>NW_012114921.1:197899-222898 GCF_000951035.1 Colobus angolensis palliatus
TTTTGTTTGTTTGTTTTTGTTTTTTTTTTCTGAGACAGGGTCTCACTTTGTCACCCAGGCTGGAGTGCAATGGCACAATCTCAGTTCACTGCAGCCTTGACCTTCTGGGCTCAAGGGATCTACCTGCCTTGGCCTCCCAAAGTGCTAGGATTACAGATGTGAGTCACTGGACCTGTCTGGAAAGCTCAACTTTAGAAATACAATCTATAACTTAAAGCTCTCCTAATAAAAATCTAAATAGAATTTTACTTTGGAATTAGATAAGCTGATTCTCAAATTTATATGAAAAATTAAATAAGAATAGAAATATACATTCCAAAAATAAATAAGAAGATCTACTAAATATTAAAATATTTTAAAGTTATAATAACAAAACAGAACAAAGTTCAGTGATCCAAAAAAAAAAAAAACCCACAAAAACGAAATCAAGGCCGGGCGCGGTGGCTCACGCCTGTAATCCCAGCACTTTGGGAGGCCAAGGCGGGCGGATCACGAGATCAGGAGATGGAGACCACGGTGAAATCCTGTCTCTACTAAAAATACAAAAAATTAGCCGGGTGTGGTGGCGGGCGCCTGTAGTCCCAGCTACTCAGGAGGCTGAGGCAGGAGACTGGTGTGAACCTGGGAGGCGGAGCTTGCAGTGAGCGGAGATCGTGCCACTGCACTCCAGCCTGGGGGACAGAGCAAGACTCCGTCTCAAAAAAAAAAAAAAATTGAAATTAAATACACATAGGAATTTAATCTATGGTATCATTTCAAATTATTGAGGAAAGATGGCTTATTTAATAACTGTTACACAAAAATCAGGATATCCATCTGGGAAAAAAGTTAGCTTAGAGCTGTACTTCATACTCAGTGCTCAAAATAAACTCCAGATAAATAAATTATTTAATCATTATTTTTAAAGTACTTACAGAAAAGAGGAGACATTTTGGAATGTCAGAGTGAGGAAGAGGAAGAAATAAGCTGTCATTATTTACAAATGATATAGTTACATACATAGAAAATCCAAAACAATCTACAGATAAATTATTAGAATTAAAAAGTGAATTTAAGAAGGTTGCTGGATAAAGGACTAATATGCAAATCAGTTATATTTCTACATACCAACAATAAACAGTTAGAACATTTTAAAAAAAGATACAATTTCCACAGCATCTGAAGTTTCAAATAGGAATAAATTCACACAAAGAAAAAGTACACAACTTGTACATAGAAAACTATAAACCCTACTGAGAGAAATTAAGGAAGAACTCAAGCTGTCTCTGCAGCGTGTTCCCAGAAGTGCTGCTGCTTGTCGTGAGCATATGGCTTCAAGGCTATGCTACAGAGCTGGACTGCTGGCTTTGCAGACTCTGAGGGCCGATGGTTCCAGTGGGGTGGCCTTGATGTGCTCCATGGCATGTGAAAGTGGTGTTCCTACTGATGATGATGTGTCTGGACTGGAGATGTAGGTTATAATGGCTTCATGAAAGGGAATGGACCCATACAATACACTACTCCAAAAGGAAGCTTCTGGCACCACAGAAGATGCTAATTTAGTCTCCTCCATCACCAACAAGTGAATAATGGGCTGCATCTGTGAAGAGTACAACAGTGCTGTCCTGTAGTTTTTGGCTGCACAAAGGTGAGATCCAGCAATGCCCTAACTGTGAAATTCATTACCATCTGGTGCCCCACCAGTTGATCTACTGAGCCTCTGCACTAAGTTGCTCAAAATGTGCTGTCAAGTTTCTTCTTTCCAATAAAGACTAGACATTGAATTGGCTCCTTCTCCCCCAACCCACCTGAAAAAAAAAAAAGAACTAAATAAAGGAGAGGCTATACTATATTCATGGATTGGAAGTCCCAATGACACTAAAGATACTGATTCATCCTAAATTATCTACAGATTCAATGCAATTCCAATCCAAATCCCAAAAGAACTTGGTTTATGAGACTCTATAAGGTGATTCTAAAATTTATAGAAGCATGGAAAGGACCTAGAATGGCAAAGAAACTTTTGAAAAGGAACAAGGTAGGAGTAATTGTCCTATTGAATATCAAGACTTACAAAGCTATAGCAATTAAGTCAGTATGGTAATGTGCAAGGATAGAAAATAGAGCCATAGAATAGAATACTAAGCCCAGAAATGAACTTCCATAAGGACATCTAATTTATGACAAAAATGACACTTCAAAACAGTAGGAAAAAGACAGTTTTTCAATAAATGATGCTGGGTCATTAGATATCCAAATGCTAAAAAAGAAAAGACAATATAAAAATTCCAGGTGTAGTATATTCCTACATATGGAGGATAGAACAATACACCTTATAGGAGATCACACAGGACAGTATCCACCTTGAGACAGATGATAAGTTCCTAAACATAACCCAAAAAAGCACAATACAGGAAAAGACTGATAACTTGACTACATGAAAATGAAGAGCTTTATTCATCAAGAGATAGCATTAGGAAAACGAAAAAGCAAACCAGAGTGAGAGAAGATATATGAAACACATATAATCTACTAGGACTCATATCCCTAGTATACAAGAAAAACAGCTACAAATCAATAAGAAAAAGTCTAAAAAATCTAATTTTATAAGTGGGCAAACGTCTTGAACAGGCACTTTATAAAAGAAGATATCCAAATGGCCAATGAATGTCAGTATTCAGGGAAACGTTAATTAAAGCCACGATGAAATATGACTGTGCACCCACTCAAGAGGACAGACAATCCCAACTGCTGGAGAAGACATGGAGCAATAGTTCTCATACATTGCTAATGGGAATGTAAATTGGTATAACCAATCAGGAAAACTCTCTGTATTAGCTATGGAAGTTGAATATATACATTTCTACAACCCAGCAATTCTACTCCTAGGAATGTACTGGATAAGAATGCATGAATATGTGTATCAGGAGACATAAACAAGCATATTTATAGCAGCACTCAGCATTATTCATAGGAGCAAAAAACTGGAAACAACTAACATCATTATAACAGTAGAATGAATAAATAAAAGCTGGCATATTTTTAAAACAGAACACTACAGTGGAACAATAAATACGCAACAACATATTGAGCTAAAGAAGTCAAATGTAAAATAATATTACTACATGAATGATTCGATTTTTAAAATTCAAAAACAAGCAAAAATTAAACTGTCATGTTTAGGAACTTATGTAGTAAAATTAGAAAGAAAAGCAAGAAGTTATTACCATGAAATTCAGGATGGCGGTTATGTGCTGATGGGAGTGAGGGGGCACAAGGGGACTATGAGGATGCCACCAGATTTTTTTGTTTTGTTTTGTTTTGTGTTTTTTTTTTTACAAATCCTTGTGTTGAGGGCTGACTTTGAATAGATCACAGTGAGGGAGCTGCTCAGCTATGTATGAAACCCCAACCCAAAAGCACATTTCTTGGTATTGGTGGTGGTTACATGTGCTTGTTTTTGATCATTTATTGAGTTATATATTTTTGTCTTGTGGATTTTTCTGTATATGCATTACACTTAGAAATTTGAAAAAAGATTTTAAAAATCCTCTCTCTAGAGAGAAAGCAAATATGGCAAAATGTCAACAATTGCTGCAATAAGATGAAGGGTATATGAGTATGCTACTATTCTTCAACTTTTCTGTATGTTTGAACATTTTTTTTAAAGTTGGAGAAAAACCTCTTTTGATCTAAATTCTCCTGCTGCCGGTGACCCATTTCAAATCCCTTACCCTTACAGCAAATTCCTTGAAAGTGTTGTCTATACTCTGAATCTCCAGTTTCTTTTCTCCAACTTTCTCCTGAATATATTCCTACCCAGGTTTCGTCTCCACTATAGCAGTGAAACTGCTCTTCTCAAGGTCATTGATAACTTCCCCATGGCTAAATCAAATGAACATGTGTTGGGCCAGGCACTGTGGCTCATGCTTGTAATCCCAGCAGTTTGGGAGGTCAAATGTAAAATTGAGGTGGGTGGATCACTTGAGGTAAGGAGTTGGAGATCAGCCTGGCCAACATTCAAAACCCCGTCTCTACTAAAAAATACAAAAATTAGCTAGGCGTGGTGGCACACACCTGTAATCCCAGCTACCTGGGAAGCTGAGGCAAGAGAATTGCTTGAACCTGGTAGGTGGAGGTTACAGTGAGCTGAGATCATGCCACTGCACTCCAGCCTGGGTGACAGAGTGAGACTCTATCTCAACAAACAAACAAATAAAAAACAAATGATCATGTTTCAGTCCTCATGTTTATTTGCCATCTGTAGCATTTTACACAGTTGCTCTCTCTTCTCCCTGAAATATTTTCCAGCTTTCTGGACATGTGCCTAATTTTTCTTTTACTTTTCCCAATGGTCCTTGTTGTTCTCCTTTCCTGGTCTTCTCCCTGACCTTTAAATAGTGAAGTGGCCCAGGATTTTGCCCCTGGGCAGCACATGAACACTTCAAACCTTTACTTAAATGTAAGTTTTTCAGTGAAGCCTTATCTGGCTACTCTTATCTAAAATTATAGTCCTACACTACTTAACTCCTTTCCTTGGTTTGTTATAGTCTCATTAGCACTATCTAAAATTGCTATCTATTTTACTTATTTACTTTGTTTATTATTTATCTTCCCCACTATAATATAACTTTCAAGAGGGAAAGATTTTTATGTTTTGTTACTGCTCCATGTCCAGCATCTAGAACAGTGCCTGGCACACATTAGGCACTTAATTAGTGTTTGTTGAATGAGTGATGACTTGTACTTAAAGTAAAATCTACAGTCCTAGTTTACAAAACCCTGCTTAACTTGTCTTCTGCCAACCTCTTTACTCTTCTTTCATTTCTCTAAATATATCAAGCTCTTCTCCAACTCAGAGGCCTTACATTTAACCTTTCCCCTGCTAAGAAACCTCTTTCCTGGCTCTTCACATAACTGGCTTCTCATTCTTCAGGACTCAGTTTAAATATTCTCTCCTCAGAAGCGTCCACTCTGACCACCCCATCTCTCTTTGCCTCCCTCTCTTCCCAATTACACTATCCAGATACAGTTTCTTTATAGTACTTATCACAATTTTCTTGTTAACTTATTTGAGGACATGTTTTTTTGTCTGCCTACCCTGGTGGAATGTAAGTCTGCTGGTCTTTCTCAGCAATATATCCCCAAGATCTATCACAGGCCTGGAACATAGTTGTTGCTCAATAAATGGCTATTGAATGAATAAAGGCATATGTAAATAAATGAGCAAAACAACTTTCTCAGTGCTTAGGGCAGGGTTTGAATATACATAAAGAACCAATGCCATCACTCACTATCCAGAAGAAGACAAAGGGGATTTGTTCTGATGCATCAAGAGCCCAAGAATGAAATATTCAGCATTCCTTTAGAGCCAACTGCCTTGCAAGATTCTTTTTCCCTCTAAGAAGTCTGACCAGTTACTGAAGTATAAAGAGCAAATGTGGAAATATTCCACCTGCACCAAATGGATGCGTTTGATGTACTAATCAGAAATGGCCTGAAACGCTTGGTTATGGACAATTAAGGACAGCTGGCCTTTGAGATCCTGTAACGTGTGCTTGAAGCAATAATGGCTGTGTGGGAAGAGAAGTGGGAAGGTGGCTTCCTAGTTAGGGAGAAAGTACACTGTGTATTCTACCCACTTCTCCATTTATTTTATGATGATGATGATGATGATATGTACAAGAGCAGGTTTTACAGCAAATTAAGGTCAAGCTTAAAAGGAAAAAGAAGACACGAAAGATAAAAATGCAATGTGGAGGCTGGGCATGGTGGCTCACACCTGTAATTTCAGCACTTTGGGAAGTCAAGGCGGGCAGATCACCTGAGGTCAGGAGTTTGAGACCACCCTGACCAACATGCAGAAACCCCGCCTCTACTAAAAATACAGAATTAGCCGGGCGTGGTGGCAACATGCCTGTAATCCCAGCTACTCAGGAGGCTGAAGCAAGAGAATCGCTTGAACTCGGGAGGTGGAGGTTACAGTGAGCCAAGATCACACCATTGCACTCCAGCCTGGGCAGGAGTGAAACTCCGTCTCAAAAAAAAAAAAAAGAAAAATTCAATGTGGAGTGCAGAAGTTGTAGAGGCAGAGCACCATATTGCTTTTGTGAGAAGGAGGCTCCATTAGGGGCCAGGTATTTCACTTATATGAACCCACTAAATCTTTATAATAACCCATCATAGAACGTATGTGTGTCATTCCTATTTAACAGATGAGAGAATGGAGGTTTAGAGATGTGAAGGATTTGTTCAAGTTCACACAGAAAGTTAGTAGCACCCTTTTTTAAATCCTGATCTCTCTGATGCCAAAGATTGTGCTTTTTCCACCATACCTGATACTCTGCCCCCTCTTCCTGCCAATGAACAGTCCAGAACCCCCATACTACGAAGCCTAAGATGATTGCCACAGTTTCCTCTGCAATGCCATCTTGTGACATATTTCTTTCCATACTAGCATAGTGCCTGGAACATAGCTGGCTCTTCAATAAAAGAGTATATTGAATAAAATAATGAAAGAATGAACAAAGAGAAGATATTTTAAACAATATGATTTTCTCTGTGAATCATGTACTGAAAGTCAAAACACTTAGTTCCCGGGGGTCTTTCTCCCCACTGCAGTTCACCAGGAATGGGATGTGTCTTCAAGAATAGCACAAAGACCTGGCAAAAGACGGCTATAGTCAGTCCGGTGTTGTGTCTCCTCTGCCCTGCTTTGGGGAGCACTCTGGTTGTAAAGCCCACAGGGTTATCTTCTGATGGTGTAGTAGTTGTCAATAGCAATAACTAGCACTTATTGAACACATGCTATGGGCTAAGCACAGTGGTGAACGCTTTTTTAAAATTTTTCTTTCTTTCTTTCTTTTTTGAGATGGAGTCTTGCTCTGTTGCCCAGGCTGGAGTGCAGTGGCGTGATCTTGGCTCACTGCAACCTTCGCCTCCTGGGTTCAAGCAATTCTCTTGCCTCAGCCTCCCAAGTAGCTGGGACTACAGGTGCACACCACCACACCCAGCTAACTTTTTGTATTTTAGTAGAGACAAAGTTTCACTGTTTTGCCCAGGGTGGTCTCAAACTCCTGAGCTCAGGCAATCCACCTGCCTCTGCCTCCCAAAGTGCTGGGATTACAGTCGTGAGCCATCGTGCCTGGCTAATTCTCTTTTTCTTTACATTATTTAATCCTCCAAAGCCTGAGAGAGAGGCACATCTATTGTCTCAGTTTCACAGGTAAGAGAAGGGAGGTTTTGGCTTGTCTAAAAATAGCAACTGCCAATTTGTAAGACAAATACTGTAAAGTCTCTTCTCTCTTTTTTCTCTTCTTTCCTTTCCTTCTTAAGACATAAAAATATAATCCCTACAGAAACTCATTGTTTGAAAATAGAGGCACCAGCAAAAGGTTTGTGCATTCATCCAAAATTCAGGAATCCATAAGACACTGTATTTTCCCTGGTGAATGTGGCAGGACAGGGCTGCTCTCAAAAAGAAATATTGCTTTTATAGATGAGAATGCATTGAATTTCATATCAAAGAGCCTAGTCTGAGTCCTAGCTCCGTGAGTGACTGTGGGTACTGGCTGGCATTAACCTTGAAGAATCTTAGCTTTCTCGCATATGAAATGGATATAATACAAATTCTTTCCCCATGAGGTTGTACTAAGGGTCAAAAGAAATAATATGATTTGGATAGAGTGAACCAGTCTACAAATGCGGCCTATTCTTCTTCTGTCTGGAGAACTCTCTAAGGTCAGGGTCCACCATGCATCCCCAGTAGAGTGTTCCTTGCCATCCCCGCTACTAAAAGTAACCTCGTGTCCAGGAATGGACACAACAGTGCTGAGATTATCAGGAGCTGTTTCTGAACAGTTTTTAGTTCTGCCTTTTTTTTTTTTTTTTTTTTTGAGACGGGGTCTCGCCCTGTCTCAATCTCGGCTCACTGCAAGCTCCGCCCCCTGGGTTCACGCCATTCTCCTGCCCCAGCCTCCCGAGTAGCTGGGACTACAGGCGCCCGCCACCACATCCGGCTAATTTTTGTATTTTTAGTAGAGATGGGGTTTCACCGCATTAACCAGGATGGTCTCAATCTCCTTTGTGATCCACCCGCCTCAGCCTCCCAAAGTGCTGGGATTACAGGTGTGAGCCACCGAGTTCTTCCTTCTTATACTGACACTTGTTTGTAGCTGACTGATCCTCCACGTGGAAGAACTGGAGGCAGGAAGTTTTCTGAAGCATAGGACTTGAGTTCCAGGTAGGGTACTATACCCAGAGCAACAAAAAGCAGGGTGAAGGAGACAGTGAGTCTGAAGATGGCATATTTCCACTGACTTACGTTTTCTTTAATGTCTCTGAACAAAGTTTTAGTCTTCCCTCTAGAGATATATACATCATTTGTTAGAGTCCTAGGTACTTGGTATTTTTAATGCTATGATAAACTTTCTATCTTTAAAACTTTAAAAAACTATTTGTAACTGGTATATAAAAATGCAATTGATTTTTGCATATTATCCTTGTATTCAATAAACTTTCTAAGTTTCTAATAAGTCTAATAACTTACAGTTGTTTTTAGATTTCGTTTCTTCCCTTTCAATCCTTAATACCTTTTATTTATATGTATTTTGCTTTACTGAGCTGGCTAGGACCTCCGGGACAATGGTAAATAAAGAAGTCTCTTATTCTTGGTCTCAAAAGGATTTTTTTTTCTTTTTTCTTTTTTTTGAGACGAAGTCTCACTGTGTCGCCCAGGCTGGAGTGCAGAGGCGCAATCTCAGCTCACTGCATGCAACCTCCGCCTCCTGAGTTCAAGCGATTCTCGTGCCTCAGCCTCCCGGGTAGCCAGGGTTACAGGCATGCACTACTATGCCTGCCTGAGTTTGGTATCAAAAGAAAATTTTTCATTCTTAAGTATAATTATATACTTTTAAGAGATACTCTATCAATTAATAAAGCTCTGCTTTTTTTTGCCATATTCTTATAGATCCCCATTGTCAGTTTAAGAAATCTACACTCAATTTGCCAAGTTTTGTTTTTAATGAACAAATGTCAAACAATTTTTTTTCTGCATCTGTTGAAATGACCCTATGTGTTTATGCCTTCAATCAGTTAAGGTGTAAATTACATTTTTTTTTTTTTTTTGAGGCGCAGTCTCATTCTCTCGCCCAGGCTGGAATGCAGTGGCACGATCTTGGCTCCCTGCAACCTCCTCCTCCCTGGGTTCAAGCAATTCTCTTGCCTCAGCCACCCGGTTAGCTGGGACTACAGGCGCCCACCACCACGACTGGCTAATTTTTTGTATTTTTAGTAGAGATGGGGTTTCGTCATGTTGGCCAGGCTGGTCTCCAACTCCTGACCCCAGTTGATCTGCCCATCTCGACCTCTCAAAGTGCTGGGATTACAGGTGTGAGCCACAGTGCCCGGCTGTAAATTACATTTTTAATTTTTAAAAATATTAAATGAAACTTGTATTTCTGATATACTTGGTTATGATACATACTTCGAATTTGGTTTGCTAGTATTTTATTTATGACCTTTGTACCCAGGTTCAAAAGTGACAGCAGTCTATATATCTCATTTACCTTGCAAAGTGGGTTTTACTATCTCCATTGTATTTGTGACACCAAAGAGGTTGAATAACTTGCCAAGGTCATGTATACCTAATTGGTAGCTATGTCAGGGCTGGAAGTCAGGTCTGTCTAAACATGAAGTCTGTTTGTTTCCTCTTAATGAAAAAATGGCAAACAATTTTTTTTTTCTGTGTCTATTGAAATGACCCTATGTGTTTATGCCTTCAATCAGTTAAGGTGTAAATTACATTTTTCTGTTGTCGTTGAGATGGAGTCTCACTCTGTCACCCAGGCTGGAGTGCAGTGGCACCATCTTGGCTCCCTGCAACCTCCATATAGCTTCCATGAACATTTATATTTATCAAGGCTTCAAAACTCACTGCCCAGGTCCTGAATGTTTCCAAAGCACAGGATTGTGGCTGCAGGTGGTAGATAACACCTCTAATCCCAGCACTTTTGGAGACCAAGGAAGGTGGATTCCTTAAGGCCAGCAGTTCAAGACCAGCCTAGGCAACATAGTGAAATCCTGTCTCTAAAGAAAAAAAAAAAGTCATAGGATTGAGGGAAGTAGCATGATAAGCATGATAGCAACAGATAGTCTGGAAAGGCTGTGTTGATGTTCTGATTCATCAAAGTCAACAATAAATAATTCATCTGCATTTGAGCAAAAAATATGAACCAAGAGCCTAATTAGCTATCCAGGCAATTCCATAGAAATCAATTTTGCAAGAAAGTACGAAAAAGAGAAAAACATAGCAATATATTCTAGTTGAAAAATACGCCATGAGATCATTTAGTTTACCAAAGGTAATCCAAATAACAGGAATACAATGATTCAAGCTAAAAATATGACTCCAGCTAAGTACTGTAATGTCCTGAAAATTTGTTAGAGTAAAGGAAACTATGGGTTACGTCCAGGCCGACTTGAGGAAAAAATCTTAAACACACTTCAGCTCTTCAATCTGAATAAACACAAAACATTATTAAGGTAGAGGAAGGATTCCCAAAATTCCCAGTATTAAAAAATCCATTTATATTTGTTATTCTTTAAAAAAAAAAAAACCTCAGAGGAATGTGTTGAACTGATTTAGTAGGCTGTAGAGCATGAGATACTAAAGGGGTCGTGTTTCCATTCATTGAGGAGTCCCCAGTGTCTGCAAAAAGCTTTGGAAAGCAGAGTGTAAATCTGTGATTCTTGACATTTTTCCATACTTTACCCAAAGGACTTTTACAGACACTTGCTCTTATCTCATGAAGGTAATCTTCATCTTCCTTAAGTTAATGATGCTTATTGCCCATTTTATTTTACGTTATCTAGCAGACACTGTAAACAATTTATCTCTCCCTTTTCTGGGTTCTTGTCAAACCTTGCTGTATTAGTCAGTGTACGCTAACTCTTGCAACAAACAATTCTCACATCTTAATGATTTACCACAATAAAAGTTTATTTCTGGCTCACATCACAGTTCAATGCACGCTGGAAGTAGTGGGAGGAGGGAAGAGCTCCGTGCACCTAATGGTTCTGCTGAATCCTCTGGCAGATGAAGGAAGAATGAGAGCATGAAGAATGGCAAGGAAAGTTTTATGGGTCAGGGCCAGAGGTGGAATTGATCATTTCTTTCCATATTTCAATGGCTAGAACACAGTAATGTGGCTGCACCTAACTGCAAAGGAGGCCAGGAAATATAGTCCTGTGTGCTCAGGAGGAAAAGGAAAATGCTTTGGTAAACTACTTAGCCTCTACTCACTAGTATATTGAGGATTAAATAAACGCTTGTAAAGAGTTTAGCTCAGCATCTCTATGCACATAGTGAGGGGTCAATATGACCATGATACACTCTTCTTCTCAGTAAGGTAGGCATAGCATTAATCATTCTCACTTCCAAGATGAGAAACAGGCTCCAATTGGTTGTTACTTTCCCAAAATTGCATGGCTTAAATAGCAGAGCTGGGATTAAATCTAAGTCAATTTTCTTAAAAACTAGAATGTATTGTGTGTGTGTATGTGTGTGTGATTTTTTAAAAATAAAATTTTTAAATCTTTTTTTTTTTCTTTTTCTTACTTTTGTGGAGATGCATATCTGGGTAGAATGTTTCTTGAAGGCACTTGGACAAATATAAATTCTGCCTTTGTATGGACAGGTCATACTCTCAAAGATTCAGATACACTTAGCTCTTCTGATTTCCTGGAAAATCATGTTGTACCTTTCTCATTTGTCACTCATAAGTGAATCCAGGCCAACCATTGCTAAAAATGGCATTGTTTATTTCCACTTTATGGCCACAAGTCTTGTTGCTGAGACTACTGATCTCCAAAGTGCAATATGCTCACTCTAGAGGTATACAAGACAATTCACTGAAGTGTGATAAGAATTTTCATAGCTTTTACTTATGTTTATCATGAGAAAATTAAGCCCTATTAATCCATATGGATTGAGGTTGGCATCCCCACACTGTCTCTATAGTTGATGCTTATGTCAGATGAGGTACAAATGGAGTTTCTTTCTTTGAGGATTAGTGACATATTGTGGTTCAAAAGGGAATTTATGGATTTTTAAAATCTAACAAAATGAAATGTTACAAAGTGAATAATTGGTTTAAAAAATTGCTGGGAAAAAGAAAACCCTGTGAATTGAAGATGATACATAGGATCCCCCACTCTCAAATGGCAGAACTGACACTTTTACTTAGTATGATCCCTTCATCAGTCACATTATGAAGTTAAATACAATGATTATCTAACAAAATCTGACCAGCTGACCCAAAACATCCAAAACTATTAAAAAGTCTATTTGAAATACAGTATTAATTTGTATCCACTTAATAACAAGATACAGAAACCTAAGTATATATTTTCCCTGAGATAAAAGTTTATTCATTTTCATTTTATTCCTTCAAAATTTTTGTCTACATTTCATAATGTATATTTTATTTATTTATTTATTTATTGAGATGGAGTCTCACTTTATCACCCAGGCTGGAGTGCAGTGGCACAATTTAGGCTCACTGCAACTTCTGTCTCCCTGGGTTCAGTGATTCTCCTGCCTCAGCCTTCCAAGTGGCTGGGATTACAGGCACACGTCACCATGCCCGGCTAATTTTTGTATTTTTAGTAGAAATGGGGTTTCACCATATTGGCCAGGCTGGTCTTGAACTCCTGACCTTGTGGTCCACCCGCTTTGGCCTCCCAAAGTGCTGGGATTACAAGCGTGAGCCACTGCGCCCGGCCTAATGTATATTTTATATTAGCCCAGTAGTGGATGTGTATAACTTATAAAGTAATATACATATATTGGGGGTATATGCTCAAATCTGATATTTGAGATTATTGATTTAGACAAATCATTTCCACCTTTCTCCAGTTAAGAGTTCTAGCCTGTGAACACAACAGTGATTACTACCTAATGATCATGCAGTTAAGAATTGGTTGCTATTATTACTATTAGGTTTGATTCTAAAGCCCAAGAAGGTATAGATGATTTGGATGCAGACATATCATTTATATAGAACCTCCAGCATTTTGCCTCAAGTAAACAACATAATCTGTCTCTCTGGAGACAGTTTCTTTGTTTGCAGCTATAAAATGTGCTGCAATTGTAATGCTGGATCTAAAAGGCTGTCATATTGACTTGAGGAATTCCAGAAAGGCCTCCCTGTAACCCTTTTCTTCTAGTGTGACTTAGGGAAACCCAGAAAGAAACCCCTTAACTCCTCCACCAGCAAAGGCTTCCTTCCTCATTCCCACCTGAAGCCGCATTATTATTTTTTCCTGTGAAGGGGACTACCTTCACTTCATCCCCAGAGTTCACCTATTCTGTTCCATTCTCCCAAGCACCTAGTGTAAACCTCAACAACAGCACTTTGAATGTAGGTACAGTCCTTCCTCCATAACTGCAGGGAACTGGTTCCAGCACTCCACTCCCCTACTTTTAGGTACCAAAATCTGCAGATAATCAAGTTCCATATATAAAATGGCATAACAGCCTGGGCACCATAGTGAGACCCCATCTCTACAAAAAAATTAAAAATAAAAAATCAGCTGGATGTGATGGCACATGCCTGTAGTCTCAGCTACTTGGGACGCTGAAGCAGGAGGATCATTCAAGTTCAGGGAAGAGTTTGAGGTTACAATCAGCTATGATAGCACCACTGTACTCCAGCCTGGGCAACAGAGCAAGAGACTGACTAAAAAAAAAAAAAGGTATAATATTTGCATATAACATATGAACATCCTCTTGTATACTTTATTATTATTTTTGAGACGGGGTCTTACTCTGTCACCCAGGCTGGAGTGCAGTGGTGTGATTACAGCTCACTGCAGCCTCGATCTCCAAGGCTCAAGTGATTCTCCCACCTCACTCTCCTGAGTAGCTGGGATCGCAGGCACGCACCAACACACCTGGCTAATTTTTGTATTTTTTGTGGAGACAGGGTTTTGCCTTGTTGCTCAGGCTGGTCTCAAACTCCTGGGCTCAAGGGATCCACCCACCTCGGCCTCCCAAAAAGCTGAGATTACAGGCATAAGCCACTGTGTCCAGACTCTCTTGTATACTTTAAATCATCTCTACATGATTTATAACACCTAACACAATGTAGAAGCTATGTAAGTAGTTGTTACGCTATATTTTAAAATTTGTATTTTTTAATCGTTTTGTCTTTTTTCCCAAATATTTTTAATCCATTTTTGGTTGAATCCATGGATGCAGAACCTGAGGCTAGACGGGCCAGCTGTACTTGTTTATGTGTCTGCCTGCCTGCTGAATACCATGCTTCCGTGGGGATAAATGCTACCTTATTCATAGGCTTCAGAATTAGTGCTGACTATATGATCTTAGGCATGTTGCTAATCTTCTCTTGGCCCATGATCTCATCTATAACATAGGAAAATACTTCATAGAGCTGTTGTGAACATAAAATGAGACAATATTTTTTAAAGTTTGGCTCATTTTAGGTGTTCAACAAAAATTATTGCTATTTTCTCCATCTGTCTACCCAACACATAATAAATGCCTTTTGAATGTCTGTTAAAACATGATAAATCAATTTATTTTGTTTAAGTGCTGAGATCCTCTTATAAAATAGAAGTTTTCAATGAATAATGACTATTGGATAGGGAAGTATTTGAAGGAAAAATTTAAAAAATGAGTAATGACTAATGTTTCAAGAGTGTTTACCACATCTCAGGTACTGTGGTATACATTTTTGTTTAATCCTCATGACAACCATATGAAGTAGGTACTCTACAACTAAAATCCCCATTTATGAACAAGAAAACTGAGGTCTAGTAATTTATCTATAGCTGAGTGGTGAAGTCAAGATTAGATTCCAGTTCTATCTGACTCTAGGACCCATAAACTTAACTTTTGTTGTACTGCAGAATACTCGAGGTTTAAATACTCCATTTTCAGCCCTGCTTAGGGCTGGCTCTGTGTTTTACTGCCAAACTTAAAACAAGCTATATATATTTGGATTAGAGTAAACATTGCCTAGGGCTTTCACAAACACCTCATGGAGACCATCCTGTTCCCTCCCCCATAAGACTGTTCCTTCCAATGTGCTTAGTAGCACCAGGAATCAGATCCTTTGAAGTATACAGCCCATGAAATCAACCTGCCTGGACTTTGACCCATCTGCCAGCTCTGACTGAGTCAGCTGGCAGGAAAAAGGGCCAGAGGCTCAGATGTAATCAATTCCTAAACAGGTCCAACCACGCCACCTCCACCTTCTTCAGCTTCTCTTATCCTCCCAACCTGATTTCACCCCAAGAAACCTGTTTGTGAGCCCAGTGATTCCCCATTAATGCCTCCCTCACTGACTCCCTGCCATGGACAGCCATACTTAGATCATAAACAACAGAAAAGATTAATGCTAATTAATTCTGGAGGCACTGGCAGTCTACTGGAATAGAGTGCAGACTTTGGAGTCAAATCAGTCAGAGTTCAAAGTCCCAGCTTTCCAATATTGTTCGGCAAATTCTATAATCTCTAAATTTCAGTTTTCTCATTGACAAATTAGGGAACAAGAATATTAACAGTATTTTAAAGAGTTGTTATAAAGATTAAACGAGAAATATGAATGATGTCCATGTAACGCCCTTGGAACAGTGCCTTTGCTTATAGTAAGCATTCAAATGTTAGCTGCAAATGGTGTGGCTTGCGGCAAGTGAACAATGGAGATTCTATCACTCTCCATCCAGAAAGTTTACATAAAAATTTAAGAGCCCCTGGTGTATAGTAAGTACTCAAAACATCAATCCATTTGATCAATGAACTCCCTGTTTCCCACTTTAATAATAATAGTAAACAACTGGAGTTTCTAACATCACAAACCTAGGTGAGTCAGTTTTGCAGTCATGTATAAAAGGGAAACCAAATAGCTGTTCTGGCTAGACTATATTAGGCCCTAAGGATTCTATAGCAAGGTAGGCCGGGTGCAGTGGCTCACGCCTGTAATTCCAGCACTTTGGGAGGCAGAGGCGAGTGGATCACAAGGTCAGAAGATCAAAGCCATCCTGGCTAACACGGTGAAACCCCATCTCTATGAAAAATACAAAAAAAAAAAAAAAATTAGAGTGGTGGCAGGCGCCTGTACTCCCAGCTACTCGGGAGGCTGAGGCAGGAGAATGGTGTGAACCGGGGAGGCAGAACTTGCAGTAAGCAGAGATTGCGCCACTGCACTCCAGCCTGGGCGACAGAATGAGACTCTGTCTCGTAAAAAAAATAAAAAAATAAAATAAAATAAGGTTCTATAGCGAGGTAAGGACCAGATGGGTACTTAGAAAACTTTATAGTTTACACAGCACTTAGTTTTCCTTTCACCAATTTGACCTTCACAACTTTATGGGGTAGTTCTCATACCATATTTGGAGTTCTTTTAGAATACTTGTTTTACATGTCATTTTCCTCCACTAAAAGACAAGACAATTTTTTTCCTCATCTTCTTCTATCTAGATAAAATTTCACATACAAGGACAATGGCCTAGCAGAGTTCAAAGTAAGGTTCTTTTTCTTCTTCTTGAGATGGAGAGTCACTCTATTGCCCAGGCTGGAGTGCAGTGGCGTGATCTGGACTCAGTGCAACCTCGGCTCACTGCAACCTCTGCCTCCCAGGTTCAAGTGATTCTCGTGCTTCAGCCTCCTGAGCAGCTGGAATTACAGGTGTGCCACCAAGCCAGGCTAATTTTTGTATTTTTAGTAGAGACGGGGTTTCGTCGTGTTGGCCAGGCTGGTCTCCAACTCCTGACCTCAGGTGATCCACCTGCCTCGGCCTCCCAAAGTGCTGGGATTACAGGTCTGATCAACCATGCTTGGCCTCAAAATGAGTTTCTGAATGGGGAGAAGTACAAAAAGAAATAGGAATCATTCTGCCTAGAAAGCCAGACATATGCTACCCATGAGATAATTTCTTTATCTGTAAAATTGCATAATTTGTACTTCAAAAAACTAAAAAAGATAAAGTATATAATGCTGATCTTTTGGTTGCAGTACCCATTACTGAACCTGAAAGCAAATTGGATGCAATTTCCACTCATAAAAAGGAAGATGGAACATGACCATTTGTTAATGATCAGGAGGCATGGTGTGATTTTCTCAAGTCTATAAAGGACCAATAAAGCATGGCAGAACCATATAGCACTATAAATTAACGGAACTATGGATACCCAGAGATGTTTCCAGGTCTGAGTTCCTGGGTCATGTGAATGGATTACAGAGGGGCTGCAAACAGTTTAAAACCGTGGGTTTTACACAAATATAGATGTGGGAATGGTTAGAGTGAGGGGAGGGACTTGGCTGTTTCCTTTTGTGTGTGGCGGGGCGGGGAGGTAACATCCTGGATGTAGTCATAGCTTTTATAAAATTTTTATAGGTCCATGGATCCAAAACATTAAGAAACACTACTATACGCATGAGAAAAATCCCTATTCAATAAACATTCACCAAACACTACATAAATTATGCTGCCTTTGTCCTCATAATGGAGGATAACATGCAAAACAAATATTCTGAATAATTCCAGTGATTTATGGCATGAAGTCATTTTTTTCTTCTTGTTATCAGTACAAGCGGACTCCCTATGTGATGTCTTTCTACCTGCTTATCTCAATGATCTAAAGAAGATCCATGTTATAAAGTGTCTAACATGTAGTAGATCCTCAAATGTTAGTTCCTTGCCTTTCACTTATCAATTTAAAGCCACATTTATCTTCTCCCCTTCTTCTTCTCTCTAGTGTTTCTTTTAATTTTTATTGAAATGAGATCCTGCTGGAGGAATATGTTATCCAGAGTCAGAGAAGGAGGCATGGTGTGATTTTACCATATCTATGCACCTATAAAGTACAGCAGCAGTACAAAAGCCCTTAAATAATGTAGGTTAAATATCAAACGTTTTGGCATATAGAAGGTACTGAATGAATAGTGGCTAATAAAAATAAACAACAAAAAAATCAAATCAGAAGAACAGCAGCTGCAGACTCGAAGTGTGAATAGAAAAAACACTGGTAAGTTTTCATAGGTTTCATACTCATAAAATATGAAAACTACAAGGAAGTTTAGAGTACATAAGTCTTCCTATATATGAGAAGACTGAGGGTCACATAGCTCTATCCACTTGAAGCCAATTTAGATCAGCCTTAACTTTGCTATGCAACTTCTGACATCAAACTACATGAAATCTGAAGAGATCATAATGCTTGCTAGAATTCGGTTACCGATATCCCAAATGTGTCTCTCTAGTTAAAACTAGAGGACAAAACCTTAGGGGAAAAAAACTAACACATACACACAAGGGTTTTGCTTCTAGCTGGAGAACTCTGAAATGGACCTTGGTATATACTCAGTCCAATCTTACTATTTTACAGATTATGAAACTGAGGCCCAGAAAGGGGGAGTGACTTTTTTTTTTTTTTTTCAGATGGAGTTTTTGCACTTGTCACCCAGGCTGGAGTGCAATGGCACCATCTCTGTTCACTCTGCCTCCTGTTTCAAGTGATTCTTCTGCCTCAGCCTCCCGAGTAGCTGGGATTACAGGCACCCACCACGATGCCTGGCTAATTTTTTGTATTTTTAGTAGAGACAGGGTTTCACCATGTTGGTCAGGCTGCTTTTGAACTCCTGACCTCAGGTGATCCGCCCGCCTCAGCCTCCCAAAGTACTGGGATTACAGCCATGAGCCACTGCACCCGGCTGGGGAAGTGACTTTTTAAGAGTAAGTTACTTATTCTGTGTAAGTTCAGTACAGAATCTCAGGTCTGTAGCTCCCAATTAAGATAGATGATTTTTTACATGAAGGTCACCACTCTACAGGACTCATCTCTTTGGTGCCTCCTATCTTTGAGAATCCAGGTCTCTTATATTACTCAAAACACACTACCCATATCTATCCTTCCATGCACATTGTTCCATCTCAGGCCCTAATCTCTTCCTTAAACCTTCAATCCCATCCTCTACCTAACCAAACACACACACCTTTTACCTTTTCTGAGTCCTAATTCTTTTCCTTTCTTTTATTTTTTGAGACAAGATCTTGCTATGTGCTCAGCCTGGTCTTGAACTCCTGAGCTCAGGCCTCAGCCTCTTGAGTAGGTGGGACTACCGGCTTATGCCACAAGGCCAGATGGAGTCCTAATTTTCTTCAACAGTTTAAACTACAAGCTAAGGTACTAATGATAAATAATGATATAATTTAGCATTTCCTTGCTGATATTTCTACAAGGCTATTTGAAACGGCACTGTCTTAACCCAAAAAGGCATACTTTTTGAATAAGGAGTAACTATATGAAACATTTAAAGTTTCTTCTTTTTTTTTTTTTAGATGGAGTCTCACTCTCTAGCCCACTGACAGGGTGGAGTGCAGTTGTGTGATCTCGGCTGATCACAACCTCCACCTCCTGGGTTCAAACGATTCTCCTGCCTCAGCCTCCCTAGTAGCTGGGACTACTGGTGCACTCCAGGTGCACTGGCCCAAACGTTAATTTTTGAAAAATAACAATTTTTAATCACAAAAATTATAAATGAAACAGCTCAAGAGGATTTTTTTTGAGGTGAATTATTTTGTATCTCCATTATGGTGGTGGTTATGAGATTCTATGCATTTGTCAAAACTCATAGAATTGTATACCAAAATATGTAAACTTAAAAATTAACAAGACTTTTAAAAGAGGAAAAAAGTAATTGCATAGTCTACTGATGCCCCTTAGTTTTCCTGCCCAGGGGCAATCACAATGCAATACTGGTCTTCTAAAGAATTGGCCAGGTGTGGTGGCTCACACCTGTAATCCCAGCACTTTGGGAAGCCAAGGCAGGGAGACTGCTGGAGCTCAGGAGTTTGAGACCAACCTGGGCAACATGATAAAACCCTGTCTCTACAAAAAATTAGCCAGACATGGTAGCACGCATCTGTAGTATCAACTACTCGGGAGGCTGAGGTGGGAGGATCACTTCAGCCTGGGAGGCGGGGGCTGCAGTGAGCCAAGGTTGCACCACTGCACTCCAGCCTGAGTGACAGAGCCAGACCCTGTCTCAAAAAGAAAAGAATTCTTTAACAGGAGAAAAAGCATACAAAATTATTTTTTTATTGACACATATATATTAGATGTATATAATTTGGGGTACATGTGATAATTTTATACATTTATGTAATTTGTAAAGATCAAATCAGTGTACTAAGAATGACATTCTAATGCTAGAAATTTAGTCACTGAGGCAGACTTTTTGGACAAATGTTTTTGGAAATGACGACTTTTTAGTCATTGTAAGCTGGGAAATCCACTATTCTACTCAAGGTAAGGTTGGCACTTATTGAGACTAATGGAAATAAGAAAATTAGGGAATAAGGTCTGGGGAAGATAAGTGAGAATTAAGACTGACACTAAAATTTTAACATGCAGGGACTGGAGCCAAAACAATAAATGATTTTTTAAAAAAGATTGCATAAGAACAAAAATGTGATTGTTTTCGAAGGTTACAGATTTTACTCCAGGGCTGTGCTGAAAAAGCATCCTGATTGATAGCCTACCTAGAATCAAATGTTCTCTTCCCTTCCTACTAATATTACTGATATGTCTAATTCAATTTCTATACAGTGCTTAGTGTTTTTCTCAGTGATATGTCATTCATGCCAACATATCCATTTTACCCATTTAATTGACACTGATTACTAAATGTAAAATTAATAGTTCTGTATTGTATTGCCATTACAATATTTATATTATTCTACTGCAGCTTTTTTGGCTTGCAGATCTATTTTCCATCTCTCCCCGCCAAAACTGTCAGACTCATATTGGCAAGTCTGTGTTTATCTATCTTTGTATCCCTAGAACCTACCTTGTATATTATCTGACACCTAGTGGATACCGAATGAATATACACTGAAGAAACAAAAGCCCTGTTTTAAGCTGAAGGAAATGTGAATACAAATATGGTTGAGCTCCTGCTTTTAAAAGAACTTATGGGCTGGGCGCGTGGTGGCTCACGCCTGTAATCCCAGCACTTTGGGAGGCCGAGGCGGGTGGATCACCTGAGGTCGGGAGTTCGAGACCAACGGAGAAACCTTCTCTACTAAATATACAAAATTAGCCGCCACTGTGGCACATGCCTGTAATCCCAGCTACTCTACTCAGGAGGCTGAGGCAGGAGAATTGCTTGAACCCGGGAGGCGGAGGTTGCGGTGACCCGAGATCGTGCCACTGCACTCCAGCCTGGGCAACAAGAGCAAAACTGTGTCTCAAAACAAAACAAAACAAAACAAAACAACTTAGTGGTCATGTACTGTCAATATAATTAGTAGGACACACACAACACACATAGGTGGGTAAACAGAGGTCAGAGGGTAGAGAAAGACTGAATGTAGTCCAATTACATGGCAACAACTTTTTTTTTTTTTTTTTTTTTGAGACGGAGTCTCGCTCTGTCCCCCAGGCTGGAGTGCAGTGGCCAGATCTCAGCTCACTACAAGCTCCGCCTCCCGGGTTTACGCCATTCTCCTGCCTCAGCCTCCCGAGTAGCTGGGACTACAGGCGCCCGCCACCTCACCCGACTAGTTTTTCGTATTTTTTTAGTAGAGACGGGGTTTCGCAGTGTTAGCCAGGATGGTCTCGATCTCCTGACCTCGTGATCCGCCCGTCTCGGCCTCCCAAAGTGCTGGGATTACAGGCTTGAGCCACCGCGCCCGGCCTACATGGCAACAACTTATCTCAACATCCTATTACAAACATTAGTGCTGGGGTATGTAACAGGAGACCCTTTACTGTCCTTCCATAGGCCTGTGCTGATGACAGAAAACCTTACTCGGTGACAGGAAAATAGACTGGCCTATCTAAAAATGTTCTAATTGTATATTATTTTTAAAGAAACTGAGGATGAAACAGCTGTTGACAAGACTACATATTCTTGGAATCTGTTATCATAAAGAATAAGGTGCTAAAGGAAAACAATTTATTTCACTAAAAAACAAGTCTGACTGGGCGTGGTGGCCAGCACTTTGGGCCAAGGTGGGCGGATCACTTGAGGCCGGTTCAAGACCGGCCTGGCCAACATGGGGAAACCCTCTGTATCAAAAATACAAAAATTAGCTGGGTGTGGTGGCACAGTGTGTAGTCCTGCCTACTCCGAAGGCTGAGGCAGGAGAATCACTTGAACCTGGGAGGCAGAGGTTGCAGTGAGCTGAGACCGCACCACTGTACTCCAGCCTGAGCAACAGAGCAAATTCCATCTCAAACAACCAAACAGAAAGAAAAATCCCGTAGTCTTTCTGGAGATATTTCACAGGCTTCCTTCAGAAGATAAACTTAAGTGTTAACAGTAATGGCCTTGTGGTCATAGCGTTAACTACAGGATGACATAAAGCTCAACCATCAATACATAATGTTTTATTCTCCAATACTATGGTCCTCTCCTGATCCTTTCACAGACTAGTTCTGATGTACTGAGAATCGAGGACTCCAATTCAGTCTCCTGTTGAGGCGACGTAAGATTTCATCAAGAAATGTTGTATTTTCTTGATTGTCTGAAACAGTGCAGTTTGCTAGTGCAAAATCTGTCACAAAAGAAATGGATGAGTGGGAGGGGGACGTAAATTAATTGTTAAAGGACTAAGCAATCCATCAGAGTTTTAGAATTTACAACTTATTTATCCAGCAAGCAATTACTTCATGCCTACTGCATATGTGCCAAGCAGAAGATAATAGCATATTACCTACTGGTAACAATAACATGTGGCTGCCAAGGCAGCTTAGTGGTTTATGAGCCAACAGCACTGTGCTAAAAGGGAAGGAGAGTTAGAAGGTAAAATTATTTCTTAGATGTTAGAATCAGCTTTTGGGAAGCATCGTGAATTTGTTTATTTTATTTGAGAGACAAGGTCTTGCTCTGTAGCCCAAGCTGGAGTGCAGTGGCATGATCATGGCTCACTGCAGCCTCAACCTCTTGGGCTCAAGTGATCCTGAACCTTAGGCAGATCACAAGGTCAGGAGTTCGAGACCAGCCTGGCCAACAGAGTGAAACCCCATCTCTACTAAAATTACAAAAATTAGCCAAGTGTGGTGGCACACGTCTACAGTCCCAGCTACTTGGGAGGGTGGGGTGGGAGAATTGCTTGGACCCGGGAGGCAGAGGTTGCAGTGGGCTGAGACCACGCCATTGCACTCCAGCCTGGGTGACAGAGTGAGACTCTCTAAATAAATAAATAAATATAGAAAATGGTTATATTACTCAGCTAATACTTACCTTATCTCAATTTTTAAACCGTCAATGATACAAGTAGATAGTTGAAGTTTATACACACACATGCAATATTTGGTACATATAGTATCATTTACTAAGATAGGTATTTTGGTAAAGTCAAAACTGAGGGGACATTGCTTTATAACACCTAAGGTACAGAAAATCATACTTCTCATGATAAAGAATGTTTTTAATAGATTATTTTCAGTTAATCCTAGTTAAAAAAAAGTTTTTTGGCCTCAAATAAAGTGATCTCACATGTGATATATCCATTTAATTCTTACAGCAACCTAGCAAGGAAGATTTTATCCCTACTTCACAGACAAAATGGAGGCAGAGTTAAATAACTTGCTTATAGTCAACAGTGATTGGCGGAAGTGTCATTTCAATCCTAGCTGACTGGCTCTGAAGTCTACATTCTAAGTTGCTACACTATACTACCTTTTGAGTACTTATTAAGCATTTTTCATGTTTCCTTCTTTTTTAATCTCAGAATGATGAACATGCCTAAAATCATGTAATGTGTTTAGATTCAAACGCAAGATTTTTGTTGCTAAACCCAAACTCTTAATGACTAAACCAACTTCCCATGATCATGGAGTAACGACCTTAGGTGGCTTTATTAATCATAATGTATAGTAGTATAAATACCGTGCGATAGGCTGTAGTTCTATTTTGACTTCAACTAGTATACAAATATTTTAATAGCATGTCCCTACCAGGGTTCTAAGATGAATTACTTTCCAGTTATCTGTAAATTGTTAAATGCATTTTAAGTGAACTCTATCTACCACAGCACCAAGCTATTCTTTAAAAATTTAGTGTTATCTCAAGCAACAAGGGACTATACATAGTTTTTGTGTTTCTACTTAGGTTTAGGCATGTTAAATGGACCTGTATGAAGTTTCATGTCTTACCTGACTGAGCAGATATTAAGTTAAAATTAACATTAGGTTACAGGTGTGTCAAATAGCTCTCTAAATCTGGGTATAATATGGGCCCATGACAATCAACAATTACCATTAAACATTATTTTCTCCCTCCCTCCAGTGGTAAGAAGATTGCTGGACCAAAATTTTACATTCAGCAGGAACACGCAGGCACTGGCTTGGACACAAAATTAGGTTTTAGCCTAAATTTTTGAGATTTGGGGAGTCACACTGGATGTTTGAGACTCTGCACTTAACTGAAGTTCAAAATGTGTTAACTTGTGGCAGAATAACAGAACTAGCAGCTCACATTTTGTTTTTGCTTTGAAATGCCTCAGGTTATTCCTTCTGGTGCACATCTCATGAGAGCAAATTAAATCACATTTGGACATACCGGGTTACAG
The DNA here is from genome assembly GCF_000951035.1 of Colobus angolensis palliatus. Classification (NCBI taxonomy): domain Eukaryota; kingdom Metazoa; phylum Chordata; class Mammalia; order Primates; family Cercopithecidae; genus Colobus; species Colobus angolensis. The sequence continues at coordinate 222,484 of NW_012114921.1, forward strand.
GGCCACACTCTAGTAATAAACTTCTTTTGACTTTTATTATACTGAATCCTTACCTGTCTTGGTTACTCCCTTTTTACTAAAACAGGGCCTTACTCTTACCCAGGCTGGAGCACAATTGCACCATATTAGCTCACTGCAACCTACGACTCCTGGGCTCAAATGATCCTCCTGCCTCAGCCTCCTGAGCAGCTAAGACTACAGGAACATGCCACCATGCTCAGCCTTTTTTTTCTGAGATGGAGCCTCGTCCTGTTGCCCAGGATGGGGTGCAATGGCACAATCCCAGCTCACTGCCTCTGCCTCTTGGGTTTTTTTTGAGACGGAGCCTCACTCTGTCGCCCAGGCTAGAGTGCAGTGGTGCGATCTCGGCTCACTACAAGCTCCACCTACCGAGTTCATGCCACTCTCCTGCCTC
>NW_012114921.1:223697-230888 GCF_000951035.1 Colobus angolensis palliatus
CAAGTGGCTGGATTACAGGCGCCCGCCACCTCACCCGGCTAGTTTTTTTGTATTTTTTAGTAGAGACGGGGTTTCACCGTGTTCGCCAGGATGGTCTCGATCTCCTGACCTCGTGATCCGCCCGTCTCGGCCTCCCAAAGTGCTGGGATTACAGGCTTGAGCCACCATGCCCAGCCCTGGCAATGAAGTATTAATGATACAGGTGTGAAAAGCAAACGCCATCTTTCAGAACCAAGTTAATTTCTCAAAAGAAGCAGAGACATTATCATCGCCATGTGTTTTTGGAATTAAGAATCATAAATATGCACTATTCTTGCAAGTACAAGTTTGGTTAAATAGGCAGCCATGAAAAACCTGGCAAATAGGAGCTATGGGAAAGAAAATAATCAAACAAAAATCAATTATTATGTAGAAGAAAATTACAAAAGTACTTCAGAGCTCCTCTCCCTTCCTCCTGGCTAGATTTCAGGGCAGGGCAGAATTTTTGTGTCCTTGAATTCTTTTACAAAGTTATCAGACTGAGGTACAGTATGATTTTGGGCCCCTAAGTAGGGAAATTTAAATATGCTTATGCCTCTTCTCCCATCTTAAATCCTTACAATCCTGCCCTCTCTAACCCATTGCCTTTTTCAGAGCCAAACTTCTGTAAAGTTTACTTTAAGTACCTACTTTTCTCATTCCCATTCATTCACTTCTCAAACCTCTGAAATCTGGTTTCTCCTCACTACTACATTAATTCAGTTTATCTGAAAAATGAGGCAATCCAGCAACTCTTCACAGGGAAATACACTGCCAGTTGAAAAGTAACAAAATTTGCCCATAAATTGTCTCAAGAGCAGTAAGAAAGAGAAGCAAAACAGTTTTAGAAAGACACATAAACATGAATACTGAAAATGGAACAGTCATAGGACTGAAACTCAAGAAAGAGGCATAACGCCCAACATTAAAGATATACAGAGTAAACAGCTGAAATGGAGACTCTTGCATTTAGACTGCTAAATGTAAAAACAAATAAATGTAAACAGTTTATCATCAAAATAACACTTTAAACTGTTAAGACTCCTTAAATGTACCACACTACTGTTAGTATTCCATAAAAACAGCACATGACCAGTATAAGTCATTTAGATTACACATATGGAACATACTAGTCAGCTGCAGTATTTTAATTGCGATGAAAGCACTCTGTATCTGCAATAGTATACTTTTATACATTACCACTTAAAAGCAAAAACAAAATTCTTCAGTTGCTTTATTTCAGCATATTAAAACACTTAAGTTTTCCTGGTTTTCTTATAGAAAATACAAAACATTCACAAGGAAATGGCTCTACATATGCTAATAATTGAGCCAAGAGAATACACACTGTGCAGTTTTACAAGGACAAGTACTAAGAAACTATAGAAGCTGCCACTTAATACTACATAAATGGCTAGAAGCCCCAGTATACGCTTGTAGTCCTAGTTACTTGAGTGGCTAAGGCAGGATCGCTTGAACCCAGGAGTCTGAGGCTGTCATTTGCTATGATCATGCTTGTGAATAGCTACTGCACTCCACATGGCTAGACCCCATCTCAAATAAATAAATACATAAATACATAAATAAAATGGCTAAAAGTTTGGTTGGAGAGGGTAGGGGAGGAGGAAAGCTGTTTTATTTTGGCTTAGTCTTAAAAAAAATGTATCACTTACGTACTTCAAGGATTAGTTACTGAATTTTATCTTCTGGTGCTGAAGCAGCTCAAGTCCCCAAGGTATTCAGTTTGATAAGCACCTATGTGCCATATTCATGAAATCAGGAGTTAGGTGTAAGAGGGTGACTTTGATGAGCATTCCTTAAAAGTTTTAACCTTTAAGCAAGTTTATGTATAGGCAGCACCCTCAGATTTTACATCAAATTAGGCTTCGTGAAAATGTACCTACTTACATAATTGCATACAGCTGAACATCTCTGCATGTTTGAATTTCCTTAAGTGGCTATGTTCATGAACATATTTACACTTGGTAAGTTCATCTTCATATATTTATCCTTGCAAAGAAATGTTTTTGGCTGGGCGCGGTGGCTCACACCTGAAATCCCAGCACTTTGGGAGGCCGAGGCAGGCGGATCACGAGGTCAGGAGTTTTGAGACCAGCCTGACCAACATGATGAAACCCATCTCTAATAAAAATACAAAAATTAGCTGGGTATGGTGGCGTACGCCTGTTAATCCCAGCTACTCAGGAGGCTGAGGCAGGAGAATTGCTTGAACCCAGGAGGTGGAGGTTGCAGTGAGATGAGATTGTACCACTATACTCCAGCCTGGGCAACAGAGACTCTATCTCAAAAAAAAAAAAAAAGTTTTCTAGTGCTCCCTTAATTATCCAAACCTGTTAAAAATTGGGAAATAAAATAATAAAGAGGACCCTCTTTTCCTGTTAATCATTACTATAGACATCTGGATTTCAAATCTTCACCTTGGGATATTTACTGCATTTATCCTCAGCAGCATATTAAGCAGCTAAAATTACGTAAATTTGTTTCAAACTCAAGCTGGGTCACTAAGACTAAAAAGCACACTTTTTATTTTCCTGAGTATTGTTAACTAAAAGTAAAAATGTTAAAAGTTTTCTCATTGTCCAGAATGAACTAAAGATTTTCCCTAGAGGACAGGCACAGTGGCTCACTCCTGTAATTCCAGCACTTTGGGAGTCAGGCAGGCAGATCACTTGAGGTCAAGAGTTCGGGACCAGCCTGGCCAACATGGTGAAACCCCGTCTCTACTAAAAATACAAAAATTAGCCGGGCATGGTAGTGCCTGCCTGTAGTCCCAGCTACTCGGGAGGCTGAGACAGAAGAATCGCCTGAACCTGGGAGGCAGAGGTTGAAGTGAGTCAAGATCGCGCCACTGCACACCAACCTGGGCGACGGAGTAAGGCTCTATCTCTAAGAGAAAAAAAAAAGGTAATCTGTTAGATCTGTTAGCAAGATTATATAAATGGTACACTTGATGGGAATTAGGAACATACCGATATATTCCTGTATGAACTCAAGTCACTTAACCAGTCCACTTCCTAAGCTGTAAAGAGGAAGCTTTGAATATTAAATACTTATCTGAAACTATTTGGAAAAGCAAAGTTTATTAATACCACCCTGAAGTAACTGAAGCTCACACTCAATTATTTACATTAGGAACTTAAGCTCCTCTATTAAAAGTAAAATGTGTATTTTTTGGTTGAAACATAAAATATAAACAAGTATTGAACTGCATTATACAAGAAATCAAATTCCTAGAGTATCATGACCAAAAAAATCCACTGTTTAAAGAGTAAAGAGAAACAGTGGTGAGCTTGCTGTAGCATTAAAGATACTGAACAGGTAAGATAATTGGATTCTAATTCTGCCCTGCCTTTTGCCATCAACGTACAGTGTGACCACTGGCAAGTTTTAATTTCGCTTTGCGCATGCCCATTTCCTTATCTGTAAAACATGGGCTAAAGAATTTGTAAGATTTCTCAGCTCTAAAAAGGGGTCACTATGACCTAAAAGATACTCTATTATAATATCACTTGTTCAAATATCATAAACATTAAGATAACATCAATAACTTAAAAATTCAAGACTTAGGGCAGGAAAATTTTTATTTTCAGAAAATTCTAAAAAACATAGTCTCACCTTTTAAGTTTCTCCATAACTATCATAATTTTACCACAGCATTGAGCTCTTACTAGGTGTCTCTTAACATTAGACTTCCTTAATATTAGGCTAAACCCTAATTCTAAGAAATATACAGGTTAGTCAGGATATCATGGTTGGTCCTTGTTTTTTTTTTTTTTTAGACGGAGTTTTGCTCTTATTGCCCAGACTAGAGTGCAGCAGTGCAATCTTGGATCACTGCAACCTCTGCCTTTCAGTTTCAAGCGATTCTTCTGCCTCAGCCTCCCAAGTCGCTGGGATTACAGGTGCCCGCCACCACACCCAGCTAATTTTTTTGTATTTTTAGTAAAAACAGGGTTTCACCATGTTGGTCAGGCTGGTCTCGAACTGCTGACCTCATGATCCACCCGACTTGGCCCCAAATTGCTGGGATTACAGGCTCACATGAGCCACCATGCCTGGCTCGGTTGGTCCTCTTAAGGCTAAAACTGATCTCACCTCATCTCTCACTCCCCTCTCCCTCCCACAACTGCCATGTGTAAACAGTTCACCAGGTAAATTCCTTATCTACACATTTTCAGAATTGATTCATGGGTATAATTAGCAATAAACCTAAAATCTTTCTCAAAGCTTTTGTTATTGTGTGACATACTGCAAAAATACAAATACAGGACGTAGAGGACTACTCCACCCAACTCTTGTAGACTCACCTATAGTTTTAAAAACACAATACTTGGATCTAACCCTGGAGATGTCAACAGGGATGGGTAGGTAATAGCCATATACTTTTAGAGCTCTCTAGGTTATCCTGACACCTCTATTGAAAAAAACCCTTGCTCTAACAGCAATTGGCTTCATACTCTTAAATGAGATACCTATAATTTTAATACAAATCAATGTCCTAATTCTCTTTATTACTTTTTTGAGATAGGGTCTTGCTCTGTTGCCCAGGCTGGAGTACAGTGGCTCAATCTCTGCTCACTGCCCCTTCCACCTCCCCAGTTCAAGCGATTCTCCTGCCTCAGGCACCCTAGCAGCTGGTATTACAGGCGTACACCACGACACCTGGCTAACTTTTCTACTTCTTGAAGAGATGGGGTTTCCCCATGTTGGCCAGGCTGGTCTTGAACTCCTGGCCCCAAGTGATGTGCCCATCTCGGCCTCCCAAAGCATTAGGATTATAGGTGTCAGCCACTGCACTTGGCCCTAATTCTTTTTTGAGAGATGAAAAGTTTTACCTCCTCTAGACATTCCTAATTCCACTTTAACAATGTTTTCCTAACCTGCAGTGTTTCTCCGGGACACTGAGGTTATTTTTTCAGAAGCTGGCCTCCCCAACTCCTCAAATATTAATTTTATAAATAAAATCTCTAAAGAGTGCAGGATTTCTTCCATCTTTATGTTCAGATGTCTATTAGATACAAGGATAGAAAAACTTCAAACTACTCAAACACATGACAAATTATAGAAATCACTGTATTCTACACCTATCACTTTTCAAACACAAGATTTCTTTCTTTTTTAAAAACAGACATGGTCTCACTGTTGCCCAGATTGGAGTGCAGTGACACAATCATAGTACACTGCAGCCTGAAACTAATGGATCAAGTGATCCTCCTGCCTCAGCCTCCCAAGTAGTTAAGCCTACATGCATGCACTACCATGCCCAGCTCAGACAGGTTTCTGAGTAGTTTGTTGCTCTTTTTCCCTACAATTTGTCTTCCATATAACTCAAACTGACAAGGCTATGGCTTACATAAAGAAATATATTATAAAATGAACAAACTCAAGATAAATTTACATAAGACATGAGAATACACCTGAATCACCAACCACTAAAAATAATTGAAGAGCTTGAAATTAAGCCTAAGTGTAAATCTCTATTAAGCTTACAACATTACAATAGTTAAATTGAAGGTTAGAAAGAAAATGGTAGACATTGTTCCTTTTCCTATACTTACCACCATTACTTAGAGACGTTTCTAAGTAACAAAAACTTTGAGCCTTTTTCATTGTGGTATTCACGGATGACACCAACACATACTACTTCTGCTTAAAAATCAAACTCATTCATCTTGACTTGTTCCCAGAAACATGACACATACGATCATTTTTCGAAAAAGTGTTTTTGTAATTACCATCTGCATACATCTGAGAGACTGTTTCTAACATGTTTTGGTCATTTTTAATCATTCTATCTAGCCTTTCCTTGATATGAGGATCTATTTTTTATTCACTCCTAACATAGAGGGGAAGTGCATACCTTCAATGACGCAAAGTAACTAGTTAATTTTGTTTCAGAATAATGTGCAAAAGGGAAGGGAGGAAACAGCACTAAGTATATCAGTATTTTTACACATCAGACACCTTCAGGAAGAAAACACATTTCTCATCTTGGTGTGACAGACTCTGAAAAAGAACACACAGCATTGTTTCAGTGGCACAAGAAGAAAAGTACAGTTCATTTTGAGATACTGTGCGAAATCACTCAAAAGACAAGTAACTTTGGTTTCAGTCACTTAGTTAAAAAAAAAATTTATCCATGACAGATGTCAGAACGCCTATCATTAATAATATCCCACCCCTCCCCACTTTTCTGAGACACAGGCTCGCTCTGTCGCCCAGGTTGGAGCACAGTGGTACGATCTTGGCTCACTGTAGCCTCAACCTCCTGGGCTCAAGCAATTCTCCCACCTCAGCCTCTAGTGTAGCTGGAACTACAGGGGTAAGCCACCATGCCCAGATAATTTTTTTATTTAATGTCTTTGCAGAGACGGTACGGGGGGGTCTCCGTATATTGCCCAGGCTGGGCTTGAACTCCTAGAATCAAGCTATCCCCCTGCCTCTGCCCCCAAAGTGCTGGGATTACAGGCGTGAGCCACTACGCCCGGCACCTCCTGGGTTTTAAGTGATTTTTCCTGCCTCAGCCTCCTGAGTAGCTGGGGTTACAAGCACCTGCCACTAAGCCTGGCTAAATTTTGCATTTTTAGTAGAGACGGGTTTTCACCATGTTGGCCAGGTTGGTCTTGAACTTCTGACCTCAAGTGATTTGCCTGCCTTGGCTTCCCAAAGTGCTGGGGTTATTGGCGTGAGATACCGTGCTTGGTCAACTGCTCCCTTTTTACTGACTTCTTTCCATTTATTCTGCCAGTTAAATCCCTCAAGACTTAAAGCTGCTTATTATTTATATTATTCATATTATTTATGTTATTGGGTAATGGAATGAGAAGGACTTCAGGTAATGGACATGAGTTCACAACTGTCAGAATTGGGTTATTTTTTATGGAGGGCTTTGTTGCCTTAAGGTGTCAGTTTCTTTCCTTGTGCATTTTTCTGTATTTATACAATTAAACCTTCTTCATGTAAGTAATCTAATGAATTCAATTATCTCAGATTTCTCTTCCTCCAGGTAATGTGTATTGATAAACATATTTGGGCAACAACACAGACAAATCCTGTTCACATTTAACACCCTGGTTCAACCGAGCATCAGTGTTCTCTAATAGTGGTGGGGAGGATCCTAGTTAGGTTTGGCAATGAAGTATTTTTTTTTTT
>NW_012114921.1:230938-234355 GCF_000951035.1 Colobus angolensis palliatus
AAGTGCTGGGATTAAAGGCATGAACGACTGCACCTGGCCAATATCCCCTTTGAACATCTGCTTTCGCTGGTTGGTAAAAAAAAAAAAAAAAAAAAGTGTCATTTTAAATTTAGTGTTACTCCTTCAGGCTGCTCCTTCTCTTTTCTTACTTGCAGGGCCAAAGCAACGTCTCTTTCCAGCTTGGCCACCTTCCAATAACGATTTCTTCGGACGCCTTTGTTAATCATTCCTGTACGAAAAATCAGTGAATCTGAAACCTTGGGGAGAGGGAAGAAGGGTTGGAAAACAAACGGCAAAACAAAAATGCATTTGGGAGGACTACCCCAACTCCGTGAGTGGAAATGGGCTTCTCTGAATTGAGGCGAGGGTCGCCGCCTAGGGTCCTCGTACCTCAACAAAAGACACCAACTCTCTCAACTGTACCGTTCGTTAACCGATCTAAATGATACTCCAAGCCCAAAAGTAAACCGACTCTCTCAATCTCTTAGCTAAAAAATGGAGAAGGAAGCGTAGGGCTCCATGCAACGCCTTCAGGAGCAGCTGAGACCGAGGCTCACTGGGCCTCTTGATGCGGCTTCCAGTCGGTCCCGCCCTACATCAGTCCCCAGCACGGCCTCCACCTTCTGGTTCCCAGGTTCGCGCCCGCGGCTATCCGACCAGGTCGTCCTCCACCTCACCGTCCCCACTGAACCACCACTTGACTCCCGCGTACCCCTAAAACCTCTGCCCGGCTCCGCGGAATCGTCCCATTACTCCTAACATGGCGGCCGAGTCACCTTTGCTCCTTCACTCTGGGCGCGTCCGACTTTGGAGCATTTTGGGCATTGTAGTTCCGGCGATTGCCTCGGTATCCCTCCAGGACGTAAGAAGACTACAGTTCCCAGAAAGCACCGCCCCTGAGCATGGCTATTGGGGATGTTTGGACAGAGGGATGATGTCATTGCAAAAGCCCCACTGCATTCATTGTGCTACGGTCTCTCCACCCCCTGCTGCTGCTGGGCTTGCGATTGCCGCTCGCTCCAGCTGAGCTAAGAGTAGCAGCAGCACCAGGGCAGGGACTGACTCCAGCCCTTGGACTCAGGACATTGCAGACCTTCCCTTGCGTGCGTGACTCTTTCGCACATCATTTCTGTTTATGCCTGGGGTGGGGAGAAAAATCCCAAACCAGGTGAGTTGAAGTGATTTATTCAAATGCTTCTACCAAGTTATTCCTCCCGCTTAGTTCTCAAGGTTTTCTTTTGGGAAGCTGTGAGCGGTGGGGAGGTGGGGGTGATTGGGGAGAGGCTCGCAGGCGCTGCTAAGGGGAAAAGCTCTGTGCAATTTGGGTCATTGCAAAGAACAACTCCAGCAACCTTCCCCCGCCAGAGGACGGGTGCCTGCCAATTCCCTAGTCGCAACTCCTCTCAACATTTTTGAGACAGGGAGAGGGGGCTGGGCTAGGAAGGATGTTGGGGAGTGCTCTGGAAAATGAGAGGAAGGCAGAGGTGGGGGACTGCAGTCCTGTCACACACGGCCCGAGAGCTAAGGTTTGAGTGGGAAGGGGTGATGCGTGGGGAGAAATGGAGACAGTGATTTAATGTGGTCGCACTACTTTAGAACATTTGTATGTCGCTTGGACGAGCACTAGTTATTAATTTTTAAGATGAACGCTTAAGTTTTGTGGGGCTTTATTATATGTGTGTCTGTCTATGTCGTTTGTCTCGCCTTTTCTGCTGATTTGAGGTGACAGTGTCCTTTAATGGTGCACTCCGTGCCAGTCAGAAACATTTCACGTGTCTGACGAAGGTTCTCTGAGGCTGCTGGAAGCAGCGTTTTTGTTAAATGTTTTCGGTTCTCCGACTGCTGGATTCAAGATTGTTTGGAAGTGGAGCCGACAGATTTGTGCTTGTGTGTTTTAAATTACATTGCATAGGCTCTTTGCCACTGACAATGGTACCATAATGAGCTGCTGTTTCCTGAGGCATAGTCACTACTCACAAATAACGGTTTGAAGAGATCGATTAGGGAAGCCGGGTTCCTTTAAATACATTAGAGAAAGGGAAAGTTAGAAGCGCTGTTAACCTTCGTTTGGCATTACTGAAGGGTGCCCATGGAAGAGTAATTTTGGTCAGGGGAACCAAGGAGCATAGTAGTTGTTTTGTTATTGTTGTTTTTTAAAACGAACTGACATTTAACAGGACAGAAAGCATTCTGACTTATATCATGCTCTTGTAAGAGTTATAGGGATGATTAAGGCAATAAATATGTTACTTTGAGATAAACAGCTGGCTGGCTCCACAACAGATGGGGCCAGTCTTAGCTGAGAGATCTACAACCTTGGAAATGAATGGACCTGGGGTCAACCACACCCCCTCTTGGAATGTCAAAAGAAGGAGAAATGCCAGAGTATTTGCTTAACTCTAGAATGCTAAACCTTTTCATAGCTGAGTCAGACATGAGGGAAAGTCTTTACTGGTTGTCTTCTGCTGCTAAGCCAATTTTATTCATTTTAAATTCAGATCCTTAGGTCTCCAAAGTTGTAGCTGTGTGATATTTTGTTAAACGCTGCTTGATGCTGAATGCAAAGGACAGTCCATTGTATGGGCTTTGTAGTAGAGTGATTTATTGGGATGCCAATGGGCAGCTTTTGGATTTGGGAAAAGATCAACAGTCAGCCTTTGCCTCTACGTCTCTCTGTTGATAACTCTCTGCTCTTCTGGACACCCTACCCTTCTCTCCTGTACTTTCCTTTCTTCCCCCCACCCCACCCCACCCCACCCACATCTCTTAAAATTCTGTTTATTTCCCCATCTCTCCCTTTGCAGTTTACAGTTTTCCTTTCTATTTCAAAATCTCTCCCTTATCACCAGCATATCACATCTCTTTCTCTCCATCTCTCTCCAATCTCAGAACACCCTCCCTGGTCCTCCTTCACTTCACCTGGGAACTCCCGGGTAGATGTAGACTATGTGAATATTTTTGCTGAATCCTCCTTGAGGAGAATTTCTTTGCCTTTTCTTTTTCTTTCAGTCCGTGCTTGGCAGGATGAGCAGCAATGAGCCTGACCCCTGGTCTGGTTTGTAGTTTCTGTGACAGACATAATTTAGCCCCAGCAGCATGTGAACAATGAAATGCTGCAGTTGGGCTCATGCCACTTTTCCTTTCACTGGCACCTGTATTAGGAACTGCCTATGGGTTAGCCAGGTTTTTAAATGCTCTACATGAAATGTTCTCATAATTCCCAAGGCATAAGTAGTCTTCAAATGGCTTGCCTTATATAATACATTTTTTTTTTCCTCATCCTTGCTGCAGCTGGTGGTGGGAAGGCTGTTCTTTCGCCCCTCTTCCTTCCTGTTCCCTGTGCAATCCAGGTGGCCAAACTGCCCGTTTGGTTTTTTGATGATACTTGGAGGACAACAGTTCCACTGCCCCTCCCCC
>NW_012114921.1:234405-238472 GCF_000951035.1 Colobus angolensis palliatus
TGCAGGAAAGAAGTTTGTTATTTTATACTCTTCTCTCAAGGGGAAGAGTGTGATAGTGGCTATATTTGTTTATGTAACAGCAGTGCTCTTCTAGGTGTGGAAAGTCTAACTGCTATCCATCTGGAGGCAACTAGTGTGACAGGCAGATTCAGAAGCTGTCCTCTTAGACCTTTTATGCACCATCTTCTCATAACTTATTTTCTTCTTCTGAAATACTTCCTTACTCACCAAGGTTTCTTTTATTGTCCCAGGGAGGAGAAATGGGCTGAATGCAGCATTAGATTTGGCCTCATCACTGCTGTCTCTGTGACCTTAAATAACTATTCATTTCTTTCTGCTTCAGTTTACTTATTTGCAAAGGGATAATGATCCTTGCTCTTTGGTTTACTGATGTTATAGCCCTCTATAATATGGCCCCAACCTATAATTCTGACAATTTATATTGATTGAGCAGCTACCATGTGCTAAGCACTGTGGCTACATCAGTGAGAAGAAATGCTTCCCCTGACCTCATGGAGCTTATATTTGAATAGGGGATATACTTAATAAATAATTGCAAGTGTGATGAATGCCATTTCCAAAAGTGTTGAGTAGGAGTGCCCGACATGGTACTTTCCCCTTGTCTGGGGTTATTAGGAAAGATTTCCTATAGGAAGTGACACTTGAAGAGACTTGGAGGGTAAGTGGAAGCAGTAATTCAGGATGGCAGTGGGAGATGCTTATAGTGGGACAAAGGTTTCTGGCAGAGGGAACTTCATGTTCAAAGTTCAAAGGGAAGAGTGGTGAACCTGAGGATTTGAAAGGAAGTTAGGGACAGAGCAAGAGGAGAAAGACTAGAATGAAGAATGAGGCTGGAGAGGTGGGCAGAGGCTAGAGAGTAGGCAGTTCTCTGAGCTACAGGTGAATTTTGGTCTTTATCCTAAGGGTAATGAGAACCTAGCCCGGCTTTAATAAACTAGATGAATGGCATATGTAGGATGATATTAAAGTATTATCCTGGCTGTTAAGTAGAGGAGATTGAAGGGAAGACTTGGTCAGAGTCAATGTGTAGAGACCAAGTAGCAATAATTTTTGTTGTCTGTATGAGGGATGATGGTGCTTAGATCTAGAGTGGTGACAGAGGGTTTAGAGAGACACTAGTTTTTGTTGTTGTTGTTTAGAGACGGAGTTTTGCTCTTGTTGCCCAGGCTGGAGTGCAAGGGCACGATCTTGGCTCATTGCCACCTCCACCTCCCAGGTTCAAGTGATTCTCCTGCCTCAGCCTCCCTGGTGGCTGAGATTACAGGTGCCCGCCACCATGCTCAGCTAACTTTTGTATTTATTTATTTTTTTTTTGAGACAGAGTCTCACTCTGTCGCTCAGGCTGAAGTGCAATGGTGCAGTCACAGCAGCTCACTGCAGCCTCCATCTCTGGGTTCAAGTGATTCTCCTGCCTCAGCTTCCCAAGTAGTTGGGATTACAGGCACCCACCATACCTGGCTAATTTTTGTCTATTTAGTAGAAATGGGGTCTCACCATGTTGGCCAAGCTGGTCTCTCAAATTCTTGACCTCAAATGATCCACCCACCTCAGCCTCTCAAAGTGCTGGGATTACAGTCGTGAGCCACCATGCCCGGCAACTTTTGTATTTTTAGTAGAGACGGGGTTTCACCATGTTGGCCAGGCTGGTCTCGAACTCTTGACCTCAGGTGATCCACCTGCTTCAGCCTCCCAAAGTGCTGGGATTACAAGCATGAGCCACCATGCCTGGCCGACACTAAGTTTGAAAATTGTAATTGATAAGATTTGTTGATTGATTGGATGGGGGAATAGGGAGAAAAGGGAGTCATGAAATGACTTGAGTTTTTTCTTGAGCAACTGGGGATGACATTTTCAGGGAAAGAGAACACTGAATGGGAACCAGATCGTTTTGTTTTCCAGAAGGCAGGACCCTTGGACATGCTGAGTTTGAGGTTCCTGGAAGACATCTAAGATCTTTCACTCTTCCTGTCCATGTGTGGGATGTGGCATGATGGAGTAGAAGAGAGCTCTGGATGAGGCTTTCTCACACTGGGCACTACTTATTTATTAGCCGTATGATGTTGGACATATCACATTTTTTTTCTGAGCTTTAGTTTCCTCATCTGTACAATTTATTCCACTAATTTATACTTATCCCCAGCATGGAAAACAACAGTATACTCAATTTACTTATTTATTATAACAGTTTTCCATGCACTATGCTAGGAAAACAACATTGAATAAGATACTGTTTACTTTGGAGGAATTCACTCAGTTGAGGGAGACAAACATAAATAATCATGTACAAGGAGGTACTTTGGCAATACTAGGCTGGGAGGTGGGGATGACAGGTGCGGGAGGCATCCACACCTTTGACCCTAGTCATGAAGGCAAACAAAAGCTCTCCAGACTGTGTTTCCAGGCACCTAACAGAATGCCTCACACAAATTAGGGACTCTAAATGTTTGTAGAGTGAGTGAATTAACCTAAGTCACTAAGGGCCTATTTAGAAGCAGGAAATATCAACACATTGGAAGAGGACTATTGTAATAATACAGATGCCAAATGTAAAATACTTTTAAGAGACCCATTAAAATGTATTCTAGGCTGTGCACAGTGACTCACACCTGTAATCCAAGCACTTTGAGTGGCTGAGGTGGGTGGATCACCTGAGGTCAGGAGTTCGAGACCAGCCTGGCCAACGTAGTGAAACCCCGTCTCTACTAAAAATACAAAATTAACTGGGTGTAGTGGTGCACGCCTGTAGTCCCAGCTACTCAGGAGGCTGAGGCAGGAGAATCACTTCATCCCGGGAGGTGGAAGCTGCTGTGAGCTGAGATGGTGCCATTGCACTCCAGCCTGGGCAACAGAGTGAGACTTTGTCTCAAAACAAAAAGTATTCTTGACACTTTCAGCTTTTGAGATATTTTGTGATCACTTTTAGGGAAATTCAGAAATATTTCAGATCTGGTTTCTTTTTGGGTTGAACTTCCTTTATTCAAGTTAGTTCTAATTGCATAGAGTTCCCTAAATCAATGGGTCTCAGACTTTTGAATTATATAGAAAAGTAAAATTACAAAAAAAAAAATTGAATGTACTGTGAACAATAGTTATTTTTCTACAGTAAATTGAAAATGCCTCCTCACTTTTATCTCATAGAAAATATATTTAGCTTTATGAAAAATTCTCTGCATTGTTTTTTTCTCATTTTGTTGCAGAAATGAAACATCAGAATAATATAATAATTTAGGGAACCATTGCCCTATTTTCTTGGCTGTGGTGGAAATGTGATCTATCTCCAAATAAGAGCATTTCCAAGTATGGAGGAATTTAATATGGACCACAGTTAATTTATTTTTAGTTTTTTCCCTATAGGAAGCCAACTTTTGAGAACTAGGTAGGCCTCCTCAAGATTAGCCTAATATAGCAGTTCTTAATTCATCCCTGAAAGGTCCTCAGGAAGACCAGGAACTTTTGAGATCATGTTGAATTGTGTACATGTACATGTTTATGTGCTGGAGTTCATATGTACATGCACATATTTTTCTATCAGTATGTGTGTGTCCTTGAGCAAATTACTTAATTTCTTTGAGCCTCTGTTTCTTTGTAAGACTGTTGTGAGGTTCACATGATGAGATCATGTGTTTTAAATGTCTGACACTATGCTTGGTATAACTGGTGCTCATGGTAGCTGTTTTTAACATTATTTATCCTTTTAAACATTGTATTTATTGGATGATGCTTGTTTAGTCCACAGTGACAAAATGAGGAAAAAGATAATTTAGTGTAAGTACACAACCTGATTCAATGGGAAGTACAGAACATCACTGGGGTAGAAGTTTTGCCAGAAATGCTTAACTTAAATCTAACCATGGGGCTGGGCATAGTAGCTCACATCTGGAATCTTAGCACTTTGGGAGGCCACGGCAGGAAGATTACTTGAGCCCAGGAATTCAAGACCACCCTGGGCAACACAGGGAGACTCTGTCTCTCTCTCCTTCCTTCTTTCCTTCTTTCCTTCTTTCCTCCTTTCCTCCCTTCCTCCCTTCCTCCCTCCCTCCCTCCCT
>NW_012114921.1:238524-243464 GCF_000951035.1 Colobus angolensis palliatus
TTCCTTCTCTCCCTGTCTTCCTGTCTCTCCTTTCTCTCTTTGTTTCTGGAGTCTGACTCTGTTGCCCAGGCTAGAATGCAGTGGCATAATCACAGCTCACTGCAGCCTCTACCTCCTGGGCTCAAGGGATCCTCCCATCTCAGCCTCCTGAGTAGCAGGGACCACAAGTATGCACCACCATGCCTGACTAATTTAAAATTTTTTTTGGTACAGACAAACTGTCACTATGTTGCCCAGGCTAGTCTTGAATTCCTGGGTTCAAGTGGTCCTCCTACTTTAGCCTCCCAAAGTGTGAGCCACTGTACCCAGCTCTTGTCTCTATTAAAAGAAAAAAAATCTAACCGTAAATAAATAATCAGATAAATCCAGATTGTGGGACATACTCCAAAATAGCTGGCTTGTGATCTTCCAAAATGTCATGCACGAAAGACAACAAAATGAAAGGTATGAGCGACAGATCTATGTTAAGGGAGACTAAAGAGATATGACAACCAAATGGAACATGTCATCCTAGATTGGATCCTGGACTTAAAAAAAAAAAGCTACAAAAGACATTTTCAGGGTAATTGGGGAAATTTGAATGGAAGCTACATATTAGATAATCAGTAACAATGTTAGTTTTCTTGGATGTGATAATGATTCCATTTATTTAACCTGACATGTTGTAGGTATTGGTATGTGATCAGCTGGCATTCCTGAATGTTGTCTTCAGGAATGTAATAGCAAAGCTAGAATACATCAAGGGCTGCTTCAGGAGCCTATGAGCTGGGATACCACTTTTTGGGACATTGTGATGTTTTTTTATCCTTTCTAAATACAATCCTGTATTCTGTGACTGGAAACTTCTACAGCTGGCACTCTATGCTTGACATTACTAGAGGGAGTAATGCAGGTGGAACTTTAGCTGTTTCCAAATCGAAGGGAAAAGGTACATAAATATATATCTCACATTTGTTTTTTGATTCTAGAATTGATATAAGATTGGCTGGGTGCAGTGGCTTATGCTTGTAATCCCAACACTTTGGGAGGCTGAGGCAGGCAAATTGCTTGAGTCCAGGAGTTTGAGACCAGCCTAGGCAACATGGTGAAACTCTGTCTCTAAAAAAAATACAAAGATATTTTTGTATTGTTTAGCTGGGTGTGGTGGCGCACACCTGTGTCCCAGCTACAGGGTGGAGTGTGGCTGAGGCAGGAGGATCCCTTAAGCCCCAGAGGTCAAGGCTGCGGTGAGCCCTGATCATGAGACCTTGTCTTAAAAAAAGAAAAGAAAAGAAAGAAATAACATACGATTAATTAAAATTCATTACAGAAAAACACATGGACTGTATAGGGAAAGTCCTCTTTAATTCTACCCACAAAGATAGTCAACTTTCAGATTTTGATGTGTATTCTTCTGTCATTTTTCCTCATGTGTATACTAACCATATTATTGTAATACATGTAATTCTGCTTGTTCTCTTTTGCTTAATATATTTTGGGCATTTCCCCCATGTATTTGCATAGTGCTCCAACTTACCTGTTTTAATGGTTGTTGGGAACTGTGCCACAGTGAGCCTTTGAGTACCTCATTTTGTTATGAATTTGTGGGAATATTTCTGTAAGATATCTTTCAGGCGGTAGAAATGCTGAGTCCGAGGACACTAGCATTGCCCCCTGATTTAAATTCTTGTCAGCAATGTTGAGAGGGCTAACTCTACATACCTTTGCCAAGTCCATTAGCTACTTGGGCTGAACTCTTTTACTAAGGGAAGCTAGTTGTGAAGGGTGAACAGAACGGGGGCAAAAATTGAATTACGGAGTTCCTGCTCGTCTTTGTGATGGTGGTAATAAAGGTTGATGTGTAAATAATGTAGAAATCCCTGGAAGAGAGAAATACGTTATCCCTGCCTGCAACACAGTACAGTGTTTAAAAAGTGAACTGAAACAGTGAAGCAGTCAAGAGTTTTCCCCAGAGAATTCTGCAGAAAAATTTTATGTTCTAGTTATGGTTAGTTAACTTCACTAAAATGTGGACGTCATCAACCTTGAAATGAAAATAATATCTTCTGCTCACTTCCTCTACATCTCAGTCATGCAACCACATTGCAAAGGGAGAATTTAACCTCTACTTTTAAAATATCTGAAGCAGGTGGTTAAAAGGCACGAGTGTTCATTTTTCTGAATTTCAGCAGAAGCAATCAAAGGGCAGATTTTGGCATTTTTCTTTAGAGAAGCAGGTGTGAGCTTAGGAGTGGCCATCAGTGAGTCACTCTGCCCTAACAGGAACCCTGGGGAAGAGACTGTGAGGATCTCAGCCATGAATTATTTTCACTCTTTAGCCATTGTGGCTGGGTGGAGCAAACAAAAAATTTGAGCTGTTTGCTACGTGGACAACTTACCTTTTTTTTTTTTTTGAGATAGAGTCCCACTCTGTCATCCAGGCTGGAGTGCAGTGGCGCAATCTCAGCTCACTGCAACCTCCAACTCCTGGGTTTGAGTGATTATCTTGCCTCAGCCTCCCGAGCAGCTGGGATTACAGGTGCCCACCACCACACCTGGCTAATTTTTTGTATTTTTAGTGGAAACGGGGTACCACCATGTTGGCCAGGTGGCCCTCAAACTCCTGACCTCAGGGAATCCGCCCACCTCAGCCTCCCAAAGTGCTAGGATTATAGGCGTGAGCCACCACGCCCGGCCGACAACTTATCTTTTTAAGCCTCAGTTTCTTTATTATAAAATGGGGATTATTGTGGGGCTCAAAGGAGATGATGTGTATAAAAGGGCTTTGGTAAATTTATGTGCACATAAATATATGCTGTTGTCAAAGGGCTCATGTCTCAAACTCTCAAACTGAGCCAGTTCACACTAGCCTTTCCTTTAACTCCAATGGCCTGTGTAGGCTGAATGACTTTTTAAAGGAATTCTGTCTCATGTTGTCTAATTGTTAGTTCTTCAACCAGTGTTTGTGTGCTAAATGCAAGGTCCTATGCTGAGTATTCTTAGGAAAACAAAGGTGGAACCATCTGGGCGCTTTCGTTCTTCACCACTTTTATTGTAGGAAACTAATATCTTTTGTTTTGTTTTGTTTTGTTTTGTTTTTTGAGACGGAGTTTCGCTCTGTCGCCCAGGCTGGAGTGCAATGGCCGGATCTCAGCTCACTGCAAGCTCCGCCTCCCGGGTTTACGCCATTCTCCTGCCTCAGCCTCCCCAGTAGCTGGGACTACAGGCGCCCGCCACCTCGCCCGGCTAGTTTTTTTTTGTATTTTTTAGTAGCCAGGATGGTCTCGATCTCCTGACCTCGTGATCCGCCCGTCTCGGCCTCCCAAAGTGCTGGGATTACAGGCTTGAGCCACCGCGCCCGGCAGAAACTAATATCTTTTAATGAGAGTCTTCAATAAAAGATGCACTACAAAGTTGCATTGTGGATGCTGTCTTATTCTCTCAATTCTAGGCAGTAGAATTTAGTTCAATTTTTTACATACAAATGAGGAAGCAAGTTTTAGTAAGGTTAAGTAAACTTGTTTTGTTTTTTGACATGACCTAGCCGTTCCCTCCCACTCCGAAAAATGCAAATGTAGACCCTAGGTAGGCTTTCTGAAACCAAAACTGTACTGTTTCTCTAGCTGCTTCCTGTTCTTGCCTTGCCTTCTAATTGAAAATATAAGCTTCATGAAGGCAGGACTGTCTGGTGGCATTTACTTTCAGATGATTCATGTTATTTTCAGGCACAGGGAAGAGTTTTCTGTAGACCTGTTGTTCACTGAAGCCATAATGTGAACTGTCATAGCATCTACTGGGTGCCAGGTGGTTTATGTTTTATTTGATTCTTTTTCCAACTTAATTAGAAACCTCTCAAACCTTTAGAGCAATTGCAAAAATAGTACAGTGAAGCCAGGCACAGTGGTGCACACTGGTAGTCCCAGCTACTCAGAAACAGGAAGAATGCTTGAGCCCAGGAATTCAAGAGCAGCCTGGGCAACATCATAAGACCCCATGTTTAAAAAAAAAAAAATCCCACCGAAAAAAACAAAAAACAAACAAAAAACATTCCATGCACCTTTTATCTGGATTAATTTGCTTTTGTCTTTACAAACACACACACACACATGCACAGACACAGATACTTTCTCTAAACCACTTGAAAGTAAGTTGCAGATATCACCATACTTTGTCTCTAGGCACTTAAGCACATATCCCCTGAGAACAAGGACATTCTGTCATGTAATCACAATACTGTTACTTGGAAACCGTAATATTTTTCTGATTTCCTCAGTCATTCCAATGTCCTTTATAACATAAAAAAATTTTTCTGATCCAGAATCTTATCAAAACTACTTACATAATACAGTTGTGTTCTTTAGTTTCCTTTAATATAGCATATTGCCTGTATTAGTCAGGGTTCTCCAGAGACGGAACCAATAGGATGGATGGATGGATGGATGGATGGATGGACGGACGGACAGAGAGAGAGATGGGAAGAGATTTGTTAGGGCGATAGGCTCATGTGATTATGGAGATTGAGAAGTCCCATGACAGGCTGTCTGTAAGCTGGAGACCCTGGGATGCTGGTTCAGTCCAAGTTGAAAGGCCTCAGAACTGGGGAAACTGACGGTGGAACGCTCAGTTTAAGGCTGAAGACCCAGAGACTAGGGGGCTACTGGTGTTAAGTCCTGGAGTCCAAAGGCCAGGTATCCTGGAGTTGTTGTCCAAGGACAGGAGAGGAAGAGTGTAGTGTATTTCAGCTCCAGCAGACAGCTTGACATATTCACCTTTTCTCTGCTTTTGTTTTCCCCAGGCCCCCAGCAGATTGAATGGTGCACACCAACATTGGTGTTGGATCTTCCACACCTAGTCCACTGAGACATGCTAATCTCCTCTGGAAACATTCTTGCAGACACACCCCAAAATCATGCTTTATTAGGTTTCTAGGTATTTCTTTTTTTTTTGTTTTTTTTTTTTTT
>NW_012114921.1:244509-261451 GCF_000951035.1 Colobus angolensis palliatus
GTCTCGAATTCCTGACCTCAAGTGATCTGCCCGTCTCAGCCTCCCAAAGTGCCAGGATTACAGGCATGAGCCACCATGCCTGGCCCCACCCTCACCCCCCCCCTTTTTTTTTAATATCACTTGGACTCATGGTTTCTTTTTCTCACAATGTATTATAATCTATTACTAATCTTCTTACCTTTTTCCCCCCTCAGCCTTATGCTTTCTGATATTCAAATTGTCCCAAATGTAGCTATTGTGAGCCTGTCTTATCTATTTGGCCTCAAAAGCAATCTGATAAAGTAGGCGAGATTTTGCACTTACAAGTGAGGAAATGAAGGCTCAGAAACCACAAGTAACTTTTCCAGGGTCATATACCTAGTTAGCAGAGGTGGCCAGATGAAAACCCAGTTTTTATTAACTCAAGCGGGTCCTGCTACTTGGTTTCTGCTACTCTACACTGCATCATGATGGACCAGGAACAGAATGTCACTTGTTGAAACCAATGTAAAAAGAAAGCACAATCCTTGCATCATTGTTGCTAATAGCAAATAATTGGAAACAACACTAAGTGTGTATCAGTAGGGAACTGATTAAATAAATGGGTATATATACACAAGGGAAAACTATGAAACTGCAAACAAGAATTAGGGTGTTCTCTAAGTACAGATATGGAAAAATCTCCAAGGATATATTAAAAGAAGGAAGGAAGGTGCAGAACAGTATATATTTGTGAAATAAGTTGGGGATAAGAAAATATATTCGATTTTGCACACAGAAACCCTGGAAAGAGGCCAGGCACGGTGGCTCACACCTGTAATCCCAGCACTTTGGGAGGTCAAGGCAGGCAGATCACTTGAGCCCAGGAGTTTGAGACCAGTTTAGGCATCATGGCAGAATCCCAGATCTACAAGAATACAAAAATTAGCTGGGCATGGTGGCATGTGCCTGTAGTCCCAGCTACTTGGGAGGCTGAGGCAGGAGGATCACTTGAGCCTGGAAGGCAGAGGTTGCAGTGAGCCAAGATCGTGCCATTGCACTCCAACCTGGGCAACAGAGTGCAACTGTCTCAAAAAGACATTAGAGAAGGCTGCTTTAGCCATTGGTGGCTGGTCAGGAGACACAGGGATGCTTTAAAAAGAGCCCAAGAATGGGAGCCTACAAACTGGAGTTTAAATTTGTATTATGGCATTTTCATGCTGCATGATCTTGGGCAAGTCATAACTACTCTGAGACTCAGGTTCTTCAACTATAATAGGGGATGTCTAGTCTCAAAATGTTTCTTCACAAGGTACTTATTACAAGGAAAATAGTTACAAGGAAATTACAAGTTACGAGGAAAATAGTAACTTCACAGTGGAGAAACATGGCAGACAGCACTCTAAGTGATCCAAGTTTACACCAGTGATGGGACAAATCAACATCTGAGAAGTTCACATTGTCACTCGTGTGGCATTCCTGCCAAAAATACAGAACCTGATCTAATCAGAAATAGCTAAGGAAATGTCTGATAAACCCAAATTGAGAAACATTCTACATAATTTTTTTTCTGTATTTTTCAAAAAGGTAAAGGTCATGAAAAACAAAGACTGAGGAATGGTTCTAGATTTAAAGTGACTAAAAACACATTAAAAACTAAATGCAACATATGATCCTGGATTGAATCTTAGAAAAATTTTATTTTATTTTTTGCCATAAAGGCCATTATTTGGTCAATTGGTGACGTTTGAATAAGGATTGAGATTAGATAATAGTATAGGATGAATTTTAATTTCCTGATTTTGATAATTATACCATGGAAACACAAGGACTGTCCTTGTTTTCTTGGAAATAATAAATATTTCAGGGTAATGAAATGTCCATACACGGAGGGAGAATGATAAAGAAAATGTAAAGCATTAACATTTGAGTAATCTGGGTGAAGGGTAATTAGTAGTTTTCTTGAAGCTTTTTGTTAAGTCTGAAATTAATTAAAAATAAAGAGGTAAAGATGGTGAGAGAGGAGATGCCAATACTTAGAGCACAAGGTTTGTTGCAAGGGTAAAACAAGGCTCAGGTCTCAGCGTGGTGCCTGTCACCTGGTGTGATTCCCAGTACAGGCTGGCATTGTGGGATGCGCAAAGCCAACAGTAGCTCTTAGCCATTATGTGGGAGCCAAATTAAAATTGGCCTGTGGCATATGGTGACAGTATTGTTCTGAATCCACAATTGGAATTCATGGTCTGACGAATACTTTTCTCTCTTATTTATAAATTCATTTAATTGCAAAGTTTCTAAAAGTACACACATCAAATCACATTTAGTTATCCACTTAACAAATCATCTCAGTATAGTGTTAAATTTATGTGAAGCTGTGATTGTCCTAGGAAAGCTAGAGGTAATGGTCACTTTCCATCTGGGCTATTTTGGGGCCAGTACTAGCATTTGAGCAACTATCTCTGACCTTTTCTTCCCTTTCCTCTCCCTCAACCCAACACCCAGTTTCTGATTTTGTTGCAGAGAGCTATTTTAGTTAGCCATGTTAAATGTTAATTGTTTTGGCAGACAAAAGAAACTTGAATAAGCTTTTCCTTCCAAACCTCAAGAACTTTGCTTTCTAAGAGCTAACATTGGAAAGAATGTTTCTGGCCTGGAAAATTTAGGTAGCAACCTGAAAAGGAATTCATGTCCTACAGGAATTGGAAGTGGCATAGAGAGATTAAAATATATACTTCTGTCTGAAATAGTAATAAATATCTATTTTTCATCTTTTTGCTAACAGCCTCAAAATACGAATGATTAAATTCAAAATAGATTTAGCACTAAAAAAAAAAAAAAAAAACCCTCAAGTGATCCAGATTTTAAAACATTTTGAGATATCAGAAGGACTATTTTGCTGAGTAAGAAGATCCTTAGTGTAACATTTAAGCCTGTCCCTTTGAAGTCACAAAATGTCTACCTTCTGGAGGAGCTATAGCTGTGTAACTCAAGATTCCAAATTCAGTGATACAAATCTGTACTTACTGTTACTGCTGTGGAACTGTCCTGTTTTGACTATTACCTGCCACAAATTGTTTGGTCTTAGAATTCTGCATGCTTTTTGCTCTTAAAATCATGGTCAGGAAGCAAAATGCAAGTATAGTAAGTTACTTTCATTCTGTAACTTTATAATAATAATATTGGCAAACTTTTTAAAATTTATGACCTGCCAAGCACTATGCTAACATGTTATATCATTTAATTTTGGCAAAAATCACATGAGAAAACAGAATCTCTGAAAACTGAAGTAGCAAGCCTACGATCATATGACTAGCTAAGAGGCAGATCCAGGACCAGAAATCAAGACTGTCTTACTGAAGAGCCTGTGTTGTGTGATTTTTCTGCTGGACAATTTGCAATTTTATGTGGAAGATGATTCATTTTTTCACCTTATAATCTTTAAAACTGAGTCCTTTTTTACTTGATAAGTATTTATTGAGAGCCCATCACATGTCAGGCACCTTGAGAACTATAGAGATGGTTGAAACACATCTTTATGATTAAGGTGTTCACCTAGCAGCATTATTCACCATAGCCAAAAGATGGAAGCACCCCAAGTGCCCACTGAAGGATGAATGGATAAACAAAGTGTGGTATTTACATACAGTGGAATATTCCTCAGCTTTAAAAAGGAAGGAAGTTGTGACACATGCTGCAACATGGATGACCTTGAAGATGTTATGCTAAGTGAAATAAAAGCCAGTCACAAAAAAAATACATTGTATGATTTCAATTATATGAGATATTTAGAGTAGTCAGACACAAAGAAACAGAAAGTAGAACGGTGGCTACCAGGGGCTGGGGGCAGGAGAGAAGTGGGAAGCTGTTTAGTGGGTGTGGAGTTTCAGTTTTACAAGATGAAAAAGTTCTATAGATTGGTTGCACATCAATGTGAATATACTTCACGCTATTGAACTGTATACTTAGAAATTGTTAAGATGGTAAATTTTATGTTATGTATATCTTACCCCAATTTAAAAAACCAAACAGATACACCTTATGTCTTAGTCCATTTGTGCTGCTATAACAAAATACCTGAAACTGAGTAATTTGTAAACAACAGAATTTTTTTTTTTTTTTTTGAGACAGAGTCTCACTCTGTCGCCCAGGCTGGAGTGCAGTGGCCGGATCTCAGCTCACTGCAAGCTCCGCCTCCCGGGTTTACGCCATTCTCCTGCCTCAGCCTCCCGAGTAGCTGGGACTACAGGCGCCCGCCACCTCGCCCGGCTAGTTTTTTTGTATCTTTTAGTAGAGACGAGGTTTCACTGTGTTAGCCAGGATGGTCTCAATCTCCTGACCTCGTGATCCGCCCGTCTCGGCCTCCCAAAGTGCTGGGATTACAGGCTTGAGCCACCGTGCCCAGCCAGAAATTTATTTCTCACAGTTCTGGAGGCTGGAAAGTCCAAGATCCAGGCACCAGCAGGCTTGGTGTCTGCTGAAGGCTACCCTCTGCTTTTCTACTCTTGTGCCCTTTGGATGATGCCTTGTTCCTGCATCCTCCAAAGGGCATGACTGCTGTGTGGTCACATGGTGGAAGGGACAGAAGGACAACTCACCCTTTCAAGCCCTTTTTGTAAGGTGCTAATCCCTTCATGAGGATGGAGCCCTCATGGCCTAATTACCTCCTAAAGTCCCCACCTCTAAATACAGATGCATTGGGGATTAAGTTTCAACATGAATTTTGAAAGGGACACAAACCATTCAAATCATAGCACTCCTTTACTACTTGGTAGAACGTGATCAGTGAGACAGGAAGGACTGAGAAGTAGTAAGTGTTAGAAATGGCCTCCAAGACAGGGTAGATCTGGCTGTGCAACAGAAGATGGATAAAATTTGTGTGTCAATGAGGGAGGTGAGAAGGGCAACTCAGGAGAAGGGAACAATGAGCGAAGTTATAGACATGCTTTAAAGTCTGGTCCTTGCAAGGAACAAATCTCCAAGTTCATGGTTCTATAATTGTGGGTGTCCCAGCCGTCTTTGCTGTGGTCAGAGACCTAAAAGCAAAGTCTAAACCAGGTTCGTGAAGTTGTGGTGTGCTGGACAGGTACTCATTCATGATTCATTCAGTAAACATTTACATAGTGCCAGGTACTATGCTAGGCACTTTATGTATGTTGGCAGATTTAATAACCCTAACAACTCTGGAGCTATTAGCTCCATTTAACAGATGCAGATGCAGAAATTGTGACTCAGAGAGGGGAAGTAACCTGTCCAAAATCACATGACGGGTAGGTGGCAGGACCAAGACTTTTCCTGTAGAGCCCATGCTGTGTCCACTAAGCCACGTGCTCCTCCTTGGGGGTGAGTGCCAAGTGATGTCTGCTTTTGAACTACAGTCAAAATGGCACCTGGCTGCTACCACTTGCCATCTTGTTGCTGCTTTTGAGGGTACCTTACATTTCTGAGGCTCAGTTTTCTTTTCTTTTTCTTTCTTTCTTTTTTCTTTTTTGTTTTTGAGACAAGGTCTCATCCTGTTGCCCAGGCTGGAGTGCAGTGGCATGATCACGACTCACTGCAGCCTTAACCTCCCATGCTCAATCAATCTGCCCACCTCAGTCTTCTGAGTAGCTGGGACTACAGGTACACACCACCACATCTGGCTGATTTTTGTATTTTTTTTTCTTTTTTTGTAGACACAGGGTCTCATTCTATTGCCCAGGCTGGTCTCAAACTCTTGGGCTCAAGTGATCCTTCCTCCTTGGCCTCTCCAGTAACTAGGACTACAGATGTGTGCCACCATGTGTGGCCTCAACTTTCTTTTTTGTTGTTGTTAATGTTGTTTTTCCTAGCCACCTAGATGACCAGGGACAGGCTCAGCTTTCTTGTCTGTGAAATGAAGGCTTGTATTAGACCAGATTATTTCTAAAGTTTCTCCCAGATCTAAAAACCTAATTTGTTCATTCATCAAACATTAATTTTATATCTATTCTATACCAGATACCGTGCTCATGGGTAGTAGCAATCAAGATTCGGCAGCACACTGTTTTTGACTATAAGGAGATTGTAGACTAATGAAAGAGATGTAAAAGAAATGATTATCATACAGTATGGTCATAATGCTGGCAGTGTTCATACAGACAACTATTGGAGCATAGAGGAGGGGCACCCGACCCTGTCTAGGATGAGAGGATGTTAAGAAGAAATGACTCCAGGAAGATAATGAAGAAGACCACAAGAACCTCATCCTTCCTGTTGTCCATGTGGTCATAAGCATGTTATTTATTTATTTATTTATTTACAGAGTCTCCCTCTGTCTGTCACCCAGGCTGGAGTGCAGTGGAATAGTCTCAGCTCACTGCAACCTCCGCCTCCCAGGTTCAAGCGTTTCTCCTGCCTCAACCTCCTGAGTAGCTGGGATTATAGGCATATGCCACCACTCCTGGCTAACTTTCGTATTTTTAGTAGAGATGGGGTTTCATCATGTTGGCCATGCTGATCTCAGACTCCTGACCTCAAGTGATCCGCTCACCTTGGCCTTCCAAAGTGCCGGGATTACAGGCATGAACCATAACACTTGGTCACGTATTTATTAAAGTCGTGAGAGCTTTGGCAAACTTTTTATTTTAAGTCTTGTGGAAAATTTAGTCACATATGACAGTTAAGTGCCCAGCAATATGCCAAATATCTATAAGGTTTAGAATCTCTTCCAGATTAGAGAAAGATTATAAGGTTAAAAAGGGACCTGTGGATTAGATTTTTTTTTTTTTTTGAAGGAATTTAGGAAGCACAGAGCAGATCAGTAAGAGACTCAAGGGTCCAGAGTTACTGGAGATGCTCACAACTAAAGTCACAGATGGTTATGCTTCAAAAAAGCAAGTGAAATTGCCAAGACACTGGGTAATGTATGGGATTTTCTCAAAATTACTAAGTACCGCTGAGTTACTCAGGATTAGAATTACTAAATATACAATTTCAATAGTAAGAAATTTAAGTGGAGGTTGAGGGGCAAAAGTTAGGCACTAACCATTAATTGAGCAGCTCTGCTATGCCCTTTGCATTTATAATTTTATTTGATCCTCCCCACAATCCTGTAATGCAGGTGTTCTTATCCTTGCTTTATAAGTACAAAAACTGAGGCTCAAAGAGGTTGTGACTTGCTTAAGGTCACAGCTGGGAAGAGACTAAGCAGTGGTTTAAGTCTCCTTCCTCTACTTCGTGCTCCTTCAAAACACTAGACTTTCTATTTCTGAAGGAGCCACACCAGGGTACAGGGCACAGACGCCTCCCTTTCATCTATGGAGCCTAGGGAATTCATGATAGTTAGGGGAGGCCAGCTTTTCAACTTTTCTGACGCACTGAAGGACAGCTCCAATTCCCAATGTCTTCCCTCTGAGGTGGTAGATCACCAGCTCCCAGGGATAAATGTTTTTTTACTAAAACATTAATATATTAATACTGCCTTGCACCCCACTTTCTCTTCTCCCAGGCAAAGTGTGCATGTTTGATCTTGGCAGTTTGTCTTTTAGAAGTGGCTCATAAAAATCGTCTGAGAGAATGCTGACTGAGGTCAGCTAGGTTTGTAGTGGATCCCCTCTCCCTCCCCAGCAGAGGAAAACTTCAGCTCATTTGCCCCAGATTCTATCTTTGCAGCTCTGAGAGACCTTGGTCACCTGGTTCTTAGAGGCCTTGAACTATAAGATTATGACAGGATCACATGGAAGGCTCAGCACTTCTAATCTTCTGCCTCAGGCTCCTCCTTCTCTCAAGGTCCCCTGTGGGCACAGTGTCTTGTCAGGGAATGTTTTCCCAGCTGGCTTTGGAGGCAGGCCAGACATCTCTCTCAGGCCCTTTAGCCCTTGCTGTTAAGTTCCCACACATGGCTGCACGCAACATGGAAAACTAGCTTCCAACATGGGTTGATGAATTACGGCAGTGGGGAAAAGTCTCCTCTAGCCAGGTCATTTCTCTTCCCTGGTATTCCATAGTTTGGGCTATAGTTAAATGGATAGAGGATCCGAGGTCAGAGCTCAAGTCTTGGCTGAAGTCACAAATCCTGGGGCTGTGAGCACTTGATCTGTTTGAGCCTGTTTTTATTGCTGAAAATGAAGGACTGATGACAATCCCAGCTTCATGCTGCTGTTCTGAGTCACATAACTCAATATATAGTATAAATGGGCTTTATAACAAGCCTGTAGCGTGTTTTACAGATGCCAGAGCTTGTTCTTAAAGACTAAATTTGGCTCAAAGAGAAATGTTTCTGGAAATTGAGCAGGAGGCCTGCTCTGTCATCACTGGTCTCCAGTTCCTGGCAAACCTGATTATTGCTCAAGGAGGCATTCGTGGCATCATTCTCCTGTTTATTTTTATAAGCTCATTTATAGTATTGTAAATGCTATCAGAAGCTTTGGTAATTGTTGAATATTTATCTTTGAAAACTCGAGCCAGGGTTGTACACTCATACCCAGAACTGTTTACCCCAGAGTAATTATTTGAGTTCTTAGAGCTATATGTGATTCATTTTCCAGTAAATTCTGGGACAGCAGAGCTGGCTATGTATCATAAATGAGGTATATCTCACTTGCTAAAATTCTGGATGGTTGAGAACTCCTGAAGGTATCTTAGTAGGTAAGCCCTACTTCAGGGCTATTACAACTTCATACATGATTCTGAGAATGAAAAGAGAGTGGGGAAGAGGGTATTTTTTTAAAAATTTTTTTACTGTAAGTGCTGTATGAGTTTAAAGCTAGAAGCCCTTGGAAAGTGAAAAGGGTCTTTGTGGACTGTCATCAGTTTGTTGGAATTATTACCCTGTTCTGACAAATTTTCTAGGTGTTCCCTAGACACTTAGGGATCATTGCTTACTTCCACCTTCTTGCCATTTCAAATGATAGCTCTTCATTCTTCCTGGCTGTGTTAGAACTCTTTAAGTTATGGACGGAAGCAACCCAACTCTAACTGGGGTAAAGAGGGAATTTGTGGGAAGGATACTGACGTATTTTATGTAACCATGAAAAGAACAGGTACAGCCGGAACCAGGAGGTTTTAGAGCAGGTAACTTCCCTACCAGCCCCCAAATTTCAGTGCCTCAATACAAACGAAGTTTATTTCTTGTGTGTACAGCAGTTCAACATGGTTATTCCTGGCTAGGCTGCCTTTAATGTTTCGGGCACCCAGGCTCCTTCTATCTTGTGATTCCTCTGTTCTTAGAGCTTTCCTCGTTTAACCTGCAGATGGAGGAGATGGAAGAAGGATCTCACATGGAAGGATTCCATGGGCCAGGTCTGAAAGTGGCTTATGTCATTTCTATCCTCAATCTATCGGTTATAATTTAGTTTGTGACACCATAATTTAGTTGTGACCCAATAACAGCTGAGAAAGGCCTGTTTGCCCAGGAAGAAAACAAAATGGGTTCAGTGAGCACCTAGCTAGTTTGAACCACACAGGAACTCAAAAGCTGTTAAGATTTCGTCCCTTGCCTTTGCTTCTCTCCTACATCGCAAGGAGCATGGCCATGGATTGTTCCACAACACTAAATCTTACTGTGGTTACCACCAGAGAGGACTGGCTTCCAGTAAAAATTCTCAATCAGTAGTGATTGGACCAGTTTGGATCCTGTGACCACCCCTAGATCAATCAGCAGTGGCCAGAAGAGCAGGGTGATTTAGTATAGCTGTGGCCACTGGGAGCTCCTCTTGGGCTGCTGCTAGTGAAGTGAAGGTGAATCACTGTGAGATAAAGAGTTGCCCCATTTGGCCAGGTGTGGTGGCTCACACCTGTAATCCCAGTACTTTAGGAGGCCGAGGTAGGAGGATGGCTTGAGCCTAGGAGTCAGTCTGAGACCAGCCTGGGCAACATAGTGAGACCCTGTCTCTACCAAAAATAAAAATTAGACAGCTGTGGTAATGTGCTTATAGTCCCAGCTATTCAGGAGGCTGAGGTGGAAGGATCCCTTGAGCCCAGGAGTTCAAGGCTGCAGTGAACTGTGTTCATGCTACTGCAGTCCTGCCTGGGTGACAGGGCGAAACCTTCTCTTTTTTTTTCTCTTTTTTTTTTGAGACAGTGTCTCGCTCTGTTGCCAAGGCTATTACAGTGGTGCGATCTCGGCTCACTGCAACCTCTGCCTCCTGGGTTCGAGCAATTCTCCTGCCTCAGCCTCCCAACTAGCTGGGACTACAGGCGCACACCACCACGCCCAGCTAATTTTTTGTACTTTAGTAGAGACAAGGTTTCACCGTGTTGCCCAGGCTGGTCTCGAACTCCTGAGCTCAGGCAATCTGCCTGCCTCGGCCTTCCAAAATGCTGGGATTACAGGCATAAGCCACCACGCCTGGCCTATGTTTTTTTTTTTTTTTTTTTAAAGTCACCCTATTTGCCATCCACTAAAAAGGCTCAACCTCTCCTTTAGTTTCTACTCTTGTGGAAAATTTAGCTCAATTTTATAGTCCTCTTTCCAACCCTTATTACCACAGCCACAACAAATGATTGCATTTCATGGAATCTATGTCACCATCATTTCTAACATGTACAACTATTCTATGTACCACTGAGAAAACGAAAATGAGGTTCCTAATAATATCACAAAATGCTAAGATGCCATTATAAAATGCATCCTAGTTTCCAGCCTGTCAGAAATGTAAGAAAAAGTATTTTTAGAATTGATAAAGGATCATATTTATCACTTTAAAACAAAGCTCTATAATTTCATGCCTTGGTACTCCTGCTGATTTAGTTTTTTCAGTCAATGCTTGCAGGCCAGGTAATAATGAATACAACAAATTCAGCTTCTGCCTTCTTAAACTCTTACTGCCTCTCCCCTTTTCATTTGCAGTGATCCCCTCTCCTCCTTTTCCATCATCCTGTTGTTATGAAGTACTTGTGTGCCAGACAGTCTGTTGAACACTAGGGCTCAATAAGGAATTTGATGGTTCTTATAGAACCAAGGTTCTTATAGTGTGAGTAGTAAGGGCAGCGGGGGGTTAAGAGACAATAATGCAAACAAGTAAATAAAGGGGTCCAGGTCCTGTTATTAAAGTCTTTTTTTTTCTTTTTAAGACATGGTCTCACTCTGTTGCCCAGGTTGGAGTGCCGTGGCTCAATCATGGCTCAGGGCAGCCTCAACCTCCCAGGCTCAAGCAGTCCTCAGCCTCCCAAGTAACTGAGGCTACAGGCATGCACCACCATGCCCAGCTAATTTTAATTTTTAATTTTTGGTAGAGACGAGGTCTCTCTATGTTGCTCAGGCTGGTCTCAAACTCTTGGGCTCAAGTGATCCTCCCACCGTAGCCTCCCAAAGCATTAGGATTATAGGCATGAGCCAACATGCCCGGCCCCATCATTAAAATCTATATAGGGTACTGTGGGCCCCAAAAGGAAGGGGAATGGCCAATTCTACTTTGAGGAGTGAGAATAGTTATATCATTCTTATTCTTACTGTTAAAATGATTGTACACTATTAAAAGAGTAATAGTCTCTTTGGATAATTAATGTGTAGTTATTTCCAAAGATGCCTGATAATAATCAGTAAGTTGGCCAAGATGTTTTCCAAAGCCCATTTGAATCACCTCAAATTTTCTATTGAACTTTACCTTCAAAAGGTACATGTTCCAGCCTGGGCAACATAGTGAGACCCTGTCTCTACAAAGAATTAAAAAAAAAAAAAATTAACCAGGCATGGTGGCATATACCTTGTAGTCCCAGCTACCTGGGAGGCTGAAATGAGAAGACTGCTTGAGCCCAGGAGGTTGAGGCTATAGTGAGCTGTGATCACGCCACTGTACCCCAGCCTGGGCAACAGAGTGAGACCCTGTCTCAAAAAACAAACAAACAATAAAAAAAAACCTGCCCGTTCCCCCTTTCCCCCTCCAAAAAAAAAAAAAACCAGGCACATGTTGGCCTCCTTTTTTTTTTTTGGTGTGGAGTCTCGCTTTGTTGACAGGCTGGAGTGCAGTGGCACGATCTCAGCTCACTGTAACCTCCGCCTCCCAGGTTCAAGCAGTTCTCCTGCTTCAGCCTCCCAAGTAGCTGGGACTACAGGCGCACGCCATGACACCCAGCTAATTTCTGTATTTTTAGTAGAGATGGGTGTTTCACCATGTTGGCCAGGATGGTCTTGATCTTTTGACCTTGTGATCTGCCTGCCTTGGCCTCCCAAAGTGCTGGGATTACAGGCATGAGCCACCATGCCCGGCATCTTTTTGCAAACATTAATAAATAGTTTGCAAGGACTTTTATAGAGACAAAACAAGGCGATATCAGATTTATCTTATTGTAGAGGCAGTCTGCCCTTCTTTACATTAATTATCTACCTACTTTAAAAAGATTCTTTTTAACCATGTGGTTCTTTTTCCAGCTTGAGTGGATGCTCCAGATCACATGCTCCAGCAGGGAGAAGGGCAGAGCATCTAAGAAGGGTGGAGTGCAGCCACTCAGGGACATCCTGGGGCACAGCAGCAGGACTTACAGCAATGGGATTTGGAGAGACGGTGGGTGAGGCTGTTTGGGCCTGGAATCTGCGAGCAGCCGTGACACGACCTTTCCTTAGAGGTCGCAGAGCTCAGCATGAACCTAGTGCAGGCTCGTTATCTGTCAAACAAGGATGCAGGCTAACATTAAACTCATTTTGATTGGTTAGAAAACGTGCGAAGACAACCACAAGGTTGGGAAGTAAAGAGATTTTTTTTGAGGTTCATAGAAAGGTCAGCAGAGGCACCAATGTTTGTCTGCGTCCTCTGACTATTGGAAAAAGAAAAAGCTTACCTACTGAGTCAGGGAAAGAATTCAGATTTTAAGTGTTCATCTCTCTTCTGGTTTATAAAGAGCTTGGAAATGAACATTATGATATTCAGGATTTTTTTTTTTTTTTTTTTTGAAACAGAGTCTCACTGTTGCCCAGGCTGAGTGCAGTGGTGTTATCACGGCTCACTGCAGCCTTGACTTCCTGGGCTCAAGTGATTCTCCCACCTCAGCCTCCTGGGTAGCTGGGACTGCAGGCATGTGCCACCACATTTGGCTAATTTCTTACTTTTTAAGGATCTCACTATGTTGCCAGGCTGGTCTCGAACTCCTGGACTTAAGCAATCCTTCTGCCTCGGCCTCTAAGTGCTGGGATTAGAGGTGGGATTTTTTTTTTTTAAACCTTCTAGGCCAGTATGTCTAGAGCAGGGTGCCTGGGGAGAGGGTGAGATTTGTGACTCCATGTCATTTTTGGGCATACAGGGCCTTGTGGAGAGAAGTGAGCATCATTTTATTTTTTGTAGAGACAGGGTCTTGCTGTGTTGCTCAGGCCAATCTCAAACTCCTGGCCTCAAGCCATCCATCCTCTTATCACCCAAAGTGTTGGGATTACAGGTATGAGCCAGCATGCCCAGCCCCAAGTTGCTTCTTTAGAGGAAAGGAGAAAAGGCGGAATCTCTAGATCAACTTTGTGATTTATAAGTAACAGTATGATGACAAAGTGTGTGGTTGGAGTGTATTGTACTTGTAAATGGAGATGCTCTATTGAGGGATGGTGGAAAAGCACCCTCAGCCCTTTTTAGAACTCATTGTTAGCAATCAAAAAGAGGAAGACTGAAAGAAAAAAAACCATCCTTTGAAATCAGCAAGAGGTTTATACATAGCAGTGATTTATGGGTGAATAGAGGAGGAACATTAAAAGAATAATTGCTGGCTGTTTATTTTGGGAAAGTATGTGTAGTCAAGAGTCGAGGCAGGGAGCTTTATTTTTTCTTTTACCTTGCTCTATCTTCCATTAGTGTTAATAGGATCATATATTCAAGACTTTCCTTGGCTTGTTGCCCTGACATAATTGTTTGAATTCCTTGTTTTGGTATCATGTATTTTTAACAACAATAGAGGGAAAAAGAAATAATGTTGTGAGCTAAATTATTCTATATGCCTTATTGTGGATGGAATTTATTCTCTTGGGTCCATGACTATTAAGATTATCAGTTTAGATGATCTGTGTTTCTGATAGGTATTTCGAGATAGCTTTATAATTTGCCCAAGGGGTTTGTTCAGGGGATGGCTCCATGTATTTTTTATTTGGTGGAACAAAGTGAGTTTTAATCCTGGTTATCTGAGCTCCAGGCCCTTCCAGGTGCCACTGTCATCCAAAAGGCCAATAGAGTGAATTGTTCCTCTCACTGTGGCGTCCACTCTGGGGACATTTATTAGGCAGTCACTTGATACACATTGACCCACTTGCCCCCTTGGTAGAGGAGTTAGTTCTTAGGGTTGCTGCTGCAGAATTCATTTATTCAGTTAGCAAATCACAGTTGAGTTCCTGTTGTGCCTTTGGTATTGTTTCAGACGTGGTACTGCTCTGCGTGAAGAGCCGGAAACAGACAATTCAAGGAAACCGAGCAGAATTAGAATGCTAAAATGTCAGAATTTAAAGGGACTTTAGAGATAATCTAATCCAGAGGCAGCAAGCTTTTTCTATTAAAAGGGCCAGAAAGTAAATATATTAGGCTTTGGGGGCCACATATAGTCTCTGATGCATATTATTCTTTGTTTTTACAATCATTAAAAAATGTAAAAATGGTCTGGGTGCTATGACTCACAGTTGTAAACCTAGCACTTTGGCAGGCCGAGTGGGGAGGATCACTTGAAGCCAGGAGTTTGAGACTAGCTTGGGCAACAAAGTGAGACCTCCATCTCTACAAAATACAAATAAATTAGCTGGATATGGTGGTATACACCTGTAGTTGTAGCTACTCAGGAGACTAGGGTGGGAGATGGCTTGAACCCAGGAGTTCAGGGATGCAGTGAGCTATGATCACGCCACTGCACTGAAGCCTGGGCAATAGAGTGAAACCCTGTCTCTTAAAAAAAATAGTAAAAATAATTCTAAGCTGGGGGTAGAGATATAGGCTGGATTTGGCCCATGAGCCATAGTTTGCCAACCCCTGATCTAATAGATTCCCCTCATTTTACCAGTGAGGAAACTGAAAGCCAAAAGGTGAAATACCGCCCCCCTCCCACCCCTTCTTCTAAGTGGTGACACTTAGAAAAGGATCCCTAGAGGTCAGGCCCACACCTTAGAGTGTCCAGTCACCTTGCATATGTATAGCTTTGGTCCCGAGGGAAGTATGAATCGTCATTAATTTTAAGACATTGAGTGCCTATCACTTTCCAGGACTGTGTTTGGGATTAAGGATGCACAATTTGGTACAACAGAGTTTTAGCTCTCAGTCAGCTTAGTCTGTGCAGGCAGATGAGATGGCCATGTGGAATGTGGCATACAGAGACAAGCAACGGGTACTGTGGAAGCACAGCAAGGCACTTCTCCCGCAGTGAGATGGGATACTTCATTCATTCATTGCACACCCCCCCGCCCCCTCACTGATATTTTGGAAGCATCTGCCCAATCTAAAGGAATGGACAGATCGGGGTCTGGCTTCCCCCAGTTACTTGTTTCTTTCTTTGGGGACTCTTACTTATGCATATGCCATATATGGCTGGGTAAGTAATGAGGTTAAAGGAAGTAAAATGAAAGTTTCAGACTACTACTGAAGAAAGGTGATTTACTTGGCAGTTGCTTTGTTTCATCAGTTTATCTGAGCAGTGTCATTGAGACACATATGAAACCATATAAGATCAATCATAGAGCCTTTTAATATTCCAGAGCTTGAAGGGATTTTAGGATCACTTAGCTATAACCTCTCATTTAACAGATGAAGAGTGTGAAGCCCAGAGATTTTAAATTACTTACTCTGGGTCACACAGCTAATTATTAGAATCTCAGGGTGGATTTTAGATACAAATAGATACCTAGTATAACCACTCAGATAATAATAAAGATTAATAATTCTAGCCAATGTTTACCTAAATTTACTATAATATGTATAGTCATATATATAATCTCAGTTCTGATAGTAACTCAATGTAATAGGTACCCATTTTACAGCTGAGGAAACAAAACTTGGAGAGGTTAAGACAATTTTGTCCAAAGCCACCAAGCCAATTAAGTGGTAGAGTCAGGATCTAGGCTCAAGTGTTTAACCATGGCAAAGCTCTTTATTGCAGTTTGACTAAGTGCTTGGATTGTACTTCTCCATTAGTTTGTGACTTCCTGGTGGACAGTGGGCATGCCCTTTTCGTCTGTGTTTTCCTACTCTGGGCTTGGCATATAAAACTTGTTCAATACACGTTTACAGAGCTGGGTGTGGTAGCTCATGCCTGTAATCCCAGCACTTTGGGAGGTCAAGGCAGGAGGGTCGTTTTAGCCCAGAGTTCGAGACCAGCTTGGGCACAATGGCAAGATCCTATCTCTAGGAAAAAAATGTATATATATGGGCACAGTGGTGGATGCCTGTAGTTTCAGTTGCTTGGGAGGCTGGGTGACAAAGCGAGACCTTGTCTCTATTAAAAAAAAAAAAAGATTACAGAATATATGAATAAATGAGTTAATCAATCCACACTTCTTTAAACAGTTGGCACTTCTGGTGATGAGTGAGTGGGAATTCAGTGTCTGTATTAGACCATGTCTAGATCTGCTGATGGCTAGTCCTTTCATGAGGTAGGCTAATGTGCAGATTTGGGCTAGGAGAGCCTATTGCCCTGCAGCTGTTGTTACAGTGCCCCTGACCATTTTTGAGAATTAATGTGTGCAGTAGAATTCTCTTTGAACATCAAAGATTCCTCGAAGACCTGATAGCCTGCTTGGTTTCTCTGAATCTGATGAAGTTTGTAGAGGCAACTGGAAGATTCTCTCTGTATGTGGTACCTTCCTTTTGCACAGCCATTTTAATTTAAAGCTGTAGTTTCAAACTATATTCTGAAGCATCCTGGGGTTTGTGGGCTAGCGAATCAAGGAATTCTATAAGAAAAATGAGGCATGGCCGGGCGCGGTGGCTCAAGCCTGTAATCCCAGCACTTTGGGAGGCCGAGACGGGCGGATCACGAGGTCAGGAGATCGAGACCAACCTGGCTAACACGGTGAAACCTCGTCTCTACTAAAAATACAAAAACCAGCTGGGCGAGGTGGCGGGCGCCTGTAGTCCCA
>NW_012114921.1:264421-291836 GCF_000951035.1 Colobus angolensis palliatus
CTCTGCCTCCCAGGTTCAAGCGATTCTCCTGCCTCAGCCTCCTGAGTAGCTGGGATTACAGGCGTGTGCCACCACACCTGGCTAATTTTTGTATTTTTACTAGAGACAGGGTTTCACCATGTTGGCCACGCTGGTCTCACACTCCTGGCCTCAAGTGAAAGCTACCCAGCTCAGCCTCCTAAAGTGCTGGGATTATAGCCATGAGCCACCTCACCCTGCCTAGGTTAAAAATTTTTTTTAAAAAGTTTTAAAGTTAAAGAGTTTATAAACCCTTTTTTTTTTTTTCAAAGCTTAATGAAGTTCACAAACTGAACACATTAGGGTAACCAGTACCCACATTAAGAAACAGAACATAACCAACATCTCTGTAAGACTGATTTTTCTGCAGCCAATTAAGCCTACTGAGTTCCTTTCCTCCTTGGGGCCTGGTATGAATAGCTGCAAACAGCAGCTTCCTTGGTAGTGTATGCAGCCTGTTTCTTGTATGGGTTGCTCTAGGGGACCTTGGAGACAGGCCTTTCTAATGTATGTTTATGTCTCTGACCTTGTACTGTCCCCAGTGTAGGCTCCAAACAGTGGAGGTGCCTTTGGAAAGCCTCAAGGAGCCTTGGCCAGGGTTCATCATGTCTATGCACACCAGGCTACAGAACCAGGAGCATGTGATAGAGGCCCGCCGTAGGGCCAAGTTCAAGTTCCTTGGCCACCAGAAGATCCACATCTGAAAGAAGTGGGGCTTTATGAAGTTCGATGCAGATGATTTTTTTTGTTTGTTTGTTTTGAGACAGAGTTTTGCTCTGTCTCCCAGGCTGGAGTACAGTGGTGTGATCTCAGCTCACTGCAACCTCCACCTCCCAGGTTCAAGCAATCCTCCTGCCTCATGCTCCCGAGTAGCTGGGACTACAGGCACCTGCCACCATGCCCAGCTAATTTTTGTATTTTTTTCGTAGAGACGGGGTTTCACCATGCTGGCCATGGTGGTCTCAAACTCCTGGCCTCAAGTCATTTGCCCACCTCGGCCTCCCAAAGTACTGGGAATAAAGGCGTGAGTCACTGCACCTGGCCAGGGCAGATAAATTTGAAGACATGGTGGCTCTGGGATGAGAAGTGGCTCATCCCAGATGGCTGTGGGGTCAAATACATTCCTCTGGGCAAGTGATAGGCCCTGCTTTCATGAGGGCTTCCATTGTGCTGCTCCCTCCTACTGCCCACCAATAAATCCTACTTCCTGTCCAGAAAAAAAGGATACTGATTTTTAACTGTATAGAACTTATATCCAAAATGGTGATTGTCCTTTTCGATACCAAGTTATGAGCGATTCAAAAAAATCAATATTATTTTAAGTTCAAAATAATGTTATTCAATTTGATCACTCTCTGTACTGTATTCAAGCTTGATTCAGAGTAACTTTTCACCATGTCCATTTGTCAAAATCTCTTTTCTTTCAGTTCTGTCTTAGAGCAGAAGGTGACTTCTTTTCCAAGGGTAGCTATCCCCTCTTGATGTGCTGGGGTCTGGTCATCCTGTTTCTTTCCTGCATCTTCTGCATCTATCTTCTGTCTTCAGGTTTTCCTTTTGTTTTGGCTCTTGCTCCTTACCTTATACTCTTAATAACAGTCTTGCTGCTTCTCCTCATCAGACTACTTACTTTTCTTTCCCTTTCCCTCCTTTTATTGCTAAAATTCTTAAAAGAGTGCCTCATCTTCCTGTTTAACCCATTCATCCAGTTGCCCTTTGAAACTTGGTTTATTTCCCCACAGTTCCAGAGAAGTCCTTTGACAAACTCCTACTTATTAAGTCGGCCATTTTTTCAGCCTTTATTCTTTTGGATTTCTGCTTCCTTTGGAAGTCTTACTCATCTTTTCTTTGAGACTGCCTCCTTCCTCAGGTTCCATTGTTGTGTGCTCTTGGTTCTCTGCCTACTGCTCGGAGCTCTCCCCTAAGAGTTTTGACTTCCCCAGGCTGGAGTACAGTGGCGTGATCTCGGCTCACTGAAGCCTCAACATTCCAGGCTTAAGTGATCCTCCCACCTCAGCTTCCCAAGTGCTTGGACCACAGACACACACCACCACACCTGACTAATTTTTGTATTTTTTTGTAGAGATGGGGTTTTGCTATGTTGCCCAGGCTGGTCTTGAACTCCTGAGCTCAAGGTATCTGCCCGCCTTGGCGTCCCAATGTGCTGGGACTACAGTCGTGAGTCATGAGCGCTTAGCTGAGAATGGCATTTCTTAGGACTTTTTATCATGGACTAAGTGTTGTTAAGTTGGCAGTTTATTTGCAGTTTGAAGATTGTGGTGTTAATGGCAAACTCTCAATTAAATTGATGTACATTTTCTGTAACCCTAGTTTCTTGATGTTGTGCCTGGCAGGAACTCAATAAATGTTCATTGGAATCATTCATTCATTCAGTTATTTATTTATATGTTCAATAAATATTTACTAAATAGTTGGTGAACTGAATTGTTTGTTAATTCGACAGTAGGTAATTTTTTTTCAAATTATCTAAATATGGTTTTCTTTATCTTTTTGTTTCAACTTTGTTGAATATGGTTTTTCCTAATTTGGGCAATTACTAATTATGTGACTCTTGGATAAGTTACTTTACCTTTAGAAATCAATTTTCTGGTTTTTATAATGGAATAATAATAGTGGCTACTTTCTGGGTTGTTGTAAGGATTGGATTTTTAAAAATGCACATAGTACATGCCTAGCATATAGTTATGGATCTGTAGTAATAGATGTTAGCTATTTTTCTTCTTCTTTTTTTTTTTGAGATGGAGTTTCTCTCTTCTTGCCCAGGCTGGAATGCAGTGGCGCGATCTTGGCTCACTGCAATCTCTGCCTCCCAGGTTCAAGTGATTCTACTGTCTTAGCCTCTCAAGTAGCTGGGATTACAGGCGCCCGCCACCATGCCCAGCTAATTTTTGTATTTTTAGTAGAGACGGGGTTTCACCACATTGGCCAGTCTGGTCTCGATCTCCCAACCTCAGGTGATCTGCCCACCTCGGCCTCCCAAAGTGCTGGGATTACAGGCGTGAGCCACTGTACGCAGCCTCATTAATGTATCAGGCACAAGGCGTTGGTCCTCACAGTAAACATCTTGAGGTAGGCATTGCTTTCCCCGTATTTCAAAGAAATAAACTGAGATTCAGAGGATTTAAATAATTTGCCAGAGGACACAGCGCTAATCAATTGCAGATACGCGATATCCAATTCCATAGCTTATGCTTTTCACCTACACCAAAAAGCCTTTCAACATCTTGTTTGACACTTAGAAATGAACTAGGAGTCACTTTATAGTGACTAAAATTAGCTAACGTTGTTCTCATTTGCCTTCTGAGAGGTAGGACATAACAAGGGAGTTCTGCCCTGTTGGAGAAACTCCAGTCCTGAAGGTTAGATTAATTAAGATTTTGTCTTTAAACCACAGAATTCTAGAGTTTAGGAGGATTTTATGTAGCATTTTCCCTATTCAATTACTGAATTCTCTCTCTAACCCTGTAGACAAGGGGTCATCTGTATTTTTCTTTAACACTTCCAATGACAGAAAAGTCACCCTCTCCCACTCCCAAGGCAGCTCATTTCACTCTGACCATGAGACAGCCCTTTCTTACGTCAGACTGAATTCCTTTCCTATGTCTGTCTTCCACACATTGGTTCCAGTTTGGCAGTGATGGCCACATGAAGTAAGTGGAACCCCTGTTTCCTAAGGCAGCCTTTCAGATTCTTGCACTTTATTCTCTATCATAACCCCCAAACACTTTATCTTCACCAGAGTAGCAGCTTCAGGCCTTTAATTCCTAGCTTCCACTTGAATAAACAACTGGGGTCCACTTGTTTTTTCTTCTTAGTGTAATATGGTTGGCTATCTCACGAGCATTTTGCTTCTCCTCCAGTCTCTGTTAATACGTGGTACCACCCTCTACCCATTTGTTCAAGCTAGAAACCCAGGAGTTTGTTCCCTTCACCATTCACATGCCATTCGTCAGCAAGAATTTTCATTATTTTTTTAAAAAATTCATTCGGCTGGGTGCAGTGGCTCACGCCTGTAATCCCAGCACTTTGGGAGGCCAAGGCGGGTGGATTACATAAGGTCAAGAGTTCGAGACCAGCCTGGCCAACATGGCGAAACTCTGTCTCTACTAAAAATACAAAAATTAGCCAAGCATGATGGTGGGCGCCTGTAATCCCAGCTACTAGGGAGACTGAGGCAGGAGAATTGCTTGAACCCTGGAGGCAGAGGTTGCAGTGAGCCGAGATCACACCACTGTACTCCAGCCTGGGTGACAGAGCAAGCCTTGCTCTAAAAAAAAAAAAAAACAAAATTCATTTGTCTTTTTATTTTTTTACATTGTAATTAAATTTCAAAATTTTTATTTTTATTTTTTTAAAAAAACAGTATCACCTCAAGTATTTTCTTTCTCATTCCCAAATATAAAATCCTCCCCTACCATTATTGTGGTCCAGGCCACCGTTATCTCTCCCCTATTCCTGAGTCTTGCCCACTCCCTACATTCACGTCTCCACACAGCAACCAGAATTATCTCTTTAAAGCGCAAATCAGATTACACTATTTCCCTGATTAAAACTCTTCTTTCATTTCCCATTGCCCTTTGAACAAAATTCAAAGTGTTTTCCATAGTCAACAAGGCCCTGTTTCATCTCAACCGTTCTTTTTTCCCTGCTGCTCACCCAGCCTTGGTCCCTGTTCTCCTTTATGTTCCTTGGACACGCCAAACCTTTTCCGGTAGCCAACCCTTGCACTTCTTGTATCTATTGCCTGCGCTCTTTTCCTAGCTTTGCAAATGCCTGGCTCATTCTCATCTTTCAGATCTTAGCTCACATCTCACTTTCTCAGAGACGCCTGACCCCATCACTCCTCTAAGGCCCCATCTCATCATTCTGTAATTATCTATCTGCATTGTCATCTATCCTCACGAGAACATTAGTTCTTTGGTGACTGGACCTACCTTACGTTAACAGTTGTATCCTCTGTAAGTGTCACAGGAGCTGGCTCATAGATGGTGCTCAATAATTATCTGAGGAATAAATGAATGGCCTCATAATTGACTGAAAGGGTGTTGGAATCACATTAAAAATGAATTTGAGGCTGGGCGTGGTGGCTCATCCCTGTAATCCCAGCACTTTGGGAGGCCGAGGCTGGCAGATAACTTGAGGTCAGCAGTTCGAGACCAGCCTGGCCAACATAATAAAACCTTGTCTCCATTAAAAATACAAAAATTACCTGGGCGTGGTGGCACCTGCCTGTATTCCCAGCTACTGGGGAGGCTGAAGCAGGAGAATTGCGTGAACCTGGGAGGTGGAGGTTGCAGTGAGCCGAGATTGTGCCACTGCACTCCAGCCTGGGAGACGGAGTGAGACTCCATCTCAAAAAAAAAAAAAAAAAGAATTTGAACCTGAGCTTTGCCACTTCCTGTGTGACTTTGGGCAAATTATGCTATCTCTCTGGGCTTTAGTTGCCTCATCTGAATAATAGCAATTCTATCTACCTTACAGAATGTAGTGCAGGTCAATTAAGACATTGACTGTGAATGTACCCACCACGGTACCTGATCCATATTAGGTATTCAGTCAACCACCAGTCAAAACCTGGCACTTAATTCTAAACATGCATAGAAGAGTTCTATCAAGTTTCAGCCTCATTAATGGAACTATTTGTGTGTTGTGCCTGTGTGTATGTGATCCATAAGATGCCTGTGACTTCCCTCAAGCAACACTTGCCTGGCTGGGAAGACGGTTCTAACCCAGGTTGTCAGCTGTTGCACTGAATGATACTCAATCTGATTACCCAGAGGTGCCAAGCACAGAGCCTTCACTG
Organism: Colobus angolensis palliatus; assembly: GCF_000951035.1. NCBI lineage: Eukaryota > Metazoa > Chordata > Mammalia > Primates > Cercopithecidae > Colobus > Colobus angolensis. The sequence goes on from NW_012114921.1 coordinate 270,261, forward strand.
GAGAGCTGAACACAGACCCTAAAATCTAAATTATCAAACCTAACATCGTGTGGCCCAGTCTGGTTGTCAAGATAGAGGCTGTGTCTAGACAGTCATCTCCCTTGGGAAATCACAGTTGCTCAAAAAGGAGGCATGTGGTCTCCTGTTAAGAATACAAAACAGGCCTGTGAGCTGTTGAGGAAGAGGTTGCTGCTTGAGGTTGCATGGGCCTATGGAGCAGGGCCTGGGGAAAGAAGCTGTCTGCTTCTATACTCACGTGAGTCTCTGGATCATGGTGGTGGCCTTCTCCTTCAGTCATGTTGGGACAGCTGAGTCCGTGGTACATGGGAAGGTGGAAACATAGCTATCAGCTTTCCCAGTGCCTCCACTGAAGAGTGCTGGGAGGAATTGAAAGGCAAGTCTGGAATGTGCATTACCTGCTGGGGAGGGGAGCAGAAATCTCCCTGCAACTTGCGTGCTTGGCATGATGATCTAGATGGCTCCCTTCTGAAGGCTGTTAGGGTGAGTATTTTAAGGTGAGCACTCTGGAATTAGACAGACCTGGGTTCCAATCCTGGTGATGCAGTGACCTCGATCAAGTTATTGAATGTCTAAGCCATAGTTTGCTCATTACTAAATGGAGGTAATAACGACCTATATCTTATCTAGTTGCTGTGAGGATTAGGTGAAACAGTGCATGTAAAAATATTAGCTTAGTGCCTGGCACATAGCCAGTGTTCAGTAAATGATCATTCTTTTTATTAGTCAGGACAGATCAGGATTTTGAGTTTAGTATTTCTTTTTCTTTTTTTCTGCTCTCTGCTAACAAAAAGTTTGATACTTCTGATGAGCCTCACCCACATTAAACTTTCCAGTCTTGCTTCCCCTTTTGCTAACTGTGTTCCTTGGACAAGTTACGGAACCTCTCTGAGTCAGTGTTCTTATCTGTTACATGCAGCTTACAGTTCCCATCTCACAGTGAGGATGAAATGAGATCAGAGCACCTGATACATAGTAAGTGCTCAAAATACTTATTTCCTCCTGCCTTGGTTCTCGAGTATCTGAAATGCGGCCCCTTTAAGCTTGTTAAGATTCCTCACTAGCCTTGTATGCAGCTGTGGGCAGAGAGCTTTGGCAGAAGGAAAGACTTTTTGTTTTTTTTAAATGACTGTTTCATAATCTGTTGGCTCAAATCTGCTGCTGCCACACCCTGTGCCTCTCAGGGTCCCTGGGTCCCATTGCAGTTATCATATGCCTCACCTTTAACCTAAATGACCCTGGGAATGGCTGCTATGAAAGGATTTACTGAATGCAAAATGGATTTTCTTCCCTGCTCTTTGGGGTAAAGCTGGCTCAGAGATTCTTAGCTGCAGCGGGAGGGGCTGGCAGGCCTGAACTGCAATTGGACTTAGCAGTCAGGGGTTTTCTGGTTTTCATTAAAATTCTCTGGCTGTCTTTCGGGATAGCTCCATTGGATATGACTGTGCACTGGAGCCGGTTGTGCTGTTCTCTCAGCTATACACACCCATCAAATCACAGTGCCCCTGAGGACGAGAGAAAATTGAAGGTAGGGAATAGCCTGGCTGAGAGGTCTTGCTGAGCAACCTTTGTGGTAAGGGGCCTCCATTTATAACTGCAGAGCTTGAGTTTTGCAAAGTCTTAAATACAGATGGGGAGGCAGACATGGCTGAGCTGGGAATGGGTTGCAGAGAGAATCCTGTTACAGCTTGCTTTTGAGGATGGACTTGCTCTTGAGGACAGATGGAGGTTTCCTGGCAGCTGTTGGGGGTCCCCAAGTGTTACATCAATGAAAATGGCCTGATCTGATTATTCTTTTTTGTTTTTGTTTGTTTTTTCATTTGATCTGATCATTCTTTGGAGGTACTTGATACCCTCATATGCCCAAGGGGGTTGGGGTTGGGTGATGCAGTTTTCTGAGGGTGACAGGCTGAATTAGAGAGGATTGAGATTTTTATTTATTTATTATTGTTTTCTTAATTCCCAATGTGTTAGAAGAGGATTCAGTTTTGAATGTTAATTTCTAGTGGCTGAAGGAATCTCACTTGAGATTGAAACTTGAGCTTGCAAACCTAGGTTCAAATCATGACTCTGCTATTAACTTGCTGCATGACCTTGGGCAAGTTACTTTCCTGGATCTCAACTTCACAGTGTGGTTGTAGGGATTAAATGAGATAAATTATGTAAAGCTCTTGGCATATTGAGTGTTCTCAACAAATGAGAGATGTTATTAGAAATTGGCCTAGATTTGACCTGTCACTCCAGCTTGCCAAGATATATTCTAATTCTGTCATGTAAAACATTTGTTCCGCATCCGTCCTAGCTTTGTGTCATTTAAGAACTTAAGGCAGGCCAGGCTCAGTGGCTCACACCTTTAATCCTAGTACTTTGGGAAGCCAAGGTGGGCAGATCACCTGAGGTCAGGAGTTCGAGACCAGCCTGACCAACATGGTGAAACCCTATCTCTGCTAAAAGTACAAAAATTAGCTGGGTATGGTGGCATGTGCCTGTAATCCTGGCTACTCTGGAGGCTGAGCAGAAGAATCACTTGAACCCGGGAAGCAGAGGTTGTAGTGAGCCGAGATCGCACCATTGCACCCCAGCCTGAGCGACAGAGTGAGACTGTCTCAAAAAAAAAAGAATTTGAGGCAAACGTGTTCCCTAGGGCAAGCTGAAACTCCTCTCCCTAGAAAAATACATCGAAACCATATTATTATATTCCCCAGTGAGATGTTTAAGATGTCGAGTATTTCATATTTAGGTAACTTAGAAAAAATGGATTTTTTTTCTATCATTCTTGATAGATAGATTATGAGACAACCATTTTAATTGATATTGGGTATAAATGTTTCCTGATGTTACTTCCAAGAGAGCATGATTAAGGTTCCTATTTGCCCTTAGAGTAAACTCCTTTTCCAGTCTTTTCTCCTTTTACTCTACTCTTCAAACCCTGTGTTCTAGCTATGGTGGACTGCTTACATAAAAATAATTAATGTGAAATATACAATGGGTATGAAAGAATGTTTTAAATACATATTTTCAGTTGAAAGATGAACATTAAAATTGTGGCCAGATGCAGTGGCACATGTTCGCAATTCCAGCTACTCAGGTGGCTGAGGTTGGAGGATTGCTTGAGGCCAGGAGTTCAAGACCAGCCTGGGCAAAATAGTGAGATGCTGTCTCAAAAAATAAAAGAAAGAAATTGTGAATGTGCCATCCAGTTTATCAGATGGAACATTATTTGTATCCTAGAAGCTGTTTGTCCACTCTCTGCCCTGAAATCATACCCCCTTTTCTCCTCACCAGACATAATGATTATCCTGACTTTTGTGTTCATCGTTCTCTTACTTTTCTGTACAGTTTAACCACCTATGTTTGTATTACTAAAACAAATGTTTTTTTAAAAAACCAAGAAGCAAGCACAAACCTAGCAAGCTTTGTCACTATTAGATCTAAACTCTGGGTCATAATATGGCTTTAGATTCCCAGGGGGTTTAAAAGGCTCTAATGGGGAAGTCAGTGGGCAAGGATGTGAGTGAATCCTAGGAAATAAGGATCACTACTATTGAGACATCTGACAGGGTTGTAGTGTGGGCACACACTGGATGTGTGGAATATGGTCACAGAGAGTAGATGGCTCTGTATTTTCTACTTCCAGTCCCTCTTTGGCCTCCTTTCAGCTCTCAAGGAGTAGGTCAAAGCAGAACTCTTCTGTAGGATAAAGTGAATGTCACCAACTAACCCAAACAAATAGTGTGGAGACGAGCAGGTACTTCATCAGCATATGGTCAAGACAAATAGAGGCAGAAAGAACCTGGACCAAGTTTACCTATGCGTTTTTTGTCAAGTTAAAAAGAGAATATGCAGGCCGGGCCTGGTGGCTCTCGCCTGTAATCCCAGCACTTTGGGAGGCCAAGGCAGGAGGATCACCTGAGGTTGGGAGTTCAAGACCAGTCTGACCAACATGGAGAAACCCTATCTCTCCTCAAAGTACAAAATTAGCCCAGTGTGGTGGCACATGCCTATAATCCCAGCTACTCGGGAGGCTGAGGCAGGAGAATCACTTGAACTTGGGAGGCAGAGGTTGCGGTGTGCCGAGATTGCGCCATTGCAATCCAGCCTGGCCAACAAGAGCGTAATTCCATCTCAAAAAAAAAAAAAAAAGTCTGCAGCACCACTTATGGAATATTCTTACCCAAACATTGACTCCTAAAATCTCATTAAGCCTCTAGAGCTAACTTTAATATATTGGAAAGATGGGGGAAAGGATGACAAGTTGAATTACACTCTAAGGAAACAAACAGAAAAATTTAGAATGTAGAACATTCTGTCAGACAACTGACTTGGCTTCTGCAACAAGTCAATGACATGAAAAAAATAATAAAGTGACTTAAGAATTATAACCAGATGTCATGTGTGAACCTTGTTTTGATTCGGATAGTCTATGTGTTAGTTTGCTAGGGCTGCCATAACAAAATACCACACACTGGGTGGCTTAAGCAACAGAAATTAATATTTGCACAGTTCTGGAGGCTAGGAGTCCAAGATCAAGGTGCTGGCAGGATTGGTTTCCTCTGAGGCCTCTCTCCTTGGCTTGCAGATGGCTGCCCTCTTGCCACCTCCTTGCATAGTCATTTCTCTGTATATGCATATGCACACTCCCAGTGTCCTGCTACATGTCCTATTTTCTTTCTATAAGGACACCAGTTAGATTGGATTAGGGCCCACCCTAACAACCTCATTTTAATTTAATTACCTCTTTAACGGCTCTATCTCCAAATACATGAACAGTCACATTCTAAGGTACTAGGAATTAGAGTTTCAACATATGTATGAACTTGTGGGGGGACACAATTAGGGCTTCAACATATGTATGAACTTGTGGGGGGACACAATTTAGTTTAATTGCAAAGAGACTTTTTTTTTTTTTTTTTGAGATGGAGTCTTGCTCTGTCGCCCAGGCTGAAGTACAATGGCATGATCTCAGCTCACTACAACCTCTGCCTCCTGGTTTCAAGCAATTCTCTTGCCTCAGCCTCCTGAGTAGCTGGGATTACAGGTGCGTGCCACCATGCCCAGCTAATTTTTGTATTTTTAGTGGAGATGGGGTTTCACCATGTTGGCCAGGCTGGTCTCAAATTCCTGGCCTCAGGTGATCTGCCCACCTTAGCCTCCTAAAGTGCTGGGATTATAGGCATGAGCCACCACACACAGCCAAAAAAAGACTTTTTTTTCTTTTTTTTTTTTTGAAATAGGGTCTCACTTTGTTACCCAGGCTGGAGTACGGTGGCATGAACACGGCTCACCATAGCCTTGACCTCCTGAGCTCAAGCAATCCTTCCACCTCAACCTCCCAAGAAGCTGGGATTGCAGGCATATACCACCACACCCAACAAAATTTTTTTTTTTTTTTGAAGAGATGAGGTCTCACCAAGTTGCCCAGGCTGCTCTTGAACTCCTGGGCTCAAGCGATCCTCCTGCTTTGGCCTCCCAAAATGTTGAGATTATAGGCATGAGCCACCACACCTGGCATTGAAAAGACATTAAAAATATTTTTTTAAAATGACTTTTGGGTTCCAAGTGGTTTTTGGTTACATGGATAAATTCTGCAGTGATGAATTCTGAGATTTTAGTGCACTTGTCAACCAAACAGTGTACACGTACCCAATATGTAGTCTTTTTTTTTTTGTTTTGAAACAGAGTCTTGCTTTGTCACCCAGGCTGGAGTGCGTGGCACTATCTCGGCTCACTGCAAGCGCGCCTCTCGGGTTCACGCCATTCTCCTGCCTCAGCCTCCCGAGTAGCTGGGACTACAGGCGCCCACCACCACACCTGGCTAATTTTTTTTTATTTTTAGTAGAGACAGGGCTTCACTGTGTTGGCCAGGATGGTCTATCTCCTGACCTTGTGATCCGCCCGCTTCAGCCTCCCAAAGTGCTGGGATTACAGGTGTGAGCCACCATGCCCAGCCCCTAATATATAGTCTTTTATCCCTCACTCCCCTTGCCCCCTCCTTCCCTAGGTCCCAAATTTCATTATATTGCTCTGTATTGTTTCTGTGTCCTCATAGCTTAGTTCCCACTTAAGTGAGAAAATAAGGCATCTGGTTTTCCATTCCTGAGTTACTTCACTTAGAAGAATGGCTTCCAGCTCAATCCAAGTTTCTGCAAAAGATATTATTCTATTCCTTTTTATGGCTGAGTAGTATTCCATGGTGGATATATACCACATTTTCTTTATCCACTCATTGGTTGATGGGCACTTAGTTTGGTTCCATATCTTTGCAGTCGTGAGGTGTGCTGCTACAAGTATGCATGTAGATGTGTGTAAAAAGACCTTCTTGAGATGTTGGGGAAAATTGGACTAGGTATTGGATGATATCAAGGAATTACTGTTACTTTTATTCAGGTGTGATAATAGTAGTATAATGTAAGAAGATGAATAATATAGAGATGAGTTCTGAGGTACACAGGGATAAAATGATATGATGTAGAATTTGTTTAAAAATACTTAAACAGCCTGGGTGCTGAGGTTCATACCTGTAATCCCAGTGCTGTGGGAGACTGAGGCAGGTGGTTTGCTGCATCCCAGAGGTTGAGGCTGCAGTGAGCCATGATGACACCACTGCACTCCAGCCTGGGCAACAGAGCGAGACCCTGTCTTAAAATAATAATAATAATATAAAATATTTAAACAAAGAAAAAAATAGGGGGGAAAAGGGATAGATTAAGTTAACATGTCAAAACCTTGGTAATTGTTGAATTTTGGTAATGGGTGTCGGGGTCTACTTTTATGTATGTTTGAAAACTTTATAATCATATATTTAAAATATCTGAACACGACACAAAAGAGGGTTTAAAGGCAGTGGGGTTGTTGGTGATGGCTGTCTTCAATGTGTCTGTCTCTTGAGTTATACTTCTTTAGTCTGGTTGACTACTTCCTGTGGTAGTCATGTTGGGGTCCTGTTGGGGTCCTCTGTTGCTTGTCTTTGGACTAGATCTCTAGATGTTTCTTGTATACCACTTAGTGAAGGACATCCTCCAGGAGCTTTTTGTTGTTGTTTTTGAGAAAGGTTCTCACTCAGTCACCCAGGCTGGAGTGCGGTGATGTGAAACAGCTCACTGTAGCCTCAAACTCTTGGGCTCAAGCGATCCTGTCAAGTACCTGGGACCACAGGTGCATGCCTCCATGCCTGGCTAATTTTTTCACTTTTTGTAGAGATAGGGTCTCGCCATGTTGGCCAGGCTGCTCCCAAACTGCTGCGCTCAAGCAATCCTTCTGTCTTGGCCTCCCAAAGTAGGAGCTTCTTATAAAACGGTGCATGGAATATCAATTTCTGAGTCCTGTATACTTTAAAGTATCTTTGTTCTATTCTCATGCTTTATTGGTAGTTTATTTGGGTGTTGCATTCTAAGTTGAAAATCATTTTCCTTCAGATTTTAAAGGCATTGCTTTATTGTCTTTATTGTTGCTGTAGAGAAGTTGGAAGTGTTCTGATTTCTGATTCTTTATATATAACCTATTTGTCTTTCCCTCCTCTCTGACAGTCTGTAAAATCTTCTCTTTGTCTGCAACTTTCTGAAATTTCACAGTGTGCTTGGTGTGCTGGGCCCTTTCAAGCTGGCAACCTGCGTCCTTCAGTTCTCTGAAATTTTATCGAATTATATTGTTATGATTTTTCTTTCTTCTGTTCTTTCCTGGGAATTTCTCTTACTTGGATATAGGACCTCCTGTACTGAACCTTTAGAATATTCTTAACTTCTCTCTGCTGTTTCCATATCTTTGTCTTTTGATTTTATTCTTTAGAAGATTTTGATTTTATCTTTCAATCCTTTCATTGAAGATTTTTAAAAATTTCTACTATTATGTTGTCAATGTCTAAGAGCTCTTTTTGTTCTCTGTGTTTCCTTTATATAGCATCCTATTTTTGTTTCATGGATGTAGTTTTATTTCATTTTTGTGAGAATATTAATGGTATTTCTGTCTTTGCATATTATCTGTTTCCTTCAAGTTGCTTTTTTGTATGTTTGCCGTGGTCTGTATCTTTATTAGAGGCTTTCCCAAGATGTCACTCTAAAATGTGATCCTTGACTGTGTTGCTCCTGATTAAGAGGGGGAGGAAAAAAAGCTGTCAAGACCTTGACATTATGCTAAGTGAAAGAAGTTACTCACAAAAGACCACACAGTGTAAGATTTCATGTATATGAAATGGCCAGAATGGACAAATCTATAGAGGCAAAAAAATAGATTAGTAGTTACTTGCGGGAGTCGGGGGAATGCAGAGTGACTACTAATGTGTGTAGGATTTTCATTGGGGGAATGGAAAATGTTCTAAAATTGATTGTGGTGATGGTTGTATAACTCTGTGAATATGCTAAAAACCATTGAAATATACATTTTATTTTTCATTTAGTTCCTAGAGCAAAATTGTGTATTTTAAAAGGGTTAATTATATGCTATGTGACATAAAGCTCTTTTTAAAAAGTACCATCAGAAAACTCTGAATACAGAATGGAGATAATTAGCTCTGAGCCTCACAGTAGGGTAATCTGGATGGGCTGTTTGTTGGGCTCCCCTGATGTTAGCATCTTCAGGTTTTCCCTTGTGTACATTCACCAGCAAAGAGTCTTTCACTCTTCTTCGGATGGTGGGGTTCTATCCGACTGTGCTTTGGTACTCAGAAGGAATGTGGGAACATTTGCACTCTACCTTCTGTAGACATAGTACCTTATCTATGATGTGTTTCCCCCTCAACCATGCTGGATACTGCCAAGCCAGAGACACTCTTACTTTTTATTATGGGGAATGCTAAAGATTACAAAAGTAGGGACGGTAATACAGTGAATCCCCATCTACCCATCATTCAGGTTCACTAGTTTTCAGTTGATGGATATTTTAGTTTGCTCTGTATCCCCCAATCCTCTTCCTCAGATTATTTCAAGCAAATACTGGATATTTCTGTTTTGCACTCTCCAGAGACAAGCCTTTGAAGTTTTGTTAATGAGGAGGGGGAATCTAGGTATCTAACTCCTTGATTAGCCTTCTCTCTTGTGTTCTTTATTCTAGCATCCTATACACCTGCTCTAGGAGTACAAGGTACTGTCAGTTCCTGTACTTTTTAAGGATTCTGTGGTTTAAATCAGCTGAATTCCAGATTTTCTGAGTATGCTAAGTCAGTTACTACTTGTTCATCTGCTTCCCAAGCTTCCGAAATTTGACACCATTGTCTTCTCTTATCTTCTCTGTACTTGTAAGGTTTTGTTAATAAGAAGAAAGCACTTTACTGAATTTTTGTGGGATTTTTGGAATAAGTGAAATTAGATGCAGTACTTCAGTTTGACACCTTCTCCAGACTGGCTGCTCTTTTTTTCTTTTCAATCTTGTCCTATCCTGTTGTTAGTTCATTTTTGCATTACTACAAAGAAATACTTGAAGCTGGGAAAATTATAAAGAAAAGAGATTTAATTGGCTCACAGTTTTACAGGCTTTACAGGAAGCATGGTGCTGGCATCTGCTTTGGGTGAGACCTCAGAAAGCTTACAGTCAGGACAGAAGGTGACCGGGAGCCAGAATGTTACATGCAAGAGTGGGAGCAAGAGAGAGTGAGGACAGAGGTGCCACACTCTTAACCAGATCTCACATGAACTACTGGAGCCAGAATTCACTCATCACCAAGGGGATGGGGCTAACCATTCATGATGAATCTATCCCCATGATCCAAACACCTCACACCAGGCCCCACCTCCAACACTGAGGATTACATTTCAACATGAGATATGAAGGGGACAGATATCCAAATCATATCACGTATCCTATTCTACTCAGCCCTATGGCCTTATTTTTTTTTTTTTTAATGTATGTATGTGTATCTATATCTATGTCCTTTTTTTTTTTTTTTTTTTTTTTTGAGACAGGGTCTTGCTGTGTAGCTTAGGTGAGAGGGCAGTGGCATGATCAGAGGTCACTGCAGCCTCAACCTCCCAGGCTCAAGTGATCCTTCCATCTCAGTCTCCCTTGTACTTAGGGCTACAGGTGCACACCACCATGCCTGGCTTATTTTTTAATCTTTTTGAAGAGATGGGAGTCTCACTACGTTGCCTAGGCTGGTCTCAAACTCCTGGGCTCAAGCAGTCCCCCCACCTTGGCTTCCCAAAGTGCTGGGATTAATAGATGTGAGTCACCATGCCTGGCCTTGTATCTATATCTATATCATCTATCTATATCTGTATATCTATATATTTTATTTGCCTGGAAAACTCCTTTTCAATTCTTTAAGAATGAAGAGGAGTTTTTCCTTATGTTAACGTGCTTTCTTTTGACTTGAAGCCCAGGCAAAGGTAAGGAGTCCTGGCTTCTGTGTACTCCCCTCTTATTGTAGAAGTGTTTGCACTTTGCTGCATTACATTTTGTTTGCCTGTCTGCCCTGGCTTGTGAAGTAATGACTATACTTTATTTTTCTTTGTATCATGAGCACAGTGCCTCACTCCCAGTAAACATGTTAACTCTCAGACTGGATAATTCAGCATTGTAATTTCAGGAGTGGGGACAGATGAGCTGCAGTGCCCCTTTCCTTCTTGTCTTTTACAAGCACAACTGTTGGGTAAATATAAAGGAGCAAAACATGTCCTGTGCGCTTGTTGTTATGCAATGTTGTTCCCTTTGCTTTCAAGTCTAGTGTTGTTTACCCAGTCAGCAGGTTGCAGAGGGAGTGAGGGCAGCTATAAGAGTGTAAACATCCTAACAAAGAATGAATGGACTCAGTCAGAGATGTGTTGTTCCCTTCGCTTGATAAAAAGGCTTATAGTCTACACTGTGTTTCACAATGAGAAACTTCTTGGTTCTGCAGCATCTTCCATTGCTTTTTCTCTTCTGACAAAATGTCAGGAGAATTTTAAAAATTGCTGATTGTGTTGTTAAAAAATCAGATATGAAGGTATTATCAATGTGAAGTCCTGGTGAAATGCAAATGGATAGCTTTGAAAGGGTAACATTTAACCTGTTGTTTCTTAAAGTGTGTTCTCCAAGTTGCTATACATCTAACTCCAGGGGAAAAGAAATAGGGAACTTACTAGTGTTCAAACAAACTTGGGATGCTGGGTTAAACAGAGTTATATAGGGTTCCCTGCTTCAAGACACCTCAGAGCTTGAAAGATGCTATAACTCTCTCCTCCAGGAGGAAAGAAATAGGGAATTAACTAGTAGTCAAACAAACTTGGGATGCTGGGTTCAACACAGTTAAATAGGGTTCCTTATTTCACGCTTGTTACTGTGCGTTGCAGATCTCCTAGAGGGGTACATAGTAGGCAGCATTTTCTAAATTTACTTTACTTTTCATCTGAGTAACAGTAGCATTTCGATGTTGTGTTTTATGAAACACACACAATTCTGGAAACAGCCTCTTAGCTTAAATCCATCCTTTGTGGTCTAGTTCAAATGCCACCTCCTCTAAGGCATTTCTGTCTACCCCCAGAGACATACAACGTTTTTCTTCTTTGAATTTTACTGCCTTCACTTGTCTAATTGTCTCCTCACCCTTCACCTACCCAATAAGAGGTCATACATTTTTTGTACATGTTGTATCACTTTCCACTGCATCAGGGACATTGCCTTGCATAAAACTGCTCAAGAAATATTTGCAGTACTGCATTGGTTCCTTAGTTGAGTCATCCTAGAGTCCAGAGGGCACTGGTGGGGTGGGAAAGCCTGAGGCAGATCTGGAGTTTGAGACCCTCACTATTTTGGCATGTAGAGGGGTGGGGAGCTTACTTGCTGTGTCCTTGCTGGAAACAGGGCCAGTGTAAGAGGCTGGTCCTGAAGGGCAGAATTGGAAAGCGAAAAACAAGAGATGCTGAGCATATAAATCAAATGTGCTGAAGGCCTATTGTATGCCTGTGGTAAGCTTTGAATACTTAATTAATGCCAGCCTTTCAAGTTGGTAATATTCTTCTGATTCTCTAGAGGAGAAAATGGGGCATCAGAAAGGCAAAGCAGAAATAAGTACTGGGACTATAAAGATGAGTAAAATCCAGTCCTTCCCCAAGAGGTCCCAGGATATGGAGTAAATAGTCTTATAGGTAAATAATTGTGAGCAGTTGGGTAACTGCACAGATCAAACTCTGTCGAGGTATTGTGGGAGAACCAAATAGGAGACTCTAACCTCTATATGGGAGATGGGAGGGAAGGCATGGCAGCTGGTAAATCCAAGAAAGCTTTCAGAAGGAGAGTGATGCCTGAGCAAGGTGGAATAAGAATGCATGGGCTGAAGCATGGAGATGAGAAGTACCATGGGGAATTCACTGTTACTGGGCTATAAAATGTGAGTTTGATGAGAGTTGAGGCTGGCAAAGTTGAGAGGATATTATAAACAGGTTGAAGAGTTCTGGACTTGATTTTGAAGTGGGAAGCCATTGTAGGATTTTCAGTAGAAGAGCAACAAGCCAGCATGTGTTTTGGATATGTATTAGCCAAGGAGGAAGTGAATCTGAGCTGAGTAGGACCGAGGCAGGGCCATCAGCTGAAACTCTCAGCACTGGTGCAGGGGAGATAGGATGACGTCTGACCCAAGGCAGTAACAGGAGTGGAGGAGAGGAGGGGACTGTTTTGATAAATATTCAACAGGTAAATCAGCAAGACAGGAGTTAGGGAGCAGACAGAAGTCAAGTACAACTCTCAGGCTTTGTGTTTGTGCATGCCTCTTCTTCCCTTAACCAACATTTCAAGTCTGCCCTTATCTGAGCGCTGACCTTAAGCAAATCCTATGTGAAATGTAGGTTTATGAACAATTAATTAGGAGACAGTGTTTTATGGAGAGATTGTGACATGAGATTTCTTTAAATACTATTGCCTTCAGAGCATTTATATGTTGTATATCTCAGAATTCTTATTTTTCTAACTTCAGGAACGAATCTATTGGGTAAAACAGTGGTTCCCAAGCTAGGTTATCACCAGAATCAACAGCATATTTTCCCCCAACTATTATTAAGAAAAATTTTAATCATACTGAGAATTTGAAAGAGTAATAAATTGAACACCCAAATACCCACCAACTAAATTAAACAATTGTTAACATTTTGCCTTATTTCTCGTGTGTGTACATATGCATATATACATATATGCTGAAACATTTGAAAGTTGCAGATGTTATAATACTTCACCTGAAATTCTCATTTCAGCATGTGTGTTCTAAGAATAAAGACATTTGATACAACATAAAATTTTATCTAAAACAAAAAACAAAATGATCATCTGGTATCAGGCCATGCTCATATTTCCCCAGTTGTGGCCAGGGGATATTTTTACTTCATTCATTATTATTATTTTTTTAATTGCCCGTTACTTATGAAAGAAACGTTTTGTAGTACTCTAGATTTCACTTCTGATTCTGGTCAGTTTTTCTTTTTTTTATTTAAAAGTTGTCTTTATTTTAAAATTATAAAATAAAGGATACTTATTTAAAAATTCAAGCAGTGCAAAAATATCTAATAAAAATATCTAAAGTAAAAATTGGAAGACCTTTCTCAGTTATTGGAAGTTAATGAAACAGACTTTCTTAATAAGAATATCTAGGGAAGGGATCTAGCAATTTTAGTTTTAAGAAGCTCTTTGGGCCAAGTACGGTGGCTCACACCTGTAATACCAACACTTTGGGAAGCTGAGGCAGGAGGATCACTTGAGGCCAGGAGTTCAAGACCAGTCTGGGCAGTATAGCGAGACCTTATCTCTAGAAAAATTTAAAATTAGCTGAGTGTGGTGGCATGTGCCTGTAGTCCCAGCTACAAGCGAGGCTGAGGTGGGACAATCACCTGAGCCTGGTGGGTCCAGGCTTCACTGACCATGTTATCGTGCCACTGGATTCCAGCCTGGGCTACAGAGCAAGGCCCTGTTCCCTGTCTCCCCCACCCCCTTCATCCCCACCCCCAATAAAAAGAAGCTCTTTGGATGAGTTTAATGTAGTTCACCTGGTACCAGCATTTAGGAAACACTGGTCTATTGTAAGGCATACCTACAGCCATGATTTTTACTTGTGATCAAACCAAGAAGTACTTAATTAAGTGCCTATGATGCATTGAGCTATGTTCTAAGAATGTGGATGATCTAATGAAATACGTAAAATATATGATCTGTCTTCAAGAACATCTTGTTGGAGAAATAAAACTGACATTCACAAAGTCATTAGGAGGAAGGGAATTAATATTTATAGAGCATTTCCAATAGGCCAGGTACTGTGACAGATGCTTTACAAAAATATCTCATTTAAATCTCACAGCAGCCCTTGAGGTAGTGACATGGGATCTTGGGGTGTCACTTTTCTGGCTGGAAACCTGTGGCCGGTGGGGCCTTTGCCCCAGTTTTGCTGAGGCCTTCTGGGCTTGTTCTGCCCACTCGGCCTGGCAGGCTGTGCTCAGCTCATGCTACCAGGCTGGATCCCATGCCTCCAAGAGAGACTGGAGTCAGGCGTGGAGCGAGAGAGTTGTGTGAGTGAGCATGGAGCCTGGCCTCTGCACAGCCAGATATGCCAGCTGCTGCTGCCAGGCGGGCAGCTCAAGGTGCTTGCATAGGTGCTAGCTCTCTATGAGGCTGCAGCTGGACCAGGTGCACCACAAGCAGCTTTCCCAGCTGGTACTGGGGAATGAGGTGGCGTCTGGAAGCTTGGAGGCGCCAGGAACCACGGGGCCCCAAAGAGGGAGTCACACCCTGGATCAGGGAGCTCCCAGGTCTGGGCTTCCTGGAGGGCCACAGCTCATCTCTCTTCATTCATAACCTGGTGAGCAAGGGACATGTTTCAATCCTGTTTGTGTTACAGCAACTCTTTTAGCTTCGCCATTCAGTGAGTCTCAAGTTCTTGTCCTATGACCAGGAAGAATGAGGTACACAGACAGGCAGAGGGGTAAGCAAGACAAAGAGGAACTTTACTGAGCAATAGAACAGAGAAGACCCGCAGTGAGCAGCTCCTCTCCAATGGCCAGGATGTCCTGATGAGTGTTTAACTCCTAGCAGAGAGGATAGCTCCTCTCTGCAGGCAGGTTATCCCAACAAGTGTTCAGTTCTCAGCAGAGAGTAGCTCCTGCTATCAGCAGAGAAGGTAACTCCTCTCTGCAGCTGGTCATCCTGTCATCTGCAGGTCTTGGCAAAGAGGAGGTGGCTCCTCTCTGCGGGCGGGTCATCCCATTGTCTCTGCAGCTCTCAGCAGAGAGGAGGCCCTAGAGTTGGTGGCTCCTCTCTGTAGCTCTCAGCAAAGAGGAGGCCCTAAAGTGAGTGGCTCCACTCTGCAAGCAGGTTGTCCCATTGTCTGCAGCTCTCAGCAGAGAGGGTAGCTCCTCTCTACAGCTGGTTGTGCCATCCTCCCTCTGTTCTGTGGTCTGACTGAACCCAGGACTTTTATGGGTCTCAGAGGGGAAGAAGTGCATGCAGTTGGTCCATGGGTGGCCATAGGCAGGCTGAAAAAGGCACCACAAATCTCCACCCTGGTTTGTGGGACTCACAACCCAGCTCCCAGGCCTGAAGGTGGGGTCTCAACAGGGACCCGCCCCCTTCTGTCCAGGAGCTTTTCTGCCTCCTGCCTCAGTCGTGGTATCCAGGCTGTTCATGCCAACAGGCAAGTGCAGGCCAGCTCAGAGCCGCCCTCAGCCCCTACCTCGGCTTTTCCCCATGTTTGTTGGTGCCTAAAGTCTGGAGGGGGCTGAGGCAACAGAATCCTAGCGTGAGCACACCCAGCAAGGCTGTGACAGTGCCCGAGCTTGGCCCCAACCCTGCTCTAAGATTAGAGCAGGCATAAGGAGTAGGGAGAGGCCAGGCAGTGGGAGCAGGCACCTCTGAGCCTGCACAGGCAAGTGGGGACCTTCCTGGACCCCCAAAAGTACAGGGATACCTGGGTCTGCAGTCATGATTTGAGTGGCTGTAGCTGTGCCCAGGAGGGTGGGGCTTCTGCCTGCTCTGTGGAGCAGGAGGCCTGGGTCTGCAGCCATAGTTTGGGTAGTTGCAGTGGCACCTGAGTAGCTCCCTCCCCAGTTCAGAAGGGGCAGAGCTCCTGCTTGTCCTTGGCACTCGCTGGCTCCATGGAACATGCAGTCCTGGCCACGCCTTCCACCTGTAGCCAGTGTGATGGCAGCGGCTGCTCCAGACAGCTCACCACTGTCATCAGTAGGCAGTATTATTCGCATTTTCTAGTTAGGGGAACTGAGTCTCAGGGAATGACTTGCCCAAAATCATTCAGCCTGTAAGAGATGGAACAGAGCCATAATTTTAACCTAAATCTATCTGAATCATTGCATTAAGCTACCTCTCACAGTAACAATAGCCAACAATTGTATTGAATTTCCTACTGAAAAAAAGTACTCTTGCTCCCACTCTGATATTTGAATCAGAGAATGATTATAAGACCAAATATGATCAAGAGCTAAATTTGTATGTACTAGTAACTTAGTGTTACAAAGATTCAGAGATGGAGCGATCAGGGAGGACTTCCTGGGGGAGATGACATCTCTGCTGCCCTGAAGGAAGAAGCAAACGAGAACAGTTAATGGGAAGCTAGGTGAGAGAAACATGGGGCAGGGGAGTAGGGGTTTGTGTTGCCGCATGGTAAAACAGGGTAGGCATGGAAAGCAGGTGACAAGAGGCCACTTCCTAGCCACTTGCTTCCTGAGATAGCCAGGCAAAGAGGAAAGAAACAAAATGATCTGTACCTTAATTTCCATCTTCACTTTTGCTGAACATAAATACATAATTGTTATTTTTTTTGGCCCAGCGTGGTGGTTCATGCCTGTAATCCCAGCACTTTGGGAGGCTGAGGTGGATGGATCACTTGAGGTCAGGAGTTTCAGACCAGCCTGGCCAATGGGCAAAACCCCCATCTCTACTAAAAATACAAAAATTAGCGGGCATGGTGGCACAGGCCTGTAATTCCAACTACTAAGGAGGCTGAGGCATGAGAATCATCTGGGAGGTGGAGGTTGCAGTGAGCCGAGATTGTGCCACTGCACTCCAGCCTGGGTGACGGAGTGAGACTCTGTCTCAAAACAAAACACAAGACAAAAAAAACTTTTTACACTCAAATAAAGCCAAATACTTACAGCCAACTGATCTTCAACAAAGCAAACAAAAATATGAAGTGGGGAAAGGACACCTTGATGAATGGTGCTGGGATAATTGGCAAGTGACATGTAGAAGAGTGAAACTGGATCTTATACAAAAACCAACTCAAGGTGGATTGAAAGACTTAAATCTAAGACCTGAAACCATTAAAATTCTAGACAATATCATCAGTAAAACTCTTCTAGATGTTGGCTTAGGCAAAGAATTCATAGCCAAGAACCCAAAAACAAAAATAAATAGATGGGACCTAATTAAACTAAAAAGCTTCTGCACAGTGAAAGAAACAATCAGCAGAGTAAACAAACAACCCACAGAGTGGGAGAAAATATTCACAAACTAGGCATCTGACAAAGGACTAATATCCAGAATCTACAAGGAACTCAAACAAATCAGCAAGAAAAAAACAAATTAATCTTATCAAAAAGTGGTCAAAGTACGTGAATAGACAATTCTCAAAAGAAGATATACAAATGGTCAATAAACATGAAAAAATGCTCAACATCAGTAATTATCAGAGAAATGCAAATGAAAACCACAATGAGATACCACCTTACTCCCATAAGAATGGCCATAATTGAAAAATCAAAAAATAATAGATGTTGGTGCAGATGTGGTGAAAAGGAAACACTTTTTTTTTTTTTTGAAATGGAATCTTGCTCTGCTCCCAGGCTACAGTGCAGTGGTGCATTCTTGGCTCACTGCAACCTCCACCTCCCGGGTTCAAGTGATTCTCCTGTCTCAGCCTCCCAAGTAACTGGGACTGCAGGCGCGTGCCACCATGCCCTGCTAAGTTTTGTATTTTTAGTAGAGATGGGGTTCCACCACATTGGCCAGGATGGTCTCGATCTCCTGACCTTGTGATCCACCTGCCTCAGCCTCCCAAAATTCTGGGATTACAGGTGTGAGCCACCACGCCCAATGGAAAATGAAACACTTCTACACTGTGGTGAGAATGTAAACTAGTACAACCACTATGGAAAACTGTACAGAGATTTCTTAAAGAACTAAAAGTAGAACTACCATTTAATCCAGCAATCCCACTACTGGGTATCTACCCAGAGTAAAAGAAGTTATTATATGAAAAAGACACTTGCACACACATGTTTATAGCAGCACAATTCACAACTGAAAAAATATGGAGCCAGCTTAAATGCCCATCAACCAATGAGCAGATAAAGAAAATGTAGTATATAGACACCATGATATACAACTCAGTCATAAAAAGCAGTGAAATAACGGCATTTGCAGCAAGCTGGGTGGAGTTGGAGATCATTATTCTTAGTGAAATAACTCAGGAATGGAAAATTAAATGTCGTATGTTCTCACTTGTAAGTGGGAGCTAAGCTATGAGGATGCAAAGGCATAAAAATAACATGGACTTTGGGGACTTGGGGGGAAAGGTGGGAGGGGGGTGAGGGATAAAAGACTACACATTGGGTACAGTGTACACTGCCTGGGTGATTGGTGCACCAAAATCTCAGAAATTATCACTAAAGAACTTAGCCATGTAATAAAAAACCACCTGTTCCCCAAAAACTATTTAAATAAAAAAGTTAAAGAGGAAATAAAAATCTCTTTGTTACATTATTATTATTATTTTGATACAGGGTCTCACTCCTGTTGCCCAGGCTGGAGTGCACTGGCACTGGCTCAGCTCACTGCACCCTCTACTTCCCAGGCTCAAATGATATTCCCACTTCACCCTCTCTAGTAGCTGGGACTAGTAGCGCGCGCCAACATGCCCAGCTAATTTTTGTATTTTTTTTAGAGATAGGGTTTCATCATGTTGCCCAAGCGAGTCTCAAACTGCTGATCTCACGGGATCTGCCTGCCTCATTCTCCCAAAGTGTTGAGATTACAGACATGAGCTACCATGCGCAGCCCTTGTCTTTGTTTATTCTCTTAACAGCATTTGACAAGACTGATCACCATTTTCTTTAACACTCTACTTCTTGTTTCTCTTCCTACCTCTCTAAGCTTTCTTTAGTCACCTTCTTCCTTCAATCTCTAAATGGTGATATGCCCAGGTTCTGAAATGGCCCTCTTCTCTATTTATCCACTCTCCATAGATATCCTCTGATAATTCAATGGCTTTAAATAACATCCATTTGCTAGTGACCCTTATGTTTGTATCTTTAGCCTCAAACTCTCTCTGGAACTTCAGATTCATGTCCATATAGATGTCTTAAGAGTCCTTTCAAATTTAATATGGTCAAAAGAGGACTCTTTGGCCCAGCACTTTGGGAGGCCGAGACGGGCAGATCACGAGGTCAGGAGATCGAGACCATCCTGGCTAACCCGGTGAAACCCCGTCTCTACTAAAAAATACAAAAAACTAGCCGGACGAGGTGGCGGGCGCCTGTAGTCCCAGCTACTCAGGAGGCTGAGGCAGGAGAATGGCGGGAACCCGGGAGGCGGAGCTTGCAGTGAGCTGAGATCCAGCCACTGCACTCCAGCCTGGGCGACAGAGCGAGACTCTGTCTCAAAAAAAAAAAAAAGACTCTTGATTCAGCTCCACTGCAGTCTCACTGTTTTCCCAGTCTTCCCAACTTCACAAAGTGGTGCCATTATCACCCCATGTGCGCAGGTCAAATATCTAGGTATTACTTTTGATTTCTTTCTTTCTTTCCCATCCTCTTTCCAATCCTTTACCAAGTTCTATCTTCTCTATCTTCAAAAACACTCCAAAATTTATACCCTTCTCTCTGTCTCCACTACCAACACCCTGGTCCAGTATGATCTCTCACCTAGACTATTTGCAGTAGCCTCCTAACTGTCTGTTTCTACTGGCGTCCACACCATAATACCCTCCATGATAGAGCCTAGAAAAAAAGTTTAAAAATGATAATTGGTTTGTGTCACATTTCTTAAAAGCCTCTGTGTGGCCTTACATTGAACTCAGAATGAAATCCAAACTCCTTGCCCTGGCTTTCCAAGCTCTATGTGACCTGTCCCACGACAGTCTCCCAGTTCTCTTCTTGTTGACCATGTGCTCAGCCTCAGTGTCCCTTCTTTCAGTTCCTTGAACATGCCAAGCTCATTGTCACATAGGGCCCCTGTACTTGCTGATCTCTATGCTGAAATGTACTTCTTCCATTCTTCATATGCTTGACTCACCCCTTCCTTCCTTCCTCCTCCTCTCCTCTCCTCTCCTCTCTTCTCCTCTCCTCTCTCTCCCTCTCTCTCTCTTTCCTTTCAAGAGGAAAGAGGTCTTGGTCTGTTGCCTTGGTTGGAGTACACTGGCATCATCAAAGCTTACTGCAGCCTTGACCTCCTGGGCACAGGGGACCCCTGTGCCTCAGCCTCCTGAGTAGCTGGGACTACAGGTGTGTACCACCACATCCAGCTAATTTTTTAATTTTTTGTAGAGATGAGGTCTCACCATGTTGTCCAGTCTGGTCTTAAACTCCTGGGCTCAAGTGATCCTCCTGCCTCAGCCTCCCAGAGTGCTGGGATTACAGGTGTGAACCACCAAGCCTGGCCTGGCTCTTTCTTATTCAATTCTCATCTTAAATATACCCACTTCAGAGAGAGCTTTTGTGATAGCTATCTAGTCTTTTCCTCCTATTTTAATTCTCTACTAGCACTTATCACTGTCTGATACTTTTCTTGTTTATTTATGTATATGCTTATTTTCCCATTCATTCATTCATTGCTCTATTATTATGCTGTATGGGAGGGGGACCTTGTCTTCTTGTTCATCATGGTATCCCCTGCTTCTGGATATGTAACTTGCACATAGTAGATGCTCAGGACAAATGTATGAAATGAGTGAATGTTTTTCTCACCTGTAAAATAGAAAGGCCAATACTTATGTCTCAGAGTTGTTGAGGACTTGAATTATCTAATTTGATAAACAGGTAAAGTGGATAGGTCTGTGTCTAGCACATTTTGTTTATAGAAAGTATTATTTTCTAAGTATCTGGCTTATTGTAGACGTTCGACGAAGGTTAGTTCTCTTTCTTTATTTCTTGCAGTCTGGATAACCTGCAGTATTTTATAATTAATTGACCTGCACTTTGGGTCCCCCAGCACACACAGGGACACTGCATTGTAGCAAGGTTTGACTCTCTCTTGGGAAATTACAGTTTTCTTCTCTTTGGTTATATGATCTTTGCCAATTAACTCTCCTTAAGAGCAAAGTGCTTTGGGGTTTGATTCCTCATCCTAGTGTTTAGTTTCCCTGAAAAGCACTCTCAGCTTTTGTGTGTACTGATTGGTTTTTCTTTTGCATTTATTTAATATTTAGTCTACTGAAATGTCAGGCAATGAGAATACAGATAGGAATTTGCAGGAGCCTCTGTCCTTAAGGCCTAGTGGAGGAAACAGGATACATAAACCAACAAGAATAATAAAGTGTCTGGCCAGGCGCAGTGGCTCATGCCTGTAATTCCAGCACTTTGGGAGGCTGAGGCAGGCGGATCACTTGAGGTCAGGAGTTTGAGACCAGCCTGGCCAACATGGCAAAACCCCTTTCTCTACTAAAAA
>NW_012114921.1:291886-311103 GCF_000951035.1 Colobus angolensis palliatus
CTTAAAAATTTTCCCGTTTTTGCCCAAGCGTGGTGGCTCACGCCTGTAATTCCAGCACTTTGGGAGGCCGAGGCAGGCAGATTGCCTGAGGTCAGGAGTTTGAGACCAGCCTGGCCAACATGGCAAAACCCCTTTCTCTACTAAAAATACAAAAATTAGCCAGGCGTGGTGGTGCATGCCTGTGATCCCAACTACTGGGGAGGCTGAGGCAGGAGAATTTCTTAAACCCAGGAGGCGGAGGTTGCAGTAAGCTAAAGTCACACCATTGCACTCCAGTCTGGGCAACAGAGTGAGACTCTGTTTCAAAAAAATTAAAATTAAAATTAAAAAATAAATTTAAAAAAATTGTCTATGGAGAAAGTCTACAGAACATAGAGGAGGCACAAAGTAGAGAGTGACCAGTTCACAGGGAGGGTGGGTACGGTTTGAGAGATAATTGGTTGTTTACCACCCAGTAAAGAGAGATGACCCCTGTGAGTAAAGGTGTCTAGGGGCCCATGCTCTGGGAACTTGGCAAGACTGTGTGATCATAACAGTAGTCATAGTGGTAACAGGTTATGAGAAGCAAAGTCTGAAAGATACGAGGTGCTGGGCTGTGGAGGGCTCTGCATGCCCTGCGGGAGAATTTGAACTTTCGCCAACAGTAACAATAACAGTAGCAGCACCTAACATTTATTGAGCACTTCCTCTTTACCAGGCCCTCTTCTTTGTACTTTATTGTATTAATTTCTTTAATCTGCACAACAGTCCTATGAGGTAAATACTGTTATTATCCCTATTTGTAAATAAATACACATAGGATAGGTATTGAATTTGTTCTTAAAAATAAAAATAAATAAATAAATATAGGCACCAAGAGGACAAGGAACTTGCCCAAGGTCACCCAACTCATCAAGAGCATTCAGAGCATTCAGAAAGAGCAGTCTGAGGATTCAGACTCAGGCAGTGTGGCTTCAAAGTTTGCCCTCTTAACCAGGGCACTGTACTACTTCTTACAGACAACTTTGTGGGGGCAGCCAGAGCCCTGGAAGAGTTTTAAGTGTGGGAATGACATGATTAGATTAGTTCTTTGGAGAGACTGCAGTGGAGTCTCATTGCATCTTGTACAAGTGTTCATTTCTAAAAGCATTGAAGGCAAAAAATGCCAAGTTCTGTTTCTTCTTGCCTCTGAGTGAGGTTTGCTATGCTAGTGGTGGCATACCATATCTTAGACAGTCCAACACAGCAGTTTTTTTCCTCTATCCTTAGGACAGAGGGCAGAGTCTTTGTAAGACCTACGTATAATAGATGAATCATCAGTTTGTGTTGAGGGACCCTGTTGTTTGAGAAGCACAAAAGCATCACACTCCTGCAGAAACTGAGCCCCTCAATGGTGACAACAGACTGAGCCTCCCCTCATTTAGTGCATGGCAAAGCCTGTGCATTGCTTAGATGGTGTTTTTCCCTGCCCTTGTTTCTCTCTCTAGAGAAGTCCATAGTGATATGGGTGCGCGTTAGGCCTGTGATGGTCTGCATTGCATTTGGCAGCAGAATGGAAGAAGGACAGCCTGCAAGTGGGGAGGCAGGAGGAAGGCAGGGAAAACAAGCAGAACACAGCAGCTGCTGCCCAGCTACCAGAGTCTGGCCTTGGTGAAGGGAAGGGCAGAAGGCCAGGAGAGTAAAGGTATGAGAAATGTAAAGGAAGTTAAATATTCTGGACCTAATGACCAATTGAATTGGTTTCCTTCAGCTTTCTTCTGATCTGAAAACTTAGTACCTCATTGTATCTTTTTGTTTTCAGTCTGTTAAATGCCTTTCTAATTCCAACTATGTTATGCACTCTCCAGCTTTAATACACAGTACTCGCCATGCTCTTGGCTTATGGCTACTGTAATAGGCCTAAAAGTCATCTACAGGTGTTAGGAAGCTTGATTGGTCCATCTATTTTTGTCATAGTGGTACAATATTCTGTTTTATTACTTACAAACTGACATTATATGAGGTCTCTTGATAGCCGCCACTATGTTATAGTACAAGATTTATATTAAGTTCTCTGGTTTCTCAAAATTGAAATGATTTTGTAACTGCTTTAAAGAATTGTTGATACGATTACAACAACAATCAAAACAAAACAAAACCAGCCAGTACATAGGAAAAAGAAACTAGGAGAAACACATCAAAATGCTGACAGTGATTGCATTTGTATTGGCAATTTTATTTTTCCCTTTTCTGTGTTTCCAAAGTTTTGAAAATGTGTCTATGGTACATGCAAAATGTTAACAACTTGTTTTTTAAAAAATAATAAACTTCAAAAATAAAAACTCTCTGTAATCTCATAATTCTAGCATAACACATTTTTACTTTTGAAATGCTCTTGTTGATATACATGCATATTTTTCATAGCTGCAGTCCTGACAAATGCAACTTTGTGAACTCTTTTCATTTTACAGCCTATTGTCAACATTATTTCATTTTTCTACATAGTTTTCATAATTGGCATTTCTAATGGCTGCCTTGCATTCCATGCTGTTGATGTTCTATATGGAACTTTCCTTTGGACATTTTGATTGTTTCTAGTTCTTTACTCTTTTAGATAAGAGGTAATGAATATTTTTGTTCATTTGGCATTTTGGGTTCATTCAGTTATTTCCCTAAAGTGAATTCTCAGCAGTGAACTAACTGCATGAAAGGTTTGAATTCTTTTATGGCTTTTGGTATGTGCCAAGTAAGACCCTGCCTTCTGAAAGAGCCCATTGAATGTGGATGGTCACTGGCTTCATATATGTGTACCTGTCCCATGTTTCCCTCCCCACTATTGAGCCCCTAAAATATTTTAATAGTGTGCATTGGAAAAGACATAAATAAAAAAAAAGGAAAGAAGCTATTCATACTCTCACCACCCAGAGGTAAGAATTTTAAAAATATATTTCCTTCTAAGTATTTATTTATTTATTTTTGTTTTTGTTTTTTAGAGACAGGATTTCACTCTGTCTAGAGTGCAATGGCATGATCACAGTTCACTGTAATGCCTAATTTCTAGGCTCAAGAGATCTTCCCACATCAGCCTCCTGAATAGCTAGGAGCATAGACATATGACACCACACCTGGCTAATTTTTAAATTTCTTGTAGAGGTTGGGTCTTGCTGTGTTGCCTAGGCTGGTCTCAAACTCCTGACTTCAAGTGATCCTTCCTTCTTGCCATCCCAAAGCACTGGGATAACAGGCACAAGCCACCGCGCCCAGACCAAATATTTATTTCATAATGTTGTATCATGTGGCTTCTCTATTAGCCCTTCTCTATTGCTGTTTAGAGGTTTTACTTCTCCCTTCATCTTTGGGGTCATCTTGGCCAGATGTGGTGGCCCACACATGTAATCCCAGCACTTTGAAAATCCAAGGCAGGAGGATCACTTGAGAGCAGGAGTTCGAGACCAGCCTGGACAACATAGTGAGAACACATCTCTACAAAAAGTAAAAGTAAGTAAATAAGTAAATCTTTGTGCACATTTAGGAAGCATTCTGTAGGAAAATTCCCAGAAGCCGAATTTTCCTCTTGCTGGGTTGAAGTGCGTGGACCTTGTGAAGGCTTTTGATGAGTATTGAAAGGCTTTTGATGAGTATTGAAAGGCTTTTGATGAGTATTGATGAGTATTGAAAAGTTGCTATTGAGGAAAGTTGTGCCTCTTTCTACTTCACCTGTTAATGTTTGGATGCCATTCCTGACTTCAATAAGTTAACACCAGTGGCCACTTATTTATCTGCTTATCTTGAAATAAGTTTGGACCTCTCTAGTCTTTTGTTCTTTGTATTTATTTATTTATTTATTTATTTATTTTATTTTATTTTTTTTTTGGTGTTTTTGGCTCCCTGGGCATGTTGTTCCTGGGATTAAAATGCCAGAATTTGTATTTTCTTTAGGATTTCCCTCAGGTTCCATCTGTTGGTAAGTTTTACACATCCACACCTTCCACCCAGCCTTCAAACTGTACCCTGCAGCATGGTTACAGAATTATTGATTTCATAGACTTTTTGAAATCTAGAACTCTTTGAAAGAGACTACTTATTTTGGCTTAAAAATTTTCCCGTTTTTGCCCAAGCGTGGTGGCTCACGCCTGTAATTCCAGCACTTTGGGAGGCCGAGGCAGGCAGATTGCCTGAGGTCAGAAGTTTGAGAACAGCCTGGCCAACATGGTGAAACTCAGTCTCTACTAAAAATACGAAAACTAGCCGGGCATGGTGGTGGGTGCCTGTAATCCCAGCTACTCGGGAAGCTGAGACAGGAGAATTGCTTGAACCTGGGAGGTGGAGGTTGCAGTGAGCTGGGATCTCGCCATTGCACTTCAGCCTGGATGACAAGAAACTCTGCTCAAAAAGAATAAAAAAGGTTCCTGCTTTTTGGCTATTTCTTTAATAAATACTTGTTGAATTCAAGTTTAAGGAGCCCAGAGTTCATTGTTATGTGATGGAGTCTAAGGTATACGGGAATTGAAGAGAGGTGAATTTTGGCCAGATTATGAAGAGCCTTGTTACACCAGCCTACCTAAGGAGTTTAACTGCATCCTCAAGGCTGATAATTAGTTGGCACTTTTGGGAAAACACTTCATAAACTGGCCGCAGGAAACCAGGGTAGAAGTCCACAGGAGGCTGGGTAGGAGAGAGCTGGGCAAGGCCCTGAGCCATGTTGGTGCAGTAGGGACAGGGGTTAAGCAGGGGTGTAGTCAAGCAGGCCTTGGTGACAGATAGGTTATGGTATGCTGTGTGTGTGTGTGTGTGTGTGTGTGTGTCCGTCCCTGTTGATGGAAAATTTGTACCCTATCTTCTGCATAAGAATTTGCCATGATACAGGAATTTGCCAACATAATGCACTGGAAAACACTTAGGAAACTAAAAGTGCTCTATAGATGTAAAAACATATTGATAGTGACAGTATGTAAGAAATTCTGCTCAATGGGGCTGATTCAAGGATGCAATAATGGTCTGCTGTGTGTAAAGCTCTAGACAAGTAGTCATTCTTCTGCTTGACACAGGACCTGTCACAAACTTGAGAGACAAACTTGGGAGAGTTCTTTTTTTGTCTTCATCTATGCGGGTTGCTGAACATGTGGTTGCTTCCCTATCACTTTTTCTCCTGCCTCCGGTGAGGAGGGAATCTGAACAGCTGAGGGAGGGGTCCAGCCTGGTATGACAGTCTTCCATCAGGGAGAAGACATCTCTGTTCCTGGTAGGCCTCTGATCTCCGGGGCAGAGGACCATCAGGGGAAAGACTTGAGCCCAGTTCTGAGCCATGGCTCTGACCTCTGGCTGCCTGGCCAGGCTGCTTTGTGTGTTCAGCCTTGGGGGAGAAGACTGAATAAGCCGGTAAGAAGGTTCTTCCGGTCCAGCCAAGCAGGCGCAGGGAAGCTTCTGCAGAGGAAAGATTAGACACGGTCCCTGATTTAGAGAATACAACTGGGAGGGCAATGGGGCAAAGCCCAGAGCTCTTTGCAGTGGTATTGTTTTTTGTTGGAGGACAACAGAGGGAGCCCCACCTGCTTGTGCAGAAGACAGAAACAGCGAGTTGGGTCTGCAAGGTCCTTTTTTAGGGCCGTTTAACAAACATGTTTTGCAGACAGAAGTTCTCCAACTTGGAAAGGGGTTGATGAGTGGGATGGGTATCCTTTTTCTTCCCCTAGGAAACAAAGCACGAGCATTTCCAGGCACATCTGAGCCTCTTTGTCAAACACCTGCTCCCAGGTGCTGTGGTACAAAACAAATTAGCCCTGCCTGGGGAGTTAACTGAGTGAGTCCTAAGCGGTGGCCTCCTCCCTTCTGCTCTCACCCATCTGTGGAAAACCAAATCTGTGCTTAGTGCAGGGATGCTCCCTATGGCCAGCTTCTCACTATGGCAGAAAGAGCACCAGAAGATAATTCAGGTGTTTGCTTGGGTTAATGCTGACAAAATGCTGCTTTGTGGAATCATTCTCATGTTTGGAATCCCAAATCTGTTTTGTATTTCTAGGAATTAGGAAAATATCAAACATAATATACAAAGAATAAAATTGAATATTTGATTGTCTTGATTTTTGAAAATAGTCTTGTGGAGGTCTCAGGCCTGCTTTATTTTTCATTTTCATTTTTACTTTTTGCATATCTTAAAAAGTATTCCAAGGGCTGCTTCTAAGTTCCTTCCTCCTAACTCCACCCCCACACCATGGCATGTGTTCATGCCAGCCCCCCTGATGGTTTTGTCTGTGGCCTTGCCCAGTAGGGATTTATATTTGCAGATCTTATTTGTCCTGGCAGCAGCTCTGATTTGGAGTCAGCGGACCTGTGTTTGCTCTTCTGGCTCTGTTGCTTACATGCTGCATGGCCTGAGGCAAGTCACTATCTTGGTTTCAAATCTCATCTCTGTAAAATGGGGAGAAAAAGATGAGCTCCTTCTGCTTCCTCAGAAATGTTCTGTGTCAGAGTGAAGTGAGAGTAATTTCTAAGCTGTATGAATGTGTGAGAGTTTTGTTTTTATTCATGACACAAGCAAGCTATTGTTTGATCCATTGGTTTTGGCTGCCATACTGTGGATACTTGGTTTTGAGGGAAGTTGGTCTGAAAGAATGAATCCTCCTTGTAGAGACTCACTATGCTGAGACATGGTTTAGAGAAGGCAGTAATACACACAATGAACTGGAAAAGCAACTCCAGAGTCTGGGTGGGACATTCCTTTGTAGGGTCCATGTCCCATGAAGGGATGCAGCTAGGCAGACAAAGAGAAAGACAGAAAGATTGAAACAGAGCACCCCGAATAGATCTTTTTTTTAAAACAGGGCCTCTCTCCCAGTATTAGGAAAACTGTCTTTCTTTTGAATCACTACTATAGACTGAATAAAAGGGCAGAGTATAATTTAAGAGTTGGAGATTATCTTCTTTCCTAGAAAGAGCTAAATATTATAGCCTCCCCAGGGGCAACTACTGTTGCCAGTTTTTTTGTATCATTCCAAAAATATCTTGTGCCTATACAGATATAGAATCATATGCCCCCACCATTTCTTCATACTATAAACACACCATTCTTTGCCTTGCTTCTTTCATTTAATATATCTTGCAAATATCCATAGCAGGCTGTGTCGTGGTCCATTGTTGTATGGCTACCTTAATCTATATAACCATTTTCTGCTGATGGACTTTTAGGTTGTTTTTATAATTGCTATTCCAAATACTGTTGTAATAAATATCCCACTACTTGTGCCTTTGTGAGTATAAATGTAATAGATTCCTGGAAGTGCAATTGCTGGGTCAGAGGGTTTGTAATAGCGTTTTTAGCTTTAAATCAATAGTACTCTCCATAGAGGTTGCATTGATTTACCTCCCACCAGTAGTATACAAGTGCCCCATTTCTCTATACTGTCACCAGTACAGGATAAACTTGGCCAATCTGAGATGAATGGCCTCTTGTTATAACTATATGTAGTTAAAATTATAATTTATAATTATAAATTTACTATAGTTTGAATTTACTTTTGTGAGTAAAGTTGATCAGTTTTAAAAAAAAATGTAAGTGCTATTTTTCTTCCTTTCTTGTGAATTATCTGCTCATGTCCTTAGCCTGTTTTTTTCTAGGGGGTTATTGAATTTTTCATATTCATTTTATAGGAACTTTCTATGCATGTAATCAGTTAGACCTTAATAATATATATTGCAAATATTTAGTCAGTTTTTCATTTTTATTGTTTTGCCATTTAGAATTTTTGAAACATTTAATGAAATTTGTCAGTCTTTTTACTTTATAGCCTTGATTTTGAGTAATTCTTAAAAAGCCTTCTCTACTTTAAGATTTTATGTGTGTGTGTGTGTGTATATATATATTTATATATAATGTTTTCTTCTAGTACTTTTATGCCTTCAGTTTTTTAGATCCAAACTTTGAATTCATCCAGAATTTATTTTAGTATAAGGAGTGAGACAGACCTCCAACTTAATTTTTTTTCCAGAAAGACCTGGGTTTTGAATCCAGGCACTTTTACTCATTAGCTGTTTGATTTTTGAACTAATTAATCTCTCTGAACCTCAATTTTCTCATCTGTATAATGGGAATATTAATACCCATTTGATGGACTACTGAAAAGATTAAATAAGATTACATGCGGAAAACATTTAGCACCATTCCTAGCACACAGTGTGTTCAAATCATGGTCCAAATGGCCAGGAACCTGGGAACACATAGTATGTTCGGGCAGAGGAGAAATTCTAGGTGGCCAGGATACCAAGGCCACCTTGTGACTCACTAGTGTGTCAGAGTAAGTCAGTCACTTCATCACCTAAACCCTCAGTTTCCTCACTTGCAGAATGATTAGAGCTTTCTCTTGAAGTTGTTGGGAGGTCCGGATTAGATAATGTCTGTGAAAGAATTTTGTAAACTATAAAGGCCATGTAAAAATGCTGGAGTTTACAGTCTGGTGAATAAGGAGCAGCCACAGCACAGGTGGGTGTTTGACGTTTGTGGCCAAGGAGAATAATTAACTTGCAATAACATGAAATTAGCAGCTGATGTAAAGCAAGTGAGCTTGCAGCAGTTGATTACAGTAATAGTTAGTAATTGCCTCCTAGTGATTAAGCACTAATGAGCTTCTAGGGACAGAACCTTGTTAGGCGGAAAGATGGATCAAAGGCTTTCAATTCAATGTGCACTTACTGAACACAACAGTGGGATAAGAAGAGACAGGTGTCTTGTTGAGGTACAGTCCTTGTCCTTAAGGATAGTAGGGGTGAGAGACACATATGGCATGGCTCCTTCCACGGGCCAGACGCACATGTGGGGACATACTTGGAGGAAGGTCCACAGTGCTCTGGGATCATCAAAGAGGGTGAGACTCACCTGCTGAGCTCTCTGTGCCAGTCTCACCCTCCAGAGTCTAGCCCAGATTCTAAAGAACCCCTATGATGCCTTCTTGAAATTTTACTTGCCCTTTTTTGTTCCTCTGGTTGTTTTGGATTTATCAGGGATATCTTGTTTCTCATGCCCTGCCCATCACCCTCCATAGCTTCTGGGCAAGCATGGTGTTATGCCTAGGGCCTCTATTTCTACTGCGATCTGAGTACTGAGATAGGATGTCCAGTTCATTTTGAATTTCAGATAAACAACAAACTTTAAAATATGTCTCATGCAATATTTGGAACAAATTTATATTAAAATGTATTTGTTGCCATCTGACCATCTGAAACTGAAATTTGACATGGTCAGGGTGACATGACCTGGATTTCTTCTTATTTTTTTTTTTTAACTGTATCTGGCAACCCTACCTGGGCAGCTCTTATTTCAAATGCTATAAAACATAATAGTGTTTACTACACTAATGTTTCACGGAGCCCTAGTAGCAAGGCATATATAAAAGGTGTTTTATGCCCGGCTGGGTGGCTCACGCCTGTAATCCCAGCACTTTGGGAGGCCGAGGTGGGCGGATCACAAGGTCAGGAGATCCAGACCATCCTGTCTAACACGGTGAAACCCCATCTCTACTAAAAATACAAAAAATTAGCTGGGCACGGTAGCGGGCACCCTAGCTGAGGCAGGAGAATGGCGTGAACCTAGGAGGCGGAGCTTGCAGTGAGCGGAGATTGGGCCACGGCACTCCAGCCTGGGCGACAGAGCGAGACTCCGTCTCAAAAAAAAAAAAAAAAAGATGTTTTATATGAGAAAAGAATTCTCAGCTAAAATCATGTTTGGTAAATCCTGGATTAAATGAAGTTAACTAGCCTTCATTATGGGAATTTTCAGAACATTTTAAACCTCCAAGATTGGGTGATAATATTTAGTATTTCTCAGAGTTATGTTACTGTGAAGCTATCCTCCACACCCCCCACTTACTGAGTATCTAGGGTCATATGACCAAACGTTGAATGAATTTTGAGGGTCTCTGGTAATCGGTTCTATTTGCAGACCATGAGTTCTGATTTTGGGTTTGGGAAAATACCATTCTATAGAAAAAAATTTATATAATTCTATGATGTTGTTTTTGTTTTTTAAATTAACAAATTTGAAATAAAATATACACATAGACACGAGTATATATAAAGAAAAAGACTAGAGCCAGGTGCAGTGGCTCATGCCTATAATCCCAGCACTTTGGGAGGCTGAGGTGGGCAAATTACCTGAGGTTGGGAGTTCGAGACCAGTATGACCAACATGGAGAAACCCTGTCTCTACTAAAAATACAACTTAGCCAGGCGTGGTGGCGCATGCCTGTAATCCCAGCTACTGGGGAGGCTGAGGCAGGAGAATCGCTTGAACCCAGGAGGCAGAGGTTGCAGTGAGCCGAGATCGCGCCATTGCACTCCAGCCTGGGCAATAGGAGTGAAATTCTGTCTAAAAAGAAAAAAGAAAAAGACTAGAAGGATGTATACCAGAATGCTAACTTATTATTCCCCGGAGAAGGTCTGGGTAGGGAAGGAGATGATAGATGATTTTCTTTTCCTTTTTGCATGTCTGTATTTTCTGCAATCAGTATGTATGACTTTTGTCAGAATGGTGGGAAAAACTATTTATATATTTTTAAAAGGAGTACCTGTCCATATATTATCTTATTTGCCTCTCACACAACTCAGTGGTATAGGTTCTAATATCATCCCCATTTTGTGGATAAGGAAACTACACAGTGCTCTTTAACAGACCCAGGCCCTCTTGCTTCATTGCCTACGCTGCCTCTTTAGTATGAAAGAATAACCACACTTGCTGCCATGGGAAGGGGCCTTGTTGCCTGTTTACCCAGCTCCTCCCTTTACAGACCAAGTCAAGCCCCAAAGGACCTGCCTGAGACACACAGTTTTTGAATAAGGACAAGTCACCAAAATATTTTAGGGGACTGGGGTTGGAGGTGTGTCAGAAAGTTGGGGAGAAGACCTGGCCTCTGACTTTATCTGTTATATTGAGCCCCAAAGGGAAAGAGGAAAAATGCACAGGTGTGCAACAGTGAATACAGGCTTTTTTTTAAGGCCACTTATTCATTGATTTATTGATAGAGTCCCACTGTGTTGCTCAGGGTGGAATGCAGTGGTGTGATCATGGGTCACTGCAACCTTGAACTTCTGGGCTCAAATGATCCTCCTGCCTCAGCCTTCCAAAATGCTAGGGTTACAGGCATGAGCCACCATGCCTGGTAAAGGCCACTTTTAAAGAATGGTTTAAATGTTGCCAAATTCATGTTGCTTAGAATGGTTTTTGTTTTTCTTTTTAAGCTTTTCATACTAGATTTCATTTCCTGTACCTTTTTAAAATTCATTTTTTTATCTTGCTCATCTATTTTTCCAGTTTGAATCTTATGCATGTATCCATTTATTTACAACTGTTGTGGTGATGGTGATACTGGGGATTTTGCTTGCTCATCTATGCTCCTGTTTATATTCCCTATGCCTGGTACTTACTTACAGGGATGAATGATGACTGAATTGTGAGAGTGATGCAGCTGAAGTGTGACTTCAGGTCCTGAAAGAATCCTGGGCTGGAGGGCAAGGTGAGGAGCAGCGCTTGTGTAATCTGAAGTTCAGTGTGTGGCTCCATCAGTGTGGGTGTGTTGCTTCCAGAGCAGGGAGATTCTAGAACACTGCAGTTCAAAGGGCCTGGGGCCTCATTCAGCTGAGCCTCTAGCTCTCATGACAGAGAGACAATGTCAATTACAAGGCAGGGGGTAGCAGCATCCTGTTGCAGAAAGAACTAGGCTTTGGGGTCAGATGGATCTAGGTTTGAATCCTGGTCCTGAGGCTAACTAGCTGTGTGACTTTAGGATGATATCTGTCTCAGCTTCCTCTTCTGCAAGTTAGGGATAATACGAGTACTTACATCATAGAGTTATGAGGATTAAATGAGCAAATACATGTAGAAGAGTACCCAAGACATAAAAAGCACTGAATATCAATGTTATCAATGTTAAGCTGTTGTCAATGTTAACAATAATAGAATATAAAATACTGCAGTAGTGTTTGGTTAGTAGCATATCTTGTGGCATGTCTGCTCCCCAGATGAGGCATGACTTTTGTTGTCAATTTAGGGCTGGGTGTAAATGCTTCTGAATGGGTTTCCCTTATTCAGGGGGAAATGCTGTCTCATCACATGCGGATTGGTGATGCCTGGGCTGTTACTTTATGTACCAAACAGAATGGCTTCCTCAAAGAGTAGAAGTTTGCAGATAATCTTGTGATCTTTTCGTTCAGTAATGTGTTTTCCATTAGAAGCAAAACAGTAACTACAACAGATAACCTGGAGTTTACAGTCCAGCTTTATCCATAGACAGCCTGCATTATTAAAGACGAATTTTTACCCAGAGGTCCATTTAAAAAACATCCAACATTTTGGCATAGTGGCTCATGCCTGTAATCCCAGCACTTTGGAAGGCTGAGGTGGAAAGATTAATGGAGGCCAGGAGTTCAAGACAAGCCTGGGCAACATAGTGAGACCCCGTCTCTAAAAAAAAAATTTTTTTAATTAGCTGGGCACAGTGGCTTGTGTCTGTAATCCCACCTACTTGGGAGGCTGAGGCAGGAGGGTCGTTTGATACACGATCATGCCACTGCACTCCAGCGTAGGCAACAGAGCAAGATCCTGCCTCAAAAACAAAAGAAAGCAAAACAAACAAAAACACATTCAACAGAGCATTAGAGTAATTTCTTATAGAAAGGGGTAGTGTCTTAACTTATTCTGTAGCCTGCTCCAGGTGGTAACCACATGAGATAATGTTCACTATGACAAAGCCTTTTTTTCACCTTCTTTTTCTAAAGGTGCATCATTGGGGCACTGTGAACCTTCTTTAAGAGCCCTGTTTCTAAAGTCTTTATTTTTGACATTCTCCTCTGGATTTCCTGCTTTGGTTCTTTGACCTCCAGCAAAGATGTAGAAATGAGTGTGTGTCAAACAATCTAGGCACAGAAAAAGAATGCAGTCCAGTCCTGTGTTTCCTGTTTCTTATG
Source organism: Colobus angolensis palliatus (assembly GCF_000951035.1). Taxonomy (NCBI): domain Eukaryota; kingdom Metazoa; phylum Chordata; class Mammalia; order Primates; family Cercopithecidae; genus Colobus; species Colobus angolensis. The sequence goes on from NW_012114921.1 coordinate 304,796, forward strand.
GGCTTATGAAAGCAGAGAGTTGTGGTCCACAGAGCCTCATGCCTTCCTGCTGCCCATGTGCCTTTCCGTGAGTTTTATTATTTTTCTTTCTAATAGCTTTATTGAATTTTAGTTTGCATATCATGTCCCTGAGTGTTTATCAGGCCCTGAGTGTTTATCAGGAGTTTGACTTTGATTCTTATTTAACTTCTACAGGGTGGTAGAGTTTTATATTTGAAGCCAGAGGGGAAGAGGAAAGAGTGATCACATTGATTAAGTGCCTGTCCTTCATCATGTCATTCATCCATCTTTCTTGAGCTTTTGCTCTGAGCCAGCATTGTGAAAGTCACTTGGGTAGTGGTTCAAGGACATGAATGCGAGAGCCAGATTATCTGGGTATGAATCTCAGCTCCACTAGTTATCAGCTGTGGGACCTTATGACTGCTTATTTAACTTCTCTTATGTCTCAGCAGCCCCCTCTACCAAATTAGGATACTAATAGTATAGCATCCCCCTCATAGGGTTGTTTTGAGGATTAAATGACTTAGTAATATAGAATGAGACGATGATGATGGGGAGGGGTTAGGATCTGGACTCAACCACACACCTCATTGCTCTCATGCTGCTCACAGTCATGAGTGTACACGTGTGTAGGGCTGAGGTGCTGAGGGATGGGGCCGGAGTGTGAGATATGTGAATAATTAATTGCAGGTAGCATGGTGAGTTTACAGCAGGAGAGGAGGAGGGCATTGTGGGAGCCTAGAGCGGGGAGGCCCAGGCCCTTCATAGGTTAGAGGAGCAGACTGGAGGAAGTCATGTTGAAGCTGAGATCTAGAGGAGGTTTGGGGTGGTGGGCGAGGGTGCGAGGTTCAGTTGTGTTTTGTGTTCTAGGCAGACGGAACAATATATGTGAAGGTCTGAGGAGAAAGGCAGTCCCATCGTATTTAAGCAACTGAGGAAACCCAGTGAGCCTAGAATGTGGATTGTGAGGAGAGTGGTAGGAGACAGAGCTGGCAGTGACAGCAGCAACCAGATCATGGAAAATTTGAGAATCATTTTAAGGAGTTTGGGTGACAAAGAGCCAGGTACTGTCCTTAGGGGCTCCCATGCGTTCTTTCAAGCATCACAATTCTGTGGTATAGGTGTTATTAGCCCCATTTTGTTGATGGGGAAGCTGAGGTTTTGAAAAATTGTCATTTGCCCAAAGGCACAGGCTTAGAAGGTCAGTGCAGCCAGGTATGAACCTCGGTCTCTCTGGCTTCATTTTTTATGATACTATATGCCTTTGGAACATGAAGTCTGGCTCTTAGCTTTATGATTTCAGGCCACCTTCTAAATTTCCTTTAACCTCAGTTCACTAACCTGTAAAATAGATAATGTGTTAGTAAATACAAACCTCGTATACTTGTAGAAACAAATGGAAATACACATAAAGGGTCAAGTATAATGCTACCACTACTCATGGACCCAGATTCTTGTACAGAGAAATGTTTTTCCTTCACAGTCCCAGTGAACTGGGATGGAACCCCATGAGCTGCCACCTACATGTTGGCTTGGTTGTCAGTTATTTTTCCAAGGATTAATTGAAATCTACACAGGCATCATCTTTGCACACATGGAATTTACTCCCCTGGCTAGTTGACAGGTTCAGCTAATTGGGCTCTGCTCTCTGCCCTACAAGGCTACAGGCATTCGAGCTCCAGGTCTGCTGGTAGGAGTGACCCTGAGGCTTCCCTACTCTCCTGAGCACCTTTCCCCTCATGAGCTCCCTTATTGCCCATTTCCTGTCTCTCCAGAGTCTACTGGGTCTGTTCTGCCTACACCTTAGGAAAAGAGCTCCACTGTTGGCGCAAATTGTTATTTAGCTTTTTTTTTTCCATTATTTAACTTTTCTCTTGTTGGTCTTGAGGGCAGACATTGTCTCTTCTCTGTATTTCCTGTAGTACTGTAGTAGGCACCCAGTAGATTAAAATTGCTTTTACCAGGATAGCGCTTTATGTGTATCAAGGTTGGTTTTTTTTTTTTAGGCAGAGTGTTGCTCTGTTACCCAGGCTGGAGGGCGGTGGTGTGATCTCGGCTCACTGCAACCTCTGCCTCCTGGGTTCAAGCAATTCTTGTGCCTCAGCCTCCTGAGTAGCTGGAATTACAGGAGCGCGCTACCACACCTGGGTAATTTTTGTATAAGGTTCTTTTGTAAGTTTTTAAAAATCTTAACGGCAGTCCACTGAAGTAGACAGAGCATTCTTTTAGTATGCCCTTTTAGTCACAGTCTTTCTAGCACAGTTGGTGAAACTAAGGTCTACACATAAGCAACATGCCCATTAACTAATTTTTTATTTCAATAGGATAGACATTTAGAAAGTGTAACTCTGTCCCAGAGGCTAGGAAATAGAGCTGAAAGGCATAATCCCATCCCTTAAGGATGAGACAGATATTTGAACAAAGAATTGTATACAGCAAGTGAGGTTTTAGGAGTGGTGAAAGTGTTTAGCTTTATCTGGGGAAGATCAGTGAAAGATTCAAAGAGAAAGAGATGCTGGCATTGGACCTTCAAGGACTTCAAGGCGCAGAAAGGGTGGAAGGGAGGGCATCCCAGGCAGAAGAAATGGCACATGCCAAAGCCCAGAGGAGTGAACAGACAGGCACTTTGGGAGGCCCTGTAGCATCAGCATGTTGGCAGGAGATGTATAGGAGGTAGAGGGGAAAGAAGGCTTTGACTACCATTGGTAGGACCTTAAGACTTCCAGAAGCAGGAGACTAATAGGGCCCTTTATAGTTCCTTCCCCTTCATTCAGTCTCCCCGTCACTAGCACTTCTTTCCAGTCATATACATTCCATAAATGTCCTTTAAGCTCTGGATGGGCTTTCTGTTGTCCTTGCTTTTTTGCACCCCAGCTTGCCTGCACATGGATTTGTCATCTCCTTTTCATGCTGAAAGAAAACAGATTTATTGCAGGAGGAAACTGACATGATAGCTTGGAGGAATAAAGGTTACCAGGTGAAAGGACATCTGCGTCATTTATTCTCTGTGGCATGAGGTAGCTGAGAAGGAATAAAGTCCGTCTATGACCAAACACCTGTGTTTCTGTCTCGCTGGCAGGGTCACCAGAGGGGAGCTTTAAATTGCTCTTTAAATGAGTCAGACCTGTTCCCCCGGAGACAAGGCTGGTGCAGCTTGAGCTCTGTGGGCAAGTCTGACTGGGCCCTTCTCACTTTTGCCTGTGTTTGCCTTGCAGCTGTGTAAATGAGTATGGAAGATTATGATTTCCTGTTCAAAATTGTTTTAATTGGCAACGCTGGCGTGGGGAAGACGTGCCTCGTCCGAAGATTCACTCAGGTAAGGGAACTCGTAAGCCCAGGATTGGGTTTGTCAGTCTAGCCTAAGGGGTTGGGGGAATCTGTCGAGATGGGTGACCAGTTTCAATGCCAGGGGCTTAGCTGTGGGTTCCTGATGCACCCTTTGAAAGCTGCATCTGCTTTGTAGCCTAAACAAGGGGTTTTTAAACCACCTCCGGGGAGCATGGCCCTGGGAGTCTCCACCAACCCTCTCACGCCTCTTCTTGCTTCGTTTAATGACAAAGGCAAGTGGTTTTGCTGTCAGTGTACAGTATCAAAACTAAATTATTGGATAAAAGTAAGTTACTAGTTAATAATCCCCAGGTGGAAACAAATGAATCTGGACATCAAACTGAACCTAAATTTTTTAAAACTCTAATACAAATTAAACCAGTCAAATTCTGCCTATGCCCCCTTTAATCCTCCCAGGAAACTTGAGTGAATCATTTTCATTTAGGAGCAAATAGGCCAATTTTCTAAGTCTCTTCAGTGGGAACGACATGAAAATAGTGAAGAATTATCTGAACTGAATTGAATGGTCCCCCTGGGTTGGATTCGATTCTTATCATATGATCTAAGTACAAGTTTCCTTTGAGACTACCCTTTTGAGAATCACTGCTGGAGATTATATACTGCTTTCATATGGAAACGAGTGAGAACTCATTCCGAAGTTGACCTTTTTTGTGTGTTTTCCCCTGAAAAATATGAATGGTACCCTTCGTAGGACCATTACATACATATCTTGAATTTTCATAAAGTATTTGTTCAGCAAGTTGGCACCTGCCCCCCATCTAAGGCATAGGATAACCTGGCGCTGTGGAAAGAGCACTGGCTTGGGAGTTGAGACATGGGTCGTAGTCCTGGTTCTGCCCCTGGCTTGCTCTGTGAGCCTGGGTAAGTTACCTCCTTTTCCTGGGGCTGCCTGTTGCACCTTAGGGGCTGGGTGAGCTCCAAGGCCCCTTCCAGCTCTGCCAGTCTGTGGTTTTGTGGAGAACTAGAGAGGCAGATTGAATAACAAACAGCTAGAGGGGCCAGAGTCACTTTGCAATGTCAAGGTTTTTCCCATGATAAGTGAATAGAACCCATGCTTTTTAAACCGTGGCCTGTGAAACCAAAAGTAACAAGCTAATAGACATCTGGGCTCAGTCAACCGCCATGGAGATATATGGGAAACTCCAACTGGTTTTACTTCTACCTAACATTAGTCATATTTTCTGCTTTTGACAAAAGGATAAGACTACAGAGATGTAGCAAAGTTTTCAGTCCCTTTATCAAAAGTTTCCTTGACTTTGTCTTGGTATTGAAAGGTCACTTAGGACATTGTTCAACCCACCTCTCTCACTTTATAGATGAAAGGTCAGATCTAGAGGGGCTAAATGCCTTGCTTAGGATCTTATATTGTGAGATTAGATAGAGTGTCAAGGCTAGGATTAGAACCAGGGTTCCAGGTTCTAAGCCTGATAATTTCTACCTCCTATACATTCTAACTTCTGAGACCATTCTCTTTAAAAGCACAAACTCTGTCATTTGATGTGAAAATGTCTCCATTTTCAACAGTAATTTTTTACCAACAAGCACATTTTTCTTCTTTCTTATTTGTCTTTTGTGTCTACATTTTACCCCTCCCAGCCCCTCAACTCCACCATAAACTCATATTTCAGAGGCAAGATTATGTTTGTTTTTATTATTTAGCAGACAGGTAAAATGAATCAGATCTAGCTGTTTTTTAGGCACAGGGGTTGGGGAACAAAATGGTGGGTGAAATATTGGGAAGAATTTGTTTAACTTTTTGGCATTTGTTGAGGTGCAAAACATCTGGAGCTATAAACCTGAAGCTTGGCAGCTTTTGTTTCTGAGCCAAACCAAAACAATAAAATTGATTCAATATTTGAAAGTAAAGTTATGAATGTTTATATTTACATCCTTTGCAGACATGCAGTAGAACATTTTCTTTTGGTTTGAAGTTCAATCTTTTAAGCTAAAACTTTAATTAAATAATTCTTAATTAAAAATATCTGTGTCATAGTTGCCAGAACTAATAAAGTCAATTTTACTTTAATTTCTGGAAATTCTGGAATATAAGTAACGAGGGAAGAGAAACTGGGTGAAGAGTTCTTTCTTGACAGAATTTCTTGCTACCCCCAACTCCCTCCCTAAGTTTATAGGAAACATTATGTAATAGTAAATTGCATAAATTATACTTGTGCCTTTGTTAAAATCTCATCTTTCTGGTTAAGTTTTCAGTTTGAAGTAAAGCATTTTGTTTGTTTGTTTTAAAATGGCTTACATCAGCCTCAAACTCATTGAATTTGAGGCCCAGAGAGGGTGAGTGGTTTGTTTGAGGTTACACAGAGATTCTAAGGCTGCTGCCTCCTGGTTTAATGCTGTTTCTACCCTACTGTCTCCTTGATGACTTAATTTTCTTAGATTATCTTCCCAGTGTCATTGGCTTTGATCCATGTAATTACATATGCATGGTACATTGCACTGAGGAAAACAGTGATCACCCTGGGGCAAAGGAAAATTCAGAAGCTTCTGGAGATCCAAAAAGACAGATCCCAAAACTCTCTTATTCCTGCTTCTCATGCTGAGTTTTTATTTGTTTTTTCATATTGTTGCCCGCTCCCATGGCTGCCCATGCTCAAGACTGATAACTAGTTTTAAGTACCCTTGATTTTACCTCTTAGAAAGAACCTATCCGTTTTGCCCTGACCTTTCCGATTCTGATATCATCCCTGTGGTTGCATGCCCTTCAGTCTTATCTTCATGTCTGATTTTTCTGTTTCATTCTTAAAATCAGGTTCCCCTGCCCTTTCTCAGTTTTCTCCTTCACCTGTCTTATCTCCTTTTCTCTGTCCTCCTTTCTCTTTCCTCTTGTTTCAGCATTTCCCTCTCACACTTTCTCCCTCTTTTCTCTTTCCCTTAAGACATGCATACGGAGTTGCACAGGGCTCCCTTGAGAGTAACCAGAGTTCTCTTTTCTTTTTTTTTTT
>NW_012114921.1:312168-367702 GCF_000951035.1 Colobus angolensis palliatus
TGCTGCTATAAAGACACATGCACACATATGTTTATTGCAGAGTTCTCTTTTCTACCAGTCAATCAGCTGAAGGAAGGACCTGGTGATGGGTGTTCTGGGGGAGAGGAGAATTTCATTTAATGGAAATATTTGCTTAGCTGTTCTTTTATATTATTTCTTCTTCAGGGTCTTTTCCCCCCAGGTCAAGGAGCCACAATTGGAGTTGATTTTATGATTAAGACAGTGGAGATTAACGGTGAAAAAGTAAAGGTAAGGTGCTAAATATTCACTGAGGTTGTCATGTGCTATGTGAGAGGTTAGGGGAAGTAGTGCTTTCATAACATTTATTAAATCTCCTAATTGAAACCCACATTGAAACAATGCACTCAGCCATAACAGCTTATTTCCAGAGTTCTTCTAGTCTTTTTTATGGGGGAAGGAAGGAATTTTGGATGATGTGTTTACAAATTAGAAGACAGAAGATGGCTAAGGCAAGTTTATCCTGTCTCCTGTCGTGTCACAAGTGACATAAAGACAAGGAAGAAATTTCTTTTTGAATCTCTTGAGCTGGGCCAATAAGCAGGTGCTACCTCCTCTAAACAGCAGCCCCATGAAAAATCCTCCTGATTTCTATATTTCATTATGAATCACTTATTTAAATTATCCTGTCTCCTATCATATCCTTGTCTCTAAAAAGGAAAGACACTAAATGAGGAGTACGGGAAAGGATACATGCTCTCTACCCCCTGCTTCCTTCCCCTCCAGCCTTTGTGGCTTCTGGATGGTTTGGTACCTGGAAGACGTATGGTGTGTCCAGGAATAGGCCAAAGGAGAGAATGTTTATTGAGTGCCTACAATCTGCCAGTGCCTCTGCTGGGTGCTTTTACATATGTTATATTTAGTTTAGTCCTTACTGTAAACCCATGGGGTAAGTGGTATTATCCTCATTTTACTGGCTTCAGAGAGGTTAAATAACTTACTTATCCATGGCTACACATAGATAAGTATAGGAAAGGGGACAGGCAGGATTTGAACCCATTTAACCAAACAATATACACCACTGCCATTCTGGGGTCTCCCCTGCCATGAAAGAGGAGGGGAAGAAAGGCACACTAGGCCTGTCACCTGGAGCAAGGAAAGGAGGAAGGTGATGGAAAGAAATGTGAAGCAAGACTAAATCACCTGGAAGGAGGGTAAATATACTGATGTTTGACACTGTGCTCTACCTGCCGTCAGAGTTACTGAAGTTCCACAATTGGCTCTTCAGAGCTGGGCCTTATGGAAAGAAGTGATAGCCAAGGCCGGGTACAGTGACTCCCGCCTGTAATCCCAACATTTTGGGAGGCCAGGAATTGGAGACATAGCGAGACTGCATGTCTTCAAAAGATAAAAAATTGTCTGGTCATGGTGGCATGCACCTGTAGTCCCAGCTACTCGGGAGGCTGAGGTGAGAGCATTGTTTGAGCCTGGGAAGTTGAGTCTGCAGTGAGCCATGATTGTGCCATTGCACTCCAGCCTGGGTGACAGAATGAGACCGTGTGTGTGTGTGTGTGTGTGTGTGTGTGTGTGTGCACGTGTGTGAGAGACAGAGAGACAGACAGACAGATGGAGTTGGGGGGGTGTGGGAGAGGGATGGAAAGAGGGAAGGAAAGGAAGGAGAGCCCAGCCATCAGCAGCGCAATGAAAATTGGCATTTTAGAGTTCTACCTTGATTCCCAACCTAAGCATCCTATGTTTGGCTCCATTTATTTGTATACTTCTCTCATATGTACATGCTCTCTTTCCTTTGAGTGCCTTGGGAAAAGCAGAGAAGCTCCATAATGCTCTTTAGCATTTTCTAGATACTTGCCATCACAGAGAAGTGTTTAGGAGGAGGTCCTTGAGTAGAGGCCAGAAGCTCTCTCAGTGTCTCTTCCAGCCCTGACTACTAAAATAGCTCGTACTGCAGAGACATCCACACCAAATACAGCAGTGAATGGGGAGCTGGAGCACTGGAAGAGAAAAGCAGGGTATGAAATCCACATAAATGCTAACTAAAAAGTGAACAAAAATAGTGTGGGGATGGGGAGAAGGAGTTAGGCTATGGGGACAGGAAAGAGAGACAGGAGTGTGCTCAGGAGGCATTGATGGGAAAAGCCTTTTGTAGCTTTCTGTTGTCCTAGCGGAGGGGAGGTAGTTACCCAAGGAGTTGGGTGAAGATAACTACTGTTTCGTGCATTTTACTTCCAGATATTTGGGTTTTCCATTCATTCATATATATATATATATGAGTTCATTTATTTGATCAGAAATGTTAGTGCCTACTACCTTCCAGGCACTGGCCATAAATAAGGGTGAATAAGGAATGGTCCGTGGTGTTAAAGAACAGGCTTATTTTTCTTTCCTAAATTCCTGGGCATAAATATTCCATTTATTCTTTCTGTAAACCTTATTTTAAAGTGCTTATTACAGTCTGCAAAAAATTGGTATTTTTATAACATCTGACTCCACCATAAGGCCACAGGTTCCCCAAGAGCAAGGTTTGTGTCTTACTCATATTTGTATTCACAGCACACTTTCTGTCCCCGGTACCTTTTCAGGCTTCTAGAACTTTATAAAAAGTGACAGTTGGCTCATCTCCCACATCCAGTCCAAATCAACTTGCCTGTGATTCTTTCACGCCCAATATATAAAATAAAGATACAGAGTGACCCTCTTCAATCACACTAATTTAAGGGCCTCATTAACATGTAGGCATATGAGGAATAACTTCTTTAATCCTTCCTTAGAAGAGGGCAGACTGCACAGTTGTTGTCTTACTGTCATCCTTCTTTTTTGTTTTTTTTTGTTTTTGTTTTTGAGGCAGGCTCTTGCTCTGTTGCCCAGGCTGGAGTGCAGTGGTGCAATCACAGCTCACTGCAGCCTCGACCTCCTAGGCTCAAGTGATCCTCTCACCTCAGCCTCCCAAGTAGCTGGGACTGCAGGTGTGTGCCACCATGCCCAGCTATTCATTTTTATTTTTTGTAGAGATGGGGTCTCACTATGTTGCCATATTGATCACTCCTGGGCTCAAGTAATCCTTCTGCTTCAGCCTCCCAAAGTGCTGGGATTACAGGCGTGAGATACCACATCCAACCTGTTATCCTTCTTCTTTAACATTTACCGAATATCTTTTCTCAGTGATGTTTAAGTGTCTTTTTGCTAGTAGTTTGCAGGCTTTCCCAGAGCCTCATAAAGTCAGTGGATAAGAGAATCCACCAGTGATTTGTATGACGTCATCTGCTTGGTGAGTGGTAGGACCACTCTCCTGACACCCTCGTCAGTGTCCTCTACAAGTATCATTCTTTCCAGGGTGGCTCCCAGGATTGAAGGCAGGGAATCCAAGGTATTAGAAAGATTCTTGTAGCTATTAAGGCCAAGTAAGCACCAAATCAGTAAAAACAAAATTAATGAAGAGGCCCTTCTCTTAAAATGGTCTGCATTATGAAGGTGACCTCTGGTAGAAAATATAATTAAAAGATATATAGACCACTGAACTGTATGCTTAAAAGTGGTTAAAATGATAAATTGTGTGTATGTTTTAGCAGAATAAAAAATTAGAAAAAACACAGAACTTTCTCATATAATTTTTAGTCTATTATAAATTAATGAGTAATAAGCAAAATTCTAAGCTCAGTTTAAACCATTTTAGCCTTAGGAGATTAATCATAATAGAAATAGAAGATTTGCTGTATCTCCTTCCAATCAGGTCTATGTTGATAGATAAGCGAGTCATGTAAGTATTTCTATGTATTTGTTTCTTCAACCATCTGTCCATCCATTCATTCCTCCATCCTGTGTTGTAGTAAATGTTTTGTGCCAAGCACTGTGATGGTAAAGCATCACTACCCCTTAGTAACTTACTGTCATCTAGCTCCATCTATGAAATCTTCTTTAATACCCTACTAATCTGTTAAGTAGAATTGGCAAATTCCTCCCTTGTGATTCCACAATCTTTTCTTCCTTCAGTTAGCCATCATTCAAATGTTTCTACCACATACTATGTACTGTGTTAGGAAGGTACTGGGGCTGTAAGGTCAAATAGAAGACAGCCTTTGCTCTCAAAGAACTCAGTAGTAGAGTAGTAAACCAATGATTGCAGTACATTATTGTGACGGTGAAGCAATGGAGGTTAAGTAGTGGTGCAAAGAAGAGAGTAGACAAACAATGTAGCCACATGCTGCAGGTGAGAGTGGTTAGAAAGCCCGTGGCTGCAGTATTGAAAACATATTGACAGGCATGAGACTAACAGCAGGAGACTCTCTCTTCCTTTTTGATAGAACATCTTGTATTCTACTATAGTTAATTAACTGTGTGTGTCCTTCCTAGAGACTGCTAGCTGTTTGAAATCAGGGATGATTTTATTCATCTTTATATCCTCCCTGTGTTTTACTCATCTTTATATACTCCATGTGCCTAGCACAGTGCCTTGCATATGTTAATGTCCTATAGATGCTGAAAGGCGCAAATGAATTACAGAGAATGGTGAAACCAAGTTGAGTGACAAAGGCAGTAAAATATGAATATTCTCAATAACCAACTCTCAGCTAGAAACAGGCAGCCCCCTATGAGAAGGTAACATATCTTGGCATGCTCACACAATTGCTGTTCTAGAAACTATTTCAGTGGCTTTAACCCTCGAAGCTGTTCTCAAGATGTGAGAACACACTGATTTCTAATGCTGAACAGTACCTAAATTGCAATCACAAGTGTTTTAAAGCTGCACTGAGTGCAGCTTTAAAACAATAACCCGTTATTCTAAGACACATCCTGGCAGAGAGGAACCGTGTCCCTAGGTTTGAGGCAGAGAAGAGAAATAGCCTTTGTCCCAGCAAAAACCATAACATCTGTACAGTGGCCTTCAGCATACACAGGCTTTCATGTGTATGATCGAAGAGCAGCTGCAACTGCAGATCAAAGGAGAGCCTTTGTGTGGTGCTGATTCATGGCAGGGACTACGGGTCACTCAGCAGTCTCTTTAGCTAAGCTGGTATGAGCAGAGAGTGACACCAGTGGATTTATCCTCTTTAGATACAGATGCACATTTTAGTTAGTCTTTGGTGGCAACAGCAGCATGGGAGCATGAAATGAGTCCTCAACTGGAAATAGAAGGCCTGGATGCTGAGTCCTAGCTTCGTGGGTAACCAGTTAGTTAGGGGACAGTTTCCATTAATATGCGGAGGTATACACTTGCCTACCTCACTGGGTTGTTGTAAAGATTAAATGAGACCATCAGTAAATATTTGAGCACCTCCTGTTTGCCAAGTGCTCTGTTTGCTCTAAATGGACCCTGACGTCTCCCTCATGAAGATTTCAGTTTAGTGGGAAAGATGGCTATTAAACAAATTATTAAAAATAAGTGATTCAGGCATGTCAGGTGCCATGAGGGAGAATGGCAGGATGTATCGCAAGAGAGACTGTGTGGGGTGGAGGAGGGGTTTAGTGGGAACCTAACCTAATCTGAAGGTTCCGGAAAGCCTTCCTGAGGAAGCGGTCTTATTTACTGGACATGAATACACCTGTGACCTGCAAAATTTGTGCAATTAGAAGGAAAGATCAGTATTTTCGTTGATGTTCTTATTTCTCAAGGCCTTGTGATTTATACTCTGGAGAATAGTTCGTTTTCAGTAGTTGTCTACTCTGTGCAGGGAAATTGAGAAGTATTGTCTTCTTTGTTATTAGAATTATTAGTTAATAGGACTTAGAACTGGTTGATAACTGCAGAAAAAGTGAACCTTCAGCAGACTGTGTGTTATTAACCACTTTTTGTAAAGAAATACTCAAAGCCCAATGAGATTAAGTGACTTGACCAAGGTCATAGAGCTTAAGAGACCTGAAGGGAAATTATATTGTTGTCTGCCATGGCATGGTTCTTGTTTTCTTTAACAAAGATAATACCTTAATACATTCATTTGAATTTTGAACTGGAAAAGTGGTGAGGTTGGCTGTCCCTCCAGTTGCTGATTAATTGCCAGCAGTCACAGGATAACAGCTTGCCGTGTATCATGCCTTTTGTAATATGGCATTGTGATTAAGAAAGTGGGCTCTGAGACCACAATGCCTGGTTGAATTGGTTCTGGGACACACTGGCTATGAGATGCTGAACAAGTTAATTAATCTCACTGTGCCTCAGATTCTTCATGCAAGAAATGGGTATTGTAATAGTATCCACCTCATAGGGTTATTGTGAGAAATAAGTGAGTTGCTACAAGTAAAATGCTTAGAATAGAGCTTGGCACGTAATAAATGCTTGACGAATTTTCTTTATGTATTTTTTAAGAATGAAAAGGAAACTCTTAACAAAGAAAAAAAAAAACACAGAAAACAAAATAAGCCCCTCTTCCTAACCAGAAATACATCCAACAATTTTTTTTTTAATTTTCAGTGCTTTTTTTTTCTTTAGGGCAGAAAGTAACCATTAAATTATTTGTGTTCCCATTAAACACATTAAACCATTAAAGGTGTTCACATTTCCAAACTAAAGCAAGGCAAAGCTTTTTTTTCTTTTTTTCTCCAACCTGATCCTTCTCCACCTGATTCTTCTGTTATGCCTTTACAGCTACAGATCTGGGACACAGCAGGTCAAGAGAGATTTCGGTCCATTACCCAGAGTTATTACCGAAGCGCCAATGCCTTGATCCTCACCTATGACATTACCTGTGAGGAATCCTTCCGTTGCCTTCCTGAGTGGCTGCGGGAGATAGAACAATATGCCAGCAACAAAGTCGTCACTGTGTTAGTGGGTAAGTAAGGGCTAACCAGGAGGGAAATTGATTTGTGGGCATTAGAGGATTTATAATCACATAAGGCTCATACATTGCTACCTTCCAAGAATATAGTCTATAGCTAATAATTCATGCAGTCAACCTTTAGTTCTTCTGCAATTGAAGAGAAAATGAAATAGGTGCTATCCCATGGTGACGGTTTAGAAAAATAAAGTAGAAAACATTTTCTATCAATGCAGGCTCTAGGGAAGAAGTTAGATGGCCATGAAAGTTATGTGAGCTGCTAAAAATTTTAAAAGTCTAATTATAAGATGAAATAAATGGCTGTTCTAGAAGAAAAGTGTATCTTTTAAGTTGATTAGGAATTCATTATTGAAGCAATTGTTTATTGCCTTAAAAATGGATTTTGGTTAATTTTTTTCCCTTCCTAACATTTAGCCTGATTTGAGAAACTCTATGTTTCAGAAAGAATCTGCTAAGGGCAATGCTATAGTTTGTTTCATTTTGTAGGAGAATAAAACCTCTATTTAGTGTTGGGGAAAGCATAAGACAACCCTTGATTTTCTATCATGACTGATACATGCATTGAAATGGACCAGGTCATTAAAAACTTCTCTGTCTGTAGTGGAAAAGTGTCAGTAACCATTTGATCATTAACATATTTTCTTCCTAGAAAGGAACGTTCCTATATAGTCTAGCAATACCTGAATTTGGGAAATTTGAGTAGAGAGCCTTAGAAGCATTGTTAAGTTACAAGTTATAGTTAATAATAAGCTCAGTAAACACTTTAGAATAGTGTTATAATTGGTATATGTGTGCCAGGTATGATACGAGGAATTTTTATGTATCATGATCCCTGATTTACAGATCAGGAAACCACGACTCAAAGAGGTGAAGCTCTTTTCCCAAGGTCACACAGCATGTAAGATCAACTCCAAGTCCTGTAGTTGTCCAGCTGTAATATGTTATGTTGTAACAAATTGCTAGACTCTTCCTTCAAGCTGCTGGGTGAAGCATCTGTGTTTCTATGAGCTAGTGCTCCCTGTAAAACCCTTTTGGACAATGTTGAACCTTTGCCATAAAGCATTTGAGAGGTCTACATTTGTACCTTCTGTTTTACAGAAACCTTCAGGAACTTGAGTCAAAGCATTACTACTTGGAATTTTATCCAAGGAAGTTAAACAAAAATTTGAGGGGAGATAATTAGTACAATATGAAAGAAGAATTGGCTTAAAAAACAATTTTACTATGGAAAATTTCAAACATAAGCAAAAGTAGAGAAACAGTATAGCGAATCCCCTTCTATACATCTCCCAGTTTTCACAGTTACTAACTCATGACCAATCTTATTTTCTCTTCCCTAGCAATGCGTCCACCTTCTCCCTCAGATTATTTTGAAGCAAATCTCAGCTGTTGTATTAATTTATGTTTCAATATCTGTGTATATCTCTAATAGATTTTTTAAAAGAAAACCTAACCTTAGTGGCATTTTTATACCTAAAATATGTTAAAAATCCTTTAGTAGCCTTAAAAACTTAGACAGAATTAAAATTTCCCTGATCAACTCATGAATTATTTTTTTTGTTTGTTCAAATTAAGATCCAAATAAGATCCAGAAGCCGGGCACTGTGGCTCACACCTGTTTTGGGAAGCTGAGGCAGGAGGATTGCTTGAGCCCAGCAGTTCTGACCAGCCTGGGCAATATAGCGAGATTGGCCAAGCATGATGGCATGTACCTGTGGTCCCAACTACTCAGGAAGCTGAAGCAGGAGGATCACCTGAGCCCAGAAGTTGAAGGCTGCAGTGAGCTATGATCACACCACTGCATTCAGCCTGGTTGACAGAACCAGACTCTGTCTCAAAAAAAAAAAAAAAAGAACGCCATCTAAGGTCCATACATTGTGATTTACAGCTACATCTTTTCATTCTTTTTTCTGAAGGTTCCACTCCCATTTTTTTTTTCTCTATTAGATTTTATTGCTAATGCATTTGTTTGTCCTATAGGCTTTACAAGTCTAAATTTTGTTTTATAGCCCCTGAGGTATCATTTGATATCACCTCCATCACCTGTATTTCTTGCAGATTTGTAGGTAAGTTTAGAGGCCTGATGACAGTCAGGGTTTTTTTGGTTTTCTTTTTAAACAAAACACTACATATATCATACTCTGAGGGGTAGTTCTCATAGGACAGGCAAGAAGAATGCTTGATTCTTTTTTATTCACCACTTTTCAAGGTCATGAGCTGGTTCTCCAGTATCTTCTAAAAGCAACTATTGACATCTGTTTATATTTTTAATATTATTATAAATTTATAGATTTAAATAGATTTGATGGGCTGGCCACGATGGCTCACGCCTGTAATCCCAGCACTTTTAGAGGCCGAAGCAGGTGGATCACTTGAGGTCAAGAGTTTGAAACCAGCCTGGGCAACATGGTGAAACCCCATCTCTACTAAAATATACAAAATATTAGCCAAGCATGGTGGCATGTGCCTGTAATCCCAGCAGGAGACTGAGGCAGGAGAATCTCTTGAACATGGGAGGCAGAGGTTACAGTGAGCCGAGATTGCACCACTGCACTCCAGCCTGGGTGACAGAGTGAGACTCTGTCTCAAAAACTAACTAACTAACTAAATTTGATGTATTTCAGTCCCTAGCAATTATTATTACTGATGCTCCCATTATTCCAACTTTACCAGTGGGAGCTTCTTCAAATGGGCTCCTGAGTCCTTTTGATATGACCCCAGGAATGTTGGATAATCTTTTTGCTTTCTGGTACAACAAGTGTTCCAGTCACATCTTGTGCATTTCCTGTCCCAGACCCGGAATTAGCCATTTGTTCAAGAAGTGCTTTATTTTCAATAGGGAGTCGTATTTAGAGGCCACAACCTAGGTGTTAGGAGCCCTCCTGTTTGGCCATTGTTTTTAGGCCTTTCAGCGGACAGAGCTTGTGTGTATGTGTGCATGTGTGTGGTGGATTCTGTAGTATCCTCAGGAGGGTTTTCCTATTAGGTTCTGCTAGCGTTCCGACTCACAAGACTACCGTAGACCATGCATGGCATCGTGTTCACTTCGAAGGACACAGGACAGGAAACACAGCTTAACAGCAGATCAGCATCCAGCAACCCTCTTCAGTGGAAGTAATCCTAGTAGCAGTCCACATAACTTTCCAGGACCTCCTACCCAGTCCCCACACCCCAGACAATTCTAGTGTGAGGGAGCAAGGTTCATGTCAAACAAATGGAGGATCTGCCTTGGCCTAGCAGCCTCAATACCCCATAGGAGCCTAAATCTATCATAACAACTCCACAATCATAACTTTCAGGGTCTCTTCAAGTGAAGTCACCACATTCAGGGAAGCTCAAAGCTATGGCTTTCCATTAGGTATTTATAATTCATAGATAGAATTCCCAGGCCAGAAGTAATTTATCAATGAGGGGTCATTTTTACCATAAGTGGTGTTGCCAGATAATACAATTGATACACCTTTGTCAGGTTTCCTGGAGAATTTGAGGTAGGTAGAAAACTTTTTAAAGATAAAATACATCATGAATTATTCATACTGATACTTCTATTTATAATTCAGGACTGCAGAAATTTTACTTAACCTCATTAATCTTATGTTTGTATTTCATTTTTCCTATGCCAAAAGTCCCAGTTCCCAAAGATACCAGCATAACTACTAATTTGCTTTATCCCATAATACACAGATAGCAACCTCAGAAGAATAATACCAACAGCACCACCACCAAGAATGATTACTGAAACAGTTCAAGATTGTTTCTTCAATTATTTTTGTCCTTAGGCTATATACCACTGGGGTTGCATGGAATTACTGTATTTTAAACACCTTGAAATACTTACTCTGTTGGCCCAGCTCAGTGGCTCAATCATCTATAATCCCAGCACTCCGGAGGCCAAGGCAGGTGGATCGCTTAAGCTCACAAGTTCAAGACCAGCCTGGATGTGGCGAAACCCTGTCTCTGCAAAAAAAAAAAAAAAAAAAAAAAAATTAGCTGGTCATGGTAGTGCACGCCTGTAGTCCCAGCTACTGGGGAGGCTGAGGTGAGAGGGGATGGCTGGAGCCCAGGGGACGGAGGTTGCAGCAAGTCAAGATCGCGCCACTGCGCTCCAGCCTGGGCAGTAGAGCCAGACTTTGTCTCAGTTAAAAGAAAAAAAGGGTTATACTCTGTGTGGTTATTCTACACATGATGAACATGTTCATTTGCTTAATTTTGCTTTCAGTTTTTAGGGATTGTTTTTTAAATTTAATTTTGAAATTAATTGTATAATTATATAAAGCATTTTTAAGTTCCTGAAGTAAAATCTACAAAACAAAGTATATTCAGAGAGATCGGGTTTCTATTCCTTTCACCTCAACCCTGTTCTTTTCATAGGTACCCATTTTCTTTTAAATTAAGATTTTGGTTTATTCTTCTATTAAAAAATAAAGAACTAAAATACGTGTGTAATATATGTATTCATATCCTTCCCTTTTTCTTGGATAGACAGTTGCATATTGTATATACTTTTTTTTTCTGCTTTGCTTTTTTTTTTCTTAACAGCGTATCCCAATGTTTCCATTACTTGGCAGCATATAGAAATACTCCTAATTGATTTTTACAGCAGCAAATACTCCATTGTGTGGATGTACCATAGTTTATTCAGTCAGTGCCCTACTGATGGACATTTGGGTTGTCTCTAGTTCTTGCCATTATGAATGGCACTCTTTTTTTTTTTTTTTTTTTTTTGAGATGGAGTCTCACTCTGTCACCAAAGCTGGAGTGCAGTGGTGTGATCTCGACTCACTGAAACCTCCACCTCCGGGGTTCAAGTGATTCTTCTGCCTCAGCCTCCCAAGTAGCTGGGACTACAGGCACGTGTCACCACACCCGGCTAATTTTTGTATTTTTAGTAGAGACAGGGTTTCACCATATTGGCCAGGCTAGTCTCGAACTCCTGACCTTGTGACCCACCCACCTTGGCCTCCCAAAGTGCTGGGATTACAGGTATGAGCCACTGTACCTAGCTGGCACTCATATTTTAAAGTAAACATTTCAGTAATCACAGTCACATTTGTTTTGCTTTACTCGCCCATCTGTCTGGTTTGACTTCAGATCTGGAGTTGAATTTTGATGCTTCTCAGCCTGCAAAAAGTCAAATGCTGATTCTTTATTTGATTTTACTACTGTTATAGGCAACAAGATTGACCTGGCTGAAAGAAGAGAGGTTTCCCAGCAGCGAGCTGAAGAATTCTCAGAAGCTCAGGACATGTATTATCTGGAGACCTCAGCCAAGGAATCTGATAATGTGGAGAAACTCTTCCTTGACTTAGCATGCCGACTCATCAGTGAAGCCAGACAGAACACACTTGTGAACAATGTATCCTCACCCTTACCTGGAGAAGGGAAAAGCATCAGCTATTTGACTTGTTGTAATTTCAACTAAAGGCTGAGGCACGGAGAAGCAAAAGGAATCAGCAACTGCCCTGATGGGCCATGAGATGCTGGGGAGATCTGGCGATGACTGTGGCTCCCGCTCTCGGACCTTCTGACTCCTGTGGGCTCCTGAGCTTACAAAGCATGGCAGGCCAAGGGCCTCAACCACAGGCCAGCATTAGCAGAACATATAATGGTTTCACCCTTTTGCAGTCTGGAGTTGGAGCAAGGAGAAAATTGCACTAGGCACTCCATGATCTGCAGAGCATGTTGCTTTTGTTTTTTTAAAAAGCAAGTAAAAGCGCATTCCTGAACAGAGTCCAGGGGCAAATGTACTGTAGGGATCCCTCCTGCACATCAGTGGGTGCATGTGGGAGCTTCAGTGGTAATCATCTTGGGGCCCTGGTTTTCTTGTCTACCAGATAAACCAAAACTGGGAAGGCCAAGTACAGTCTCTGTGGTGCGTATTGACGACCCCATGGAGATTTTGAAAAGTGTTATTTCTCTTGTCCGCAGGCACTTTCAAGAACTTTGGGATGTAAAAATGAGATGAAACCTTTACCCATGACCAACAGTAACAATCATTGTTTTAATAATATATACAAACTCCATGACTCCTTTTGGTGCTAATGATTCCACTATTTCACAGACCAAACGTTTTAGTACGTTGATGTCCTTAAATGTATTATAAAGAAATTTAAAAAATGGGGGAAGTCCATGAATCAGCACTCTTTCTCAAAGTCTCATTACTACCTTTTTAAAGGTAGATTTTTGGGAAAAGAGAATAGTTTTCCTTTTATGTTCTTCTCTGAATCTCTACCACTTTCTTCTCTTGTGTCTCCGGCCCTTTATGTAAATGAAAAAGTTTGCAAAATGAAAAAAATAAATAAATGGTTGATGATATTCTAATATAAAAACTTAGCTCTAAGACATTTTGAGTAGTGTGAGGAAACAGATCAGATATGACCAAAATGCTGTGGATGAATGGACTGTAGTGCGGGGCTCCAAGCAGAGCGCAGTCCTCGATAGTAGGTCACGTCTTTTACTTCCTGGTACTCTCCATCTTGGACAGACCAAGGCTTAGGATTTTGTAGATTTTTTAATACGATAAGTGAGAACAGCAACAGATGAAAAGTCTCACAACCCGTTTTTGTATCTTCTGTGATAACCTTAGAAAAATTCTGCTTGTGGAAGCAGATTGAACTGTCATTTATCCCCTCCTTCTTGTAACAATGTTACCTTCAGACGCTTAACCATACGTTCTTTCTTTTTTCTTTCTCCTTTCCTCTCTGTTTTTCTGGTCTCTCCTTTTCTGCTTTCCTCCCTCCCTCCCTGCCTCCCATCCTTATATGCATGTGTTACTGTAAATCTCCAATTCAAATGGAGGTGTATATGCCTTTACTTAGCCAATTTAAAAACAGGACTCAAAATGGGAGATGTGCTGCTGAATATGTGTTTCTGTTTCTTCAGTGCCATACTTTGATAGCTTCCAATTTGTTCACTGATACAAATGCAAATTGGGAAAATAATTAAACCTGTATGCTGTTGATGCTGTAGATGTTTCTGTAGCTTGCTGCTTAGCATAACTGAGGGAGGGGTAATGGAATAAGGATATGATGTTTAATTCCACTGTTGCTGTAGATGGTGACAATCTCAGTCCTGATATGTTGATGTTTGAAAGCTATTTAATTGTAAAGAATTGAGTCATGTAAAGACACAATGTGGATAAAGCATTTCTGGCATTTCTCTAGCAGATTCCAGATTGACCAGTCTCTTGCACATGAGATTATGCATATTTTTTAAGGGACTGATACTTTTGATTGGCCTCACTGTGTTTTTCCTGATCCTATGGGAAAGAGAAAGGGATCCCAGAAGTTTGACTTGTTTTTCTTTTAGCATCTGTCTCTGCAGGAAAGAAAAGTCATTTTAATAAAAACCAAAATAAATCCTCGCCACTAAGCCAGCAACTAAAGGTATTCAGAAAACAAGTTAATCAAGGAGGGCAGAAGAACATTTTTTAAACTGTAAGGAAATGTTCCTACGTTTAGATTTATTACCTGTCATTTAGGGCAAAAATCCAGTGTCCCCAGCACATGATGACCCAACTTTGTCTCGCAGTAGCAAGTGTGCTGAAAATAAAGTTGCTTTGTGAACTTAGAGGAAATGGCTGTGTTAGATTGGACTGATTTAGTTGCAAAATAACACCTTTTAGGGTCACACTTGTATTATTCCCTAGGGTTTAGCCTTCTCTATATCCCCTTGGCTAGACTCAGAAGGGGATTAAAAAGCTCTGATGTTGGCCTCTTTCTTCCTTGTTGCTCCTCCCAGCCTTTCCGTAACTTACCCATCCACAGCCCACCAGCAGGAACACATGAGAATGTGGGACTTTGTTTCTTTTTTTCTTAGTTGTGTGAATTCCAGATTAGACCTTACGGATGCTTGTCTACTAATATATCTCAAGTTTGAAAACAATCCCTGACAATTTTGTAGGTGCAATAAATATTAGTCAAATAAACATTTAAGTGCCAAGAAGGAGGGGTGGGGGGAGGAGCTTTTTTTGATTAAACAGAAATTCCTTCAAGTAGAACTTGAGAAAGGACACTAATTACGGTCATCTTAACCCAGGCCAGAACCTAAATTTATTGGTTTGCCTAACAGTCTTATTGTCATGGCACTGTTTGCTAAGATAAGCCTTCTTTACATAAAAATGAACTCTCATCTAGTGGTGGATGAAAAAAGAGAAATTGCTTTGTCATAGTTTAATTTGGCTTGGACTACCAGGGTTCATGTATTCCTCCATTTTTGGTGTGATCTTTTTCTTCTTTCAATAAAGTTATTAAATATATGGCAAAACATTTTTGTTTGCAATGAAAATGCATGATACTCATGTCATAGAGTCAGGCTTGGGAAAGTCTATGAAATAATAGTTTGCTGATAATGATATTTTATTATGGCTTTGTGCAGACTACATCCTCAAAGGATTTTGTGCTTCTTTGCCCATAGAAGGCTTTTTCTCCCTTTGTATGCATTGATTAAATCTGTTGAATTATATTAATATTTTTTGAATTTACAGGGCCAATGATCTTTTTGGTGGATTACTTAGATTAGGCCATGGGCTCTTCCTGACCTTTCTTTTTCTCGGTCTTTTAATCATTTCACATTTTTATCTCTCCCTGAGTAAAGTGGCAAGAAAACTAAACATGAAAGTTAAATGGGTTGATTTGACAATGTGTCAAGTTCTGATTTAGAGTTAATAAGGAAGGTAGAAACGATTGACCAAAATAAGATATTTGGATCAGGATTATCTAAGCCGTTTAGATTTGGCCAGAGATGCCAGATTTAACAAAGGACTGGGTTCTTATCTTCTTTCATTCGTGAATATATGCTTTGGGAGGACACTGGTGATTCCCACAGAATTAGGCCAATGATTTGCCACATTAGCCTTTAAGCTAGCCCATAATTCTACCGGATCCCACACCAAGTTTCAGTTCATGACTCATACCGAATAAATAGCAGTTGTAAATGATTTTGAATTGGTCTTCCTACTAAAGTGAAACATCTTCTTTTAAATCAAGCCACATGAATGAACTAGCACAATCAGAAAAAATGTTTCTTTCTTTTTTTTTTTTTTGCATATCAAACCAATGGCCTTCTCCACTAAGAGAGCAACTAAAGGTATTCAGCAAACAAGTTAATCGAGGTGGGCCGAACTTTTTGAACTGCGAGGAAATGTTCCTAAGTTTAGATTTATTACCTGTCATTTAGGGCAAAAATCTAATGTCTTTTTTATTTCTTAATCCTGTAGAACTCTGTATTTCACAGTAACGAGTACTTAGGGATCATTGCTCTGTTAGCCTCTGGGAGAGATCTTCTAGGGTTTGCCATTACTTTTTTTCTGTAATTTTTTTTGTTGTTGTTTTAACTGCAACTGGTTACTTTTCTCAACCGTGGTCCTGACATGTTTATACTATGATACTTTTGAGACTTCACTAAAGAATTAAAAGCTGTGAAACAACATTTGCTTCTCATCCTTCAGACAAAATGTGTTCCATTTAACCAGCATGGTTAAACACTAATTTTGGGATAAGGGAGGGATATGTTTTCTTTACTTTCTTTTTGGATTTTATTTCTGTGACATGAGCCAATTTGTGTTTGGAAGGAAAGATGCCTTCCTTTACATTCTTCACACTGGCAATTTTTTCATACTGAATCAAGAAATTATCATCCCTTCAAAACACATATTAATATAGCAACGTTAGAGTAAGGGAGATGGTATATCATCTCCTCTCCTCAGTCCCTTGATGTTGGAATGTTATTATCATTTCCAGGAGCCATACTTTGAAATTAAAAACAAATGGAGGCATTACCAGTCTGGTGAAGGAATTTTAAATGCAAGACATTTAAAGAATACTTGAAGGATCTGGGGAGACTTAGGTTAGGAAAAAGAGGGTAATACAATTAGTGCATTAGAGCAAGATGCTCTGTGGTTCAGAGGGGTGGAATGAGGCCCACTGAATGAGGCTGTAGGGACACAGATTTGGGTTCCATGTCAGGGAGACCATTCTCGAAAAGTTGGTTCACTATGGGACAGGCTGCCTCAGGTGATAGCCTCTGTCAAGAGGCAAAGATGTGGAGAGGATCCCATTGGTTGGAGATTGGAGCAGGTGACCTATTAACCTAAATTCCCATGTTGTATGTAGCACTTTGCCCCCATAACATGTTCAATTAAATATCTGTTAATTCATAGCTAATGATTTTTTTAATGGGCCCTCGTTCTTCTGCCACAGTGCACCCCACCTTCATCTTTCAGGGAAGAGGTTGGTTGCACGTTGTTAGGCCAAGAGACTGACCCTCCATTATGCCCTATGCTGGACTTGCTTTGTCAGTCCATTTGTTGATGTCCTGTTGAAATCACAAATTGGTTCTTGAGTTTAAAATCAAAAGGTATTGTTTTAGTAGAAGTTACATGAAATTATTCATTTATCGCTTGCCAAACATAGGCCTTGGTCTGTTTAATAAATAATGGGTGTCTCCTTCAAGATTTTAGGATATGCCTTTTTAACAGAGCAGAATCTTTTGTTAAAGTTCTCACAAACAGACCAACAAGTTTTGCAGCTCCCAAGAGAGATGGGCTGGTGGGTCACTGACATAAAGCAGTCCCCAAGATCTATTTTAGAGAAGTCTCAATGACATTTCCTTTGTTGGTTTGATTCTCTTGAGAATACATAAGTTTAAAAGAACTGAGGTCAAATTGCTTTATGTGGAAAGCAATAAAAACAAGTATTTTTGACTTGAAAATTAGAGGTGACTGTAAGCAATTTTTGCTAATGAAGCCTATGGCCCAAATTATTCCACCTGCAAAATAACTTTCACCCTTGCAAGGCTGATAGATGGCTCTTCACTGGTCTTTTTTTGTTTGTTTTTGTTTTTGTTTTTTTAAGTCATTGGTCTTAAATCAATATGGTGACAAATCTATTTGAGTTTGATTGAGACTTTCTTGGACTCCTTTGGACAAGAGGTCAGAGCACAAAGGCTAGCCACCCCTTCTTTGACTTCTTGAGGTATGAGCCAAAATTTTACTTTTCCATTGATTTAAAGCAGAATTTTTGGAGACGCTGTGTTCTAGTTCCTGATGGAATCTTTGGTGGTTGGTGACTTCGACACTTCAGAGAGTGATGTGGGGAGTTATATAGAAGGGGAAACACTAGTTTAGGTGTGAGGAGTCCTAGTATGCCACAAATTAGCTGAGACTTTAGGCGAAGCACAATGTCTTGAGCATCAATCTTCTCATCTATGAGATAGACCTGTCAGGATTATTGTGAAAATTAGATAAGTTGAAAGTACAGTGCTTGGTAAACAGCACTCAAATATTAGTTCCTTTTCTCCTTAATTAAGAGCAGACTTTGAATGGTCTGATGCCAAGTGTAGATCCTTAAGAGACAAAACAAAGAAACTTTCCTGGCTTCAAAGAAAAGAACTCCATTTCTGAAAGGGTGCCTTAAAAGGAAGTCATTTATCTGATCCATCCTTTTGCCTTTGGGCATTGCTGTCACCCTCCATTTCTTTACAAACTTCAGGCAAGGTGGTCTCTCTCTCTCCCAATAGGCAATTCCAGGGTTGTAAACTCATTATCAGGAAGCTTAATCTTGGAACTGAAATACCTCACAGAGCAATTTAAACCTCTTTCTTCTTGATCCTATTCTTCATGGGAAGAAAACTGGGTTGATCCCTATCTTCTTTTTAAGGAGCCACGTATGCCATTTATTATTGCTCTTTTGCCTATTTAAAACAATAACAGTCAGAAAATAAATAATGATTATCATTGAAATGATAATCATTTCAAATAATGATAATCATTATTTACTTAGTGAATGTCAGGATAGGTATTTATTACTCTTAGCTTCTAACTGGTATCAGATGTAGATCACAGTCTTACTGTTGATTAACTCTTCAGTTATATATATATATATATACTTTGATTCTTTAGTTATATAATTGATAACAAAGTGTGCTTCTGAAGAATTATTCTGGCTGTATGGTTCTTGTTTCCTCCCCTTGGTAAAAATGGAGTCATGAATCTCAGTTTTGTGAGCTGCTTTTAATTTCATATATGACATTATTTGATGTACATAATTACTAACATCCAAAAGGGTTTCTTCCCCTTTCTACATGTGCACTAAATTCTAAAACAAAAATTGGAATACAAAATGCCTAAAAAAGCAAAAATTCATGTACAGAAAAGCAAAAGATAATCTAGTTTGTTAAGATAATTTGTCACTAGCTGGTTGAATAATGCACAGTTTTTGTTTAAGGTTACACAGTTATGCCTGGATTAAATAACAATAGTAAAACCTGACAAGTCTTTTGAAAAACAGCTGCTAAACATATTGCTTTCTGGAATGTAATCATTAGCAAAAAATATTCTCTTATTCTATACAATTGCAGAATGCTAGTGGAACTTTCTTGTAGGCTATTTGACAATGAATGTTAATTGATTTATTTTTTTTAAATGTAAAATCCTCTTATCCCTTTAAGGCCGGTTTAGGCTTTCATGTCCCTGTGGTGGAAAATTTCAAATGCTGGCTTCTAATTTCTACTCACTGAAGTGTCTTCCAGACATACCAGATGGTTGGAGCTCCTTTGATAGTATATAAGGGAGCTGCATAAATGTATTTGAACTAACTCGTGAACAAAATTTCTGTTTTCAGCAAAAAAAAAAAAAAAAAGGAAAAAGAAGAAACAAACTCTGCTCAAAATTTCAGATAATACAGGAGTAAAAAGAGGTTTTTGATCATCTGAAGGGAAAAAGTGTGCCCCATATATCTTGTACACACTTTTAATGCATGACTTTTAGTATAGAGATGAAATAAAATGCAAAATATATAATTCTGGAGATCTCAGCAGCTAGTTAAAATATTTAGAGAAGCTGCTTTATGAAAACTTAGAGAATCCTTGATCTCCCCCACCTTTCCTATCACTCTATTAAAACATGGATCTTTAATATTAATACACACATAGTTTTAACTAATAAACAAGTTAATCACTGAGTTTTATGAACTCGATTCTTGATATTTGGCTATTGGTTTTAAGCATAGGATATCAATATTATTTGTATACAGCAGTGTATAAAATCTAACCAACTTCAGTATAAGAATAGTACTTGATTTTAAATGTTAATATGCAAATATTAACAGTATACTACATCGTATTTTATGTGTTCATATACTGATCTTTTTACTTAACAAAAAGCCTGTTAGAAATATAACCCACTGATGACCTGAGTCCAATTAGCTGAAAACATTCTGTAGAAAGATGATTGTATGAAAAATTCAATCAACATTAAAAAAGGGAAGGGGCGAGGGAACACAAACTTGAACAAAATATTCTTAAATGAAGTTGCATCTCTTTTTAAAATTAAGATATAATTCATGCACCACACAGTTTACCCTATTAAGGTGTAAACTTCAATGTTTTTAAACATATTCACTAAGTTGTGCAACATCACCACTGCCTAACTTCAGAACATTTTCATTACCTCCAAAAGAAACCCCATACCATTTGCAATCACTCCTCCTCCTCCTCCCCCCAGTATCTGGCAACCACTAATCTACTTTCTGTCTCTAAGAATTTGCCTATCCTGGACATTTCATATAGTCAAACGATATGTGGCCTTTTGTGTCTGGCTTCTCTAAACATAATGTTTTCAAAGCTCATCCATGTTGTAGCATAAATCAGTACATTGTTTTCATGGTTAAATAATATTTCATTGTATGTATATGCCACATTTTATTTGTCCATTTATCATTTGATGGACATTTGGGTTGTTTCCACCTTTTGATTATAATAATGCTGCTATGAACATTTATGTAAAAGTTTTTTGTATGGGTGTATGTTTTCACATCTCTCTTAAAAACAATTAGTCTAACAAATCAAATCATTTATGTTTAAGCAGAACCTCTTGCAATCCTATTTGGTGAGTGCAACTTATGATCTTAGTTTAACTGATCAATTAGGAGACCCCTGAATAAAGACTAACTCCCCAATATATCCATAAGACTTTTTCTATGAGCCTGTCATTTAGATGTGATAATCAATCAATTTCATGAAGACTGTTTCAGTCTTGTAGAAATTGAGTTGCCATCACATAGAGGATTTCTTGTCCTCTGCATTGTTTAAAGGACAACTACAAATCATGCTGGATAAGAGTACTCATTCAATCTTTTAGGATTCAATGAAGTAGCATTTTAAATATGTAAGTTATTTTGTATATTGTCTGTCTTTTAAAGTTTGGACTTTACTTCTTGAAAAAAAGTTTGTCAAATCGCCAAACCACATGACTGTCCATTCATTGTAGCTTATGTTTTTATTATTCAGAAATAATTCATACTGAGAGTAAAAGAAAAAGAATGTATTTTGTGTGCAAAGGATGAATGTATTAAAAACTTTTTATTTGTAACAATTTTTTTAAAAAACTAAATGGAAATTGCTTTCCCATGTACTTGTATATAAATAAACATTTCCTGTTGCCCACATTTGGATAATCATATGCCATCAAAATATGTAAAAAGCGAACAAACTTTAGGTGTACTAATGTCTTTCAGCATGGTGCAAAATGTGCCCTGGATCTGGGGGATCTGGAGACCTGAGTTTAAATGTTGATTTTCTAACTGGCTAACTTTGGACAAGTCATTTAACATTTTGCACTATGGTTTTCTCCTTTATAAAACAAAGGGCTAGATTAGATAATCTTTAAGGCCTCCTCCGATTATAAACAGTAAATGAGACTGCTATATTCAGGATATGAAAATTATGTGCTAATTATTTCTATTGGTGAGAAAGATCCTTTATCCTATCATATATATTGGAAGGAGTATTACACTGAGAACTAGGAATCACAAATTCTAGTCCCAGTTCTGACACTTAGAAGCCATAAATTCTAGTCCCAGTCAGTGTGACTTCAGGTTAATCACTTCATTTTAAACTTTATTTTTCCCAACTACAAAACATGGACACTAGATTAGATAGTTTCAAGATCCCTTCCAGCTAAAACACATTATATGATATCACTTGAGATTTTCTACACAGTTAGTAAGGAGACTACTCATCACTAGTAGGACATTCATTCCTTCACCCATTCATTTATTCACCATTTATTGAACATCTACCATAGGGCAGGCAGAAGAGTCTGCCTTTTAGATGCCCCCATCTCCACTGCAGAAGTCATAGATTTGCACCTTTTCCTGAAATTCATTTCCACCCCAATCCTTGCCTCTTACCCTCTGCCTTGAGCATGTATTTCAGAGTTGAATGTCCTAGATTAAGAGTACAGTAGGTCATGGAACATGATAGAGTTAACAGGATGACAAAGGTGTCAAACCTTTGACCTTGGGCTCTCTAGCGTAGTATTCTTTAGTTAATTGAACATAGGCAATCTGTAACCCTTTCTGCCACTATTATTTAATATTTATAAAGTTTTGGGCTTTGAAAACCATCTGCTATAATTTTATGTTATTGTCCTGTGGCAGCTTATCTGCAGTTGGTAAGAGGCTCTTAATTTTGCTATTTTACCACCTTCACTAAAAGGATGTGTTTGCAGAAATTTCTTGTCTAAAGTTGCATGTGTCATGGTTTTTAAGTGTTCTATTATTAATACTAGTTTGAACTACATGGAATTGGCATTCTTGTAAGTCAAAACCAGCCAGATATTGGCAATTTTATATCATTCTCATATGATCTTGTAAGTCATAGCAGCAAAGACTGGCAGACAAATGCCACTAGCTGTAGAAAAAAATTAAAACTCTTAAGTTTTTTCATTCTGCTTTGTTTTTACCACTAAGGGAATTTGGACAAGTTAGTTCGCCTTGCACATTGGTTTTTCCACTAGTTAAATGGGACAAATTGCAAACTTGCATAGAATTTTTAAATGCTCATTCATATAAAAATCATTACAGATCACTGAAGAAAAACATAAATACAGTTTATTCCTAAAATATCAAAATGTTTAGATCATTGTGCTTCTCACATGGGCAGTGTAATGCTACAGATACACAATTCTTTGGCAAATTGGAAATCAGTATTTTAAAAAGCATTGAGGATCAGTATTATTAATTGACTCGATTATTCCATGTCTGTTACCTGGCAGACTATAATTGATATATACTATCTCTATACCTCAAAATGTATCTGCAACTGAGAAGTGAAACCTGGAGCTATAGTTAAACCATAATCACATGGGTGTACTTTCAGCCAGGTGCTCACATCTGAATATTTCAAGACCTGTAGTACATTTCAGGAACTGAAATATCTTATTTCCATTACTCGCAAGAAACCACATGTTTAATAATATAAGACGTCTTATCTGTATTTTCATGCCTGGAATTTATTCTGGCCATAGAATGGTTGCATTTTCACATCTAGATCAAAATAAGCTTGAAGACACAGTCTTTCTGACTTTGTTCTTAGAGATGAACGCACAAGAATTAACAACTCTATGAGGCCTAACATTCTACAAAGTTTACTGATGCTCATATTTATATTTAATCTTCATTGTAACCCTGTGAAGTACTTTCAGTTCCTGAAGTACAATGCATACAGATTTTGAGGCAAGGCAAAGATTAAGACACTGCTTTGAACATGAAAATATTCTGGGCAAAGGGAATGAAGAGTACAAAGGCTTTAGAAAGGCCAAAGGACCTGTATTACTTTGGACAAGTTATTTAACCTGTTTTCACCTCGGTTTCCTCATTTATTAAATGAGGATCTCAATGCTTGTCTTCATTTATTTGTCAGTTATCTGTTATGTGCCAGGTAGTGTTCTAGTCACTGGAACTATAGCAGTGAACAAAATTTTTAAAAGGTACTTTTGTGGAATTTGCATCATAGCATGGAAGGGGTAGAAAATAAAGAAATGTATAGTACATCAAGTGGTGGTAATTACTATGAAGAAAATAAGACCAGGCATGGTGGCTCACACCTATAATCCCAGCATTTTTGGAGGCCAAGGTAGGCAGATTGCTTGGGCCCAGGAGTTCGAGACCAGCTTGGGCAACATGGTAAAATCCCTTCTATACAAAATACAAAAAATTAGCTGGCATGCTGGTGTACACCTGCAGTCCCAGCTACTCAGGAGGCTGAGGTAGAAGGATCACTTGAGGAGGAGGTCTAGGCTGCAGTGAGCTGTGATAGTGCCATGGCGCTCCAGCCTAAGTGAGGGTAAGAAAGAATAAACAAAGCAGGGAAAGAAAGGTCATGATGGTGGAGTGTTGCTAATTTATGTAGGGTGGTCAAGGGAAGGCTTCATTGATAATGTGTCATTTGAAAATAGACGTGAAAGAAGTGAGGGAGGGAATAGTATACACATCTTGAGGAAATGTGTTCTAGGCAGAGGGAACAGAATGTGCACAGGCATTAAGGCGAAAGAATTCCTGGATCTCTAGGAGCATCAGTGATTCTGGTATGGGTGAAACAAAATCATCGAGTAGGGGCAAGGATAGATGAGATTTGAGGGGGATACTGGCATAGATCACAGCACCTTGGAGGCCATTGCAAGGACTTTGGTTTTCACTTAGAGTAAAATGGCAGCCCTTGGAGGGTTCTGAGTAGAGGAGCAATTTGGATTTATATTTTAGCATGGTCAGTCTGCTGCCCTGTGAGGATAGATTATAAAGGGCCAAAGGCAGGAGAAACGAAACCATCTAGGGACACTGCTCCTACAATGCAGGTGAGAAAAGGTGACT
Organism: Colobus angolensis palliatus; assembly: GCF_000951035.1. Classification (NCBI taxonomy): domain Eukaryota; kingdom Metazoa; phylum Chordata; class Mammalia; order Primates; family Cercopithecidae; genus Colobus; species Colobus angolensis. The sequence goes on from NW_012114921.1 coordinate 336,563, forward strand.
TGTACCATAGGAGTAAGTGTGGAGATTGTAGAAAGTGCTCATGATTCTGGCTGTATCTTATTTAACTTTGTATTATGTTATACAAAATGTCAACATAAATAAAAGCAAAATAGTGTAATGATACTTTATGTACACATAATTATCAACTCATGGTCAATAATTGCAATAATTATCAACTCATGGTCAATTTTATTTTATCTATATTCCCTCCATTTTCTCCATTCTGTACTATTTTGAAGCAAGGCCCATCCATACATCATACAATTTGTTTCTTAATTTTTAAATTTCAGTTTAATTTAATAACTTTTTTAAAGAGATGGGGTCTTGCTTTGTTGCCCAGGCTGGTCTAGAACTCCTGTCTTCAAGCAATCCTCCCACCTTGGTCTCCAAAAGTGCTGGGATTACAATTGTGAGCCCCTGCACCTGGCTCATCACACAATTTCATCCAGAAATATTTCAGTATGTATCATTAAAGGACAAGAGTTTTAAAAACAACCATAATATCATTATTGTATCTGAAAAGTTTTGAATATATCTTTGATATCCTCAAGTATGGATTCTGCATTTTTAAAAAAGATAGAACCTATAGGTCTAATTATTTTTTTTTTTAGAAACAGGATGTCTCTCTGTTGCCCAGGTTGGAATGCGGTGGCGCAATCACAGCTCACTGCAGCCCTGAACTCCTACGCTCAAGCAATTCTGCTACCTCAGCCTCCTAAAGTGCTGGGATTACAGACATGAGGTACTGTGCCAGGCCTGGGCTTATTTTTTTCTAAGATAGTGCTAATAATTTGGACACTGACAGCTGTTTTACTAATCAATGTGTCATTAAGAGCAGAATTATTTGGCTTTAGAAAATCGTGCAAGGCAAAAACAAAAACAAACACCCAACCATGTGCTGGCTGGGCACAGTGGCACATGCCTATAATCTCAGCATTTTGGGAGGCCTAGGCAGGTGTATCGCTTGAGCCCAGGAGTTTGAAACCAGCCTGGGTCACATGGTGGAACTCCATTTCTAAAAAAAAAAAAAAAAAAAAAAGCCTGGCACGGTGATGTGCACCTGTTGTCCCAGGTTCCCAGCTACTCAAGAGGCTGTGGTGAGAGGATCACTTGAACCCTGGAAGTCAAGGCTGCAGTGAACTGTGATTGCACTACTGCACTACAGCCTGGGCAATAGAGTGAGATTGTCTCAAAAACAACAACAACAAAGAAAACACATGGTGAGGGCTAGGCATGGTGGCGTGTGCCTATAATCCCAGCACTTTGGGAGGCCGAGTCGGGAGGGTCACTTGAGACCAAGAGTTCAAGACCAGAGGACCAGACTGGGCTACATAGTGGGGCCCCATCTCTACAAAAAAAAAAAAAAAAAAAACCCACAGCTTTTTAATTAACCAGGAATGGCAGCATGTGCCTATAGTCCCAGCTACTTGGAAGGCTAAGGTAGGAGGATCACTTGAGCCCAGAAATTTTTACCTGTAGTGAGCTATGATTGTGCTACTGTGCTTCAACCTGAGCAACAGAGCAAGATCCTATCTCAAAAACAAAATGTGGTGGAATGTTGGTTAGGATTATTTGGCTATATACAATTTTTGAAACTTGAGAAAACAAAATACGGTTTTTGTTTGCTTGTTTTTTGTCATCATGTGAAAGTCTAGAGGTTGGTAGCTGGGACTAGTATTGTGGTTTCACGATATTGTCCACTCAACATTTTCATTTTTATCTCTCTGGCCAGGACTTGGCCTGCAAGGGAGCATGGAAAATATATTCTTTCAATAGGGAATAATGCTACCCTGAGTAAAATGGGTGTTTTTTTTTTACAGAGAAGCAAGCAGAGAATGAATATCTGAGTAGGCAGTTAATAATTTTTGCCTTAACAGTTATGGGAAGAACATGGTTTTATAGAAAAGACTGAATTCTAATTCTACCATATACTGATTGTGACCTTGAACAAGTTATTTTGCCTCTGTCCCTCAGTTTTTTCATCTGTAAGATTGAGCTAATACCACTGACCATGCAGTGTTCAGAGGATTAAATGAAATGATACAGGGCATTCCCAGTGTTTGCAGCGGAAGTGGGAAACCTGTAGGGTATGGTCCAGCTGTGCCGCACAGAGGCAAGCAGCACCAGCAAACAGTTATAAAGTAAATTCTTACTTAAACTTTGGCTAGCCATTCAAATTTATATTTAAAATGAGAGAATTTCTGCCCAGCCACTGAGTGTCAATATTTGTACATGCAAAATCATCTTTAGGGGTGGGCAAGATGGCTGACTAGACACAGCTAGGTAGAACAGCTCCCACTGAGGGACTGAGATGACTGGTATGCTCCTAACAGATCTTCCGAGTGAAGGCACCAAGAGTGAACAGAGGGAAGACAGAGAAGCTGAGCTGAAGGAGGAGAATGGTGGGAACCCTGCATGGTCTACTGCGCACTGGAACTTGTTCCTGGCCCACAATGGCTCCAGAGGAATGGGTGAGTTGAATTGATAAGGAGCAACTCACCCTCACTTACAGGCCTCTGGAACCCTGGCAGGAGGAGACCCCTCAACCACCATGGACACTTGAGTTGGCAGAAAGAGCTGCTGAGAGAGGTGGTAGGGGCAGCAAGCCAGCTAATGTGGAGCCCAGAGAGTTTAGTGCCAGATTGTCTGTAGCAGAGCACATCCAGGGACACCCATTCCCCTAGGCTCAACTTTTTCTCACAGGAGACTTTAGCTCTAGGGAGACTGTTGGACCTGATCTCTTCAGGGTTGTCTTGGCTATCAGATGTGGCTGGTCTGACCTGAGCACCCCTTGGTCTGTTGGCCTCTCCTGAGGCCTCAGACTGGCCGTACCTACTTATAGGGCATTCTCAGGTGCCCTGGGGGCCTGCACCGTAGCCTCTGCACTGGCAGACTGTGCCTGACCAGTGGAGATCCCCAGCAGAGCAGCCCCTATGGCCATTCACCACTGGTGCCAACATTAAAATTCAGAAAATGCAGAGAACCCTAGTAAGATACTTTACAAGAAGATCATTCTGAAGACACATAAGCATCAGATTCTTCAGGGTCAAAATAAAAGAAAATAATATTAAAGGCAGATAGAGAGAAAGGCCAAGTCACCCACAAAAGGAAGACCATCAGACTAAGAGTGGAACTCTCAGAAGAAACCCTACAAGCCAGAAGAGATTAGGGGCCAATATTTAACAATCTTAAGGAAAAGATATTTAACCCAAAATTTCCTATCTGTCCATACTAAGCTTCATAAGCAAAGGAGAAAGAAGTTCCTTTTCAGTCAAGCAAATGCCAAGGGAATTTGTTACTACCAGACTTGCCTTGCAAGAGCTCCTTAAGGAACCACTAGATATGGAAAGGAAAGAACCTTACCAGCCACTACAAAAACACAGTAAAGTACACAGACCAGTGACCCTATAAAGCAACCTCATAAACAAGTCTGCAAAATAACCAGCTAGCATCATGATGCCAAGATCAAATCCACATATTTCAATACTAACTTTGAATGTAAATGGGCTAAATACCCCAGTTAAAAGGCACAGAGTGGCAAGCTGGATAATGAACCAAGACCCATCGCTGTGCTGTCTTCAAGAGATGCATCTCACATGCAATGACGCACATTATAGGGATGGAGAAAAATCTACTAAGCAAATGAAAAACAGAAAAAAGCAGGGGTTGCAATCCTAGTTTCTCACAAAACAGACTTTAAACCAACACAGATCAAAGATTGTATCACATCCTTTGCAGGAACATGGATGGAGCTGGAGGCCATTATACTTAACAAACTAATTCAGGAACAGTAAACCAAATATGGCATGTTCCCACTTATAAGTGGGAGCTAAATGATAAGAACACATGGACTCACAGAGGGGAACAACACATACTGGGGCCTATTGGAGAATGGAAGGTAGGAGGAGGGAGAGGATCAGGAAAAGTAACTAATGGATACTAGGCTTAATACCTGGGTGACAAAATAATATGTACAGCAAACCCCCATGAAACAAGTTTACCTATGTAAAGAACCTGCACATGTAACCCTGAACTTAAAATAAAAGTTAAATAAAAAAAAAATACAGGGCAAATGCCATAGCGTCTGGTACATAATAGACATACAGTAAATGATGAGTAATATTACATGCATAAAATAAAACATTAATTATCTAGCAGGCCATTGAGAGATGGTGTCTAGTTAATTAGGCCAAATGGCTACTCAGTTACAGGTTTAATATTAGAGTCACCATATGCACTTTCCCTGTGTTATATAAGAAAGAAATACTCCAAGATAAAGGAAGAGTTATAACATATTGTCAATGGCATTTATCGACTCTAATTAACTTAATCATGTCCATTCAGCTTGTTTAAATTAATGTTTGTTCAAATGCTTTCAATCAATCTGCCTTCATCTGTTACCAGCCAAACTGAAAGCCCTGAGACAAGTTATCTCTTTAAGGCATGCTGAAATATAGCTATTTTGCCAAACATACAATACCCTAAGCTTAGATCTTGAAAAGGGTGATAAACACTTCTCCAGCAACTGCTGGTTTTGGGGCCTCTGTTTAGATATCTTGAGTAATTTTTTTTTCATGATTATTTTGGTTGGTTGATTCTGCAATTATTGAAGTCATAATCAATAACAAGTATATACAGCACCTGGATCTGCTTACAGGCACTGTTGTATCTATTAACCCACCTCTGAGCCCTTGCAGTTACTTTCACCAAATGTAAGGCTGCCGGTCAGCTCTGTGTTTTACAATGTCATGTTATCATTTCCCACTCAAGGCAGGCAAGGGATGGACAAACACTTGTCTTGGCACAGCTGATGCCTCTAGTTAGCAGAAAATGCTTCAGACTGTGAAGGAGCTGTGCGAAAGGGCCAAGTAGTCATGCACTTCGGCTTGGCACATAAAGGGAACTGCAGGAAATAAACTAGATCCTATTAGAGGAAATGTGTGATATTTTTACAGGTGAATTTATGTTTCTCCCTTGGAGGCAACTTCCTTTAATCACATCACAAATTACTTTAGGCTGAAAAGCAAGTGATGGATCAGAGAAAACCATTACAGAATACCTAACCTATGCTTGACCTTAAGTTATTCAAGTAGTGGCAGACATTGATCAACAGGAAGGAAGGTGTTTCACAGAGACATGCCTTGCTTGAGAGATGAGGGTTGATGCAGCATTCTCCTTTAGCCTCATGAGTAGTAGTGCAGAGTACTGGAAAAATTAGAGCTCTGGTTCTGCCACTTACTAGTGACACAGCCTTAGCCTTGAAGAAGTTACTCAACCTCTGTAAACTCAGTTTACAGAGTTTACAAAAATATTTTCCTTAATCCTCATAGGTTACTTATAAGGAATAAATGAGCAAGTATGTAAAATATCTAAGAGATGGCTCAGAGGGAGAGACTCCACATATCAGAGTCTTTTGCTTCCTTCTGTATAATGCACATATTACTTTTTTTAAAAAAATTGATCTTTAACATCCTTAATATGAACTAAAACCTGAATACAGAAAAAGTATAGTTCAGGAAAAAAAAGTACAGAAAAAATAGTTCATGTAATGAACTATTAAAAGTAAACACCCTTGTATTTGTGTCAGGAAATAGAACTTTGCCAGTCACCCCAGAATCTCTTCTTTCCATCTCAAAGTAACCACTGTTTTGACTTTCATAGTCATCAAGGAAGTGATGCACCCAAATGTGTATCTCAAGGCACTTAAGTTTAATCTTGCCCATTCAAAAAAAAAAAAAAACTAATACACATTTTAAATAATTTTAGTATAAAGGTTTTCCCTCTATCCCTTTCTTTCCTTTACAATCATCTGTGGAAGAATGTGAACTGTTTGACCCGCAGTTTCTTGAAGTCTGGATTTTGCTGATTTTATATTTATGGTGGAGGTCTGCATGTTCTGTCAGTTGTATATTTTTCATATTGACAGCTGGATGCAGAGGAAGGAGTACACTAATGTTTAATCACTTTGGGAAGATTATAGAAGTGGTATATTCTTCCATCAGAAAGCATATATCTTCTTGTCTCTTTGGAATATCAGCAGCCACTGATGCTTATTGAGTGCATCCATTATTTGTTGGGGGTTACAAAATGGTAATATTCCATTTCTACCATTTAATAAATGCATTAATTCAAATATTTTTATAAAGAGAGCTTCCCTTCATCTATTTGGTTATCCAATGGTACAATTCATGTAAGAAAAGCAAGGTAAATTTTTAATTTTTTTCCCTTTTTACCAGTTACCAACATAATAAATTGGTACTCTACCATTACCTAAAGGTGATTAGTGTTTTTTTTAATTGTTCAAAACTGTGAAAAAAATTAAGTGTCAGGCTTTTGTTTTGTCTTGTTTTTCTAAGAGATGAGATCTTACTTTGTCACCCAGGCAGAAGTGCAGTGGTGTGATCATAGCTCACTGCCATGTCAAACTCTTTGAAAACTGGCACAAGACAAGGATGCCCTCTTTCACCACTACTATTCAACATAGTGTTGGAAGTTCTGGCCAGGGCAATCAGGTAGGAGATAGAAATAAAGGGTATTCAATTAGGAAAAGAGGAAGTCAAATTGTCTCTGTTTGCAAATGACAAGATTGTGTATTTAGAAAACCCCATCGTCTCAGCGTAAAATCTCCTTAGGCTGATAAGCAACTTTAGCAAAGTCTCAGGATACAAAATCAATGTGCAAAAATCACAAGCATTCCTATGCACCAATAACAGACAAACACAGAGCCAAATCATGAGTGAACTCCCATCACAATTACTACAAAGAGAATAAAATACCTAGGAATTCAACTGATGAGGGATGTGAAGGACCTCTTCAAGGAGAACTACTGACCACTGCTCAATGAAATAAAAGAGGACACAAACAACTGGAAGAACATTCCATGCTCATGGATAGGAAGAATCAATATTATGAAAATGGCCATACTGCCCAAGGTAATTTATAGATTCAATGCTATCCCCATTAAACTACCACTGACTTTCTTCACAGAATTGGAAAAAACTACTTTAAATTTCATATGGAACCAAAAGAGAGCCCGCATAGCCAAGACAATCCTAAGCAAGAAGAACAAAGCTGGAGGCATCACACTACCTGCCTTCAAACTATACTACAAGGCTACAGTAACAAAAACAGCATGGTACTGGTACCAAAACCAGATATATAGACCAATGGAACAGAACAGAGTCCTCAGAAATAACACCACACCTCTACAACCATCCGCTCTTTGTCAAAGCTGACAAAAACAAGAAATGGGAAAGGATTCCCTATTTAATAAATGGTGCTGGGAAAACTGGCTAGCCATATCTAGAAAGCTGAAACTGGATCCCATTCTTACACTTTATACAAAAGTATACTCAAGATGGATTAAAGATTTAAACATAAGACCTAAAACCATAAAAACCCTAGAAGAAAACCCTAGGCAACACCATTCAGGACATAAGCAAGCAGAAACACTTCATGACTAAAACACCAAAAGCAATGACAGCAAAAGCCAAAATAGACAAATGGGATCTAATTAAACTAAAGAGCTTCTGCACAGCAAAAGAAACTATCATAGAGTGAACAGGCAACCTATAGAATGGGAGAAAATTTTTTCAATCTATTCATCTGGCAAAGGGCTAATATTCAAAATCTACAAGGGACTTAAACAAATTTACAAGAAAAAAAAAACCATCAAAAAGTGGGTGAAGGATATGAACAGACACTTCTCAAAAGAAGACATTTATGCAGCCAACAGACATATGAAAAAATGGTCATCATGACTGGTTATCAGATAAATGCAAATCGAAACCACAATGAGATACTGTCTCATGTCAGTTAGAATGGTGATCATTAAAAAGTCAGGAAACAACAGATGCTGGAGAGGATGTGGAGAAATAGGAATGCTTTTACACTGTTGGTGGGAGTGTACATTAGTTCAACCACTGTGGAAGACAGTGTGGTGATTCCTCAAGGATCTAGAACTAGAAATGCCATTTGACCCAGCAATCCCATTACTGGGTATATGCGCAAAGGATTATAAATCATTCTATTATAAAGACACATGCACATGTGTGTTTATTGCAGCACTACTCACAATAGCAAAGGCTTGGAACCAACTGAAATGTCCATCAATAATAGACTGGATAAAGAAAATGTGGCACATATACACCATGGAATACTATGCAGCCATAAAAAAGGATGAGTTTGTGTCCTTTGCAGGAACATGGATGAAGCTGGAAACCATCATTCTCAGCAAAATACCACAAAAACAGAAAATCAAACACCACATGTTCTCACTCATAAGTGGGAGTTGAAAAACGAGAACACATGGACACATAGAGGGGAACATCATACACTGGGTCCTGTTAGGGGGTGGGGACCTGGGGGAGGAATAGCATTAGGAGAAATACCTAATGTAAATGATGAGTTGATGGGTGCAGCAAACCAACATGGCTCATGTATACATATGTAACAAACCTGCACATTGTGCACATGTACCCTAGAACTTAAAGTATGACAATAATTTAAAAAAGAAAAAAACAGAAACCTGCCAAGACTTTAATTACTAGAATTGTCATACACAAGTATAAAACAGCTATGTTTACTTTGCTTAAAGCAGTAACAGATAAACTTGAAAATGTTTGCAGGAAATGGCAAACTTTAAGATACAACAGATTTGAAAAAGAATATATCCAACTTTTAGAAATAAAATATATAATTTTTTAAATATACACAATGAAAAATCAAATATATAGAAATTACATATAGAATTTCTTTCAAAAAAGAGTTTTACTCTGTTGCCCAGGCTGGAGGACAGTGGCGCAATCTTAACTCACTGCAACTTCCGCCTCCTAGGCTCAAGTCATCCTCCCACCTCAGCCTCTCATGTAGTTGGGACCACAGGCGGGCGTCTCCATGCCTAGCTAATTTTTGTATTTTTTGTAAAGGCTGGATTTCACCATGTTGCCCGGGCTAGTCTGAAGCTCCTGGGCTCAAGCAATCCACCTGCCTCAGCCTCCCAAAGTGCTGGGATTATAGGCATGAGCCAATGCACCTGACCTAAGACATATAATTTTACATATAAAATAAAAAATACGAGAAAATATTTAAAACAAAAACTCAATGTATAGGTAGAAAAGTAAATTAGACATACCTGAAGAGATGAAAAGAAATCACATAGAATGAAGCATAAACAGATATAAAGATGAAAAATATCAAGGAAATGCTAAAGAGACATGGAAGATAGAGTGAAAATGTATAATATTTACTTGTAATTCTAGAATGAGAGAAAAGAGAGAATGGGGTAGATGCAATATTTTTAAAGATTATGGCTAAGAATTTTTCAGAATTGATGAAAGGTGCCAATCTACAAATTCAGTAAACAATGAATTTCAAGAAAGATGAATGAAAAGAAATCCATATCACAACACTTGATTAGTAGAACTAAGGAACACTAAAAAAAATTCAGCTCACTTTCAAAAGCAAAAGGCAGTTAGATAGAAAGCTGGCTTCCTAACAGCAATGAGAGTCAGAGGACAGGGGACTGGCTTTGTGGCTGGAAAGAAGATAACTCCCAATCTAGACTTCCGCATCCAGATAAAATATATTTTAAGATTGAAGGCCAAATAAAAACATTTTCAGACAAATGAATAAGCAAGCAAGCAAAGAAACAAAAATTGAGTTTGTCACTAAGAGAATTTCAACAAAAGAAATTCTAAAAGATATATTTCAGGTCAAAGGAAAATGATATAGGGTCTGAGATGAAGGATACATCAAAGAGTAAAGAAAATAGTAAATATGTGGGTAAATCTAAAAGAAAGAAAGAAAAAGAAAAATGGTAGAAGTTGGTATTTGGAGCTAAAAAATATAGAATTGCATGACAAAGATAATTCAAGAAAAGAGTAAATGGAATAAAATAATTTAAGGTCTTTAGGAAAAGACTGTAAGTATTGATTAGCTTTATACTTTGATAAGCTAAGTTTACATGTTGTAATTCCTAAGGTAAAAAACAAAAGAAATAGCATTTGACTTTTAAAACTAGGAGAAAAACCAATAACAAATAATAAAAGTAACAGAAAAAGAAAAGAAGAAAGAAGAAACATTGAATAGGCAGGACAAATAGAAAATATGAAATAAGGCCGGGCGTGGTGGCTCATGCCTGTAATCCCAGCACTTTGAGAGGCCGAGGCGGGTGGATCACAAGGTCAGGAGATCGAGACCATCCTGGCTAACACGGTGAAACCCCGTCTCTACTAAAAATACAAAGAAGTTTAGCCGGGCATGGTGGTGGGTGCCTGTAGTTCCAGCTACTCTTGAGGCTGAGGCAGGAGAATGGCATGAACCCAGGAGGCGGAGCTTGCAGTGAGCCGAGATGGCGCCACTGTACTCCAGCCTGGGTGACAGAGCTAGACTTTGTCTCAAAAAAAAAAAAAAAAAGAAAATATGAAATAAGATAATAAACATAAACACAAATATATTTTAATTATTACATTGTTAATGGACTGAATGTTCCAGTTAGAGGACAAAGATTGTCAAACTGGACAATAAAACAAAGCCCAACTATAGATTTACAAAATAAACATCGAAGACATAAAGATATAGAAAGATTGAAAAAAAAGTAGGGGGACCTCTCACAAACACTAACTAAAATAAAACACTTTCTCCTCTCTGAAGCCCATAAAAACCCTGTACTCAGTCCTCTAGTACAGTCATAATAATTAGATTTTAGGACAAAAAGCATTAGTAGTGATGGAAAGGAACTGTTATGATGAAATCAGGAAGACATAAGATTGAATCTGTGCCTAATAACATAACCTCAAAATAAATTAAAATGGACAGAACTAAAAGGATAAATAAACACATTCACAGTCATAGAGAGAGTTTATTTGATGTGTGTGTGTGTGTGTTTGCAGAACAATTGTTGCCTAGAGATGGAGATTTTAACATCTTTCAGTAATTGATAGAACAAGAGGAAAAATCAGTACAGATATAGATGATTTGAACAGTATAATTAATATATCTAACATATGCCAAAAAAATACTCTGACCATAATGTAATTTAGGTACAAAGCGTTCCCAAAAACATAACTAGAAAAAAATCCTTTCTGTTTAGAAATTAAGAAACACATTTTTAAATAACTCATGTGTCAAAGAAACCACAGGAAAGTTATAAAACATTTTGAACTGAATGAAAATAAACAAATTAACATACAAGTTTGGTCTCAGAAAAAAATTTAGATAGAAGATAGACTTTGGATTAAACAGCCTACAGGTGGTAACTGTAGATAAGCAGATGAATTCAACCAGCGAGTACATGTAGAAAAAGGCCAATTCTAGAACATTAAAAGGCACCATCTTTTACTTATCTTTCTTTAAAATTGATGCATAATAGATGTACTCTTTTTGGGCAACATGTGGCAATTTAATACATTCATATAATTTGTAAAGATCAAATCAATATACTTGGGATATCCATCACCTTAAATATTTGTCTTTTCTTTATGCTAGAACAATTCCAATCCTTCTCTTGTAGCTGTTTTGAAATATACAATGGATTACTATAAACTATAGTCACTCTGCTGATCTAACACTAGATCTTTCTTCCTCTATCAAGCTATATATTTGTACCCATTAACTAACTTCTATTCATCCTCCTTCCCCCTTACCCCTCTCAGCCTCTGGTAACCACCAATCTATTCTCCATTTTCATGAGATCTACTTTTTAAGCTATTACATATGGATGAGATATTTGTCTTTCTGTGCTTGAGTTACTTCACTGAACATAATGGCCTTCAATTCCATCCATGTTGCTGCAAATGACATCATTTCATTCTTTTTTTATAGATGAACAGTAGTTCATTATGTATGTATATGTACCCCATTTTCTTTATCCATTCATCCATTGATGGGCCCTTAGGTTGATACCGTATTTTGGTTATTGTGAATAGTGCTGCAATAAACATGGGAGTGCAGATGTCTTTTGGACACACTGATTTCTTATTTATTTATTTATTTATTTAGGCTATATAGCAAGTAGTGGAATTGCTGGATCATATGATAGTTGTATTTTCAGTTTTTTGAGGCACCTCTATAGTGTTCTCCATAGCTGTTGTACTGATTTACATTCCCACCAACAGTGTGTGAGGGTTTCCCTTTCTCCAGATCCTTGCTGGCACCTGTTATTGCCTGTCTTTTAGACAAAAGCCATTTTAACTGGGGTGAGCAATCTCCTTATAGTTTTAATTTGCATTTCTCTAAGATTAGTGATGTTGAGCATATTCATACACCTGCTAGCCATTTATAGGTCTTCTTTTGAGTAGTCTACTCAGATCTTTTGCCTTTTTTTTTTTTTTTTTTTTTTTTGCTGAGTTGTTTGAGCTCCTTATATAATCTGATTACTAATCCCTTGACAGATGGGTAGTTTGCAAAAATTTTTTCCTATTCTGTGGATTGTCTCTTCACTTTGTTAATTGTTTTTTTGTTTTTGTTTTTGTTTTGCTCTGTGGAAGCTTTTCCGCTTGATGTAATCCCATTAATCTATTTTTGCTTTGGCTGCCTATGATTTTGAGGTCTTACCCCAAAAATCTTTGCCAAGACCAATTTTCTGGAGCATTTCTCCAATGTTTTCTTCTAGTATTTTCATAGTTTGAGGTCTTAAGTTTATGTCTTTAATCCATTTTTATTTTTTTGTGGTATGGTGAGAAATTAGGTGTCTAGTTTCTTTCTTCTGCATCTGTTATCCAGTTTTCCCAGCACCATATATTGATGAGACTGCCCTTTTCCAATTTTATGTTCTTGGTGTCTTTGTTGAAAATGAGCTACTGTAAATGCATAGACTTATATCTGGATTCTCTATTCTGTTCTATTGGTCTACATGTCTGTTTTTATGTCAGTACTGATGGCAGTGGTGGCCTGTCTACAGTGACCACTGCCATGACACTGACTGCAGTGAGGGAGGCACGGCTAGGGCTGCATGTTCCATGGAGCTGCAGGAACTGGGAACAGGCAGAAGCCCCACCCCCTTCTGAGTTGACAGGGCAGGAGCTTCTTGCTCCCAGGGTGCAGCTGCAGCTGCCCAGCTGTAGCTATGGACCCAGGCATCCCTGTGCTTTTGGGGGCTGGGAGCAGGGAGGAACCCTGCCCTCCCAGGTGCAGCTGCAGCCATCCAAACTGCAGCTGTGCACCTGAGCATCCCTGTGCTCTTGGGGGCCCCTGAAAGTCCCCCTGTCCCTGAAAACTCAGAAATGCCTGCTCCTGCTGCCTGGCCTCTCCCTGCTCCTGGTGCCTGCTCAAATTTTGGAGCAAAGTTAAAGCTAAGCCCAGGGGCTGTCATAACCCAGCTGGGTATTTGCATGCTTGGGGCAGTGCTGACATGCTAGCTCCCTGCCACCTTGACCCCCTCTGGACTTTGGGCACCAACGAGCATGAGAGGGAGGCTGAGGGGGAGCTGAGGGCAGTTCAGCACTGACTTGCAGGTGCCCCCTGGCCTGAACAGCCTGGGTGCCACGAACAGTGGCAGGAGGCAGACAGGGCCTGGGGCAGAAAGGGATGGGTCCCCAGTGAAGCCTCACTTTCAAACTGGGGAAGGCCTGAAGCCTAGGGGTCAGGCTGCCAGTCCCACAGACCAAAGTGGGAACTTACGGTGTTTTTTTCCAGACCCTCCCATGGCCGCCTATGGACCATTCAGCATGCACTTTCTCCTCTCTGAAGTCCATAAAAACCCTGTAGTCAGCCAGCCTTAGGGAGATGACAGGATGACTAGTCACAGAGAGGAGCTATCCACCCCGGGGGCTCCTCTCTGCTGAGAGCTGAAGAGACATCAGGACAACCAGTTGTAGAGAGGAGCTACTGATATGGTTTGGCCGTGTCCCCACCCAAATCTCATCTTGAATTATAGCTCTCATGTTGTGGGAGGGACCCAGTGGAAGATTATTGAATCGTGGGGGTGGTTCCCCCATACTGTTTTTGTGGCAGTGAATACGTCTCATGAGATCTGATGGTTTTATAAGGGGAAACCCCTTTCACTTGGCTTTCATTCTGTCTTGCCGCCACCATCTTCCACCATGATTGTGAGTGCTCCCCAGCCATGTGGAACTGTGAGTCCATTAAACCTATTTTTTCTTTATAAATTACTTTATAAATTACTCAGTCTGGGGTATGTCTTTATCAGTAATGTGAGAACGGACAAATACAGTGAGTTGGTACTGGGAGTGGGGTGCTGCTGTAAAGATACCCCAAAATGTGGAAGCGACTTTGGAACTGGGTAACAGGCAGAGGTTGGAACAGTTTGGAAGGCTCAGAAGAAGACAAGTAAATGTGGGAAAGTTTGGAACCTCCTAGAGACTTGTTGAATGGCTTTGTCCAAAATGCTGATAATGATATAGACAATGAAATCCAGGCTGGGGTGGTCTCAGATGGAGAGGAGGAACTTTTTGGGAACTGGAGTAGAGGTGACTCTTGCTATGTTTTAGCAAAGAGACTGGTAGCATTTTGCCCCAGCCCTAGAGATTTGTGGAACTTTGAACTTGAGAGAGATGATTTAGGGTATCTGGAAGAATAAATTTCTAAGCAGCAAAGCACTCAAGAGGTGATTTGGGTGTTGTTAAAGCATTCAGTTTTAAAAAAGAAACAAAGCATAAAAGTTCAGAAAATTTGCAGCCTGACAATGCGATAGAAAAGAAAAACCCATTTTCTGAGGATAAAGTCAAGCTGGCTACAGAAATTTGCATAAGTAACAAGGAGCCAAATGTTAATCCCCAAGACAATGGGAAAAATATCTCTAATTCATGTCAGAAGTCTTCACGGCAGCCCCTCCCATCACAGGATCGGAGACCTAGGAGGGAAAAAATAGTTTTGTGGACAGTGCCCTGTGTTACAGCTACTCTAGCCATGGCTAAAAGGGATGAAGGTACAGCTTGGGCCATGGCTTCAGACAGTGCAAACCCCAAGCCTTGGCAGCTTCCATGTGGTGTTGGGCCTGTGGGTGCACAGAAGTCATAATCGTGGCTTGAGAACTTCCACTTAAATTTCAGAGGATGTATGGAAATGCTTGGATGTCCAGGCCAGAGGTGTGCTGCAGGGTGGAGCCCTCATGGGGAACCTCTGCTATGGCAGTGCAGAAGGGAAATGTGGGGTTGAAGCCCCCACACAGAGTCCTCACTGGGGCACTGCCTAGTGGAGCTGTAAGAAGAGGGCTACCATCCTCCAGATCCCAGAATTGTGGATCAACCAATAGCTTGCACTGTGTGCCTGGAAAAGTCACAGACACTTAGCACAAGCCTGTGAAAGCAGCCAGGAGGGCTGCTATACACTGAAAAGCCACAGGGGTGGAGCTGCTCAAGACCATGGAACCCACCTCTTGTATTAGCATGACCTGAATGTGAGACATGGAGTCAAAGGCAATCATTTCAGAGCTTTAAGATTTGACTGCCCCACTGAATTTTGGACTTGCATGGGGCCTGCAGCCCTTTGTTTTTGCCAATTTCTCCCATTTGGAATGGCTGTATTTACCCAATGCCTGTACTCTCATTGTATCTAGGAAGTAACATGCTTTGGGATTTTATAGGCTCATAGGTGGAAGGGACTTGCCTTG
This sequence comes from Colobus angolensis palliatus, assembly GCF_000951035.1. Lineage (NCBI taxonomy): Eukaryota > Metazoa > Chordata > Mammalia > Primates > Cercopithecidae > Colobus > Colobus angolensis. Next base: position 352,134 of record NW_012114921.1, read on the forward strand.
TCTCAGATGAAACTTTGGACTATGGACTTTTAGATTAATGCTGAAATGAGTTAAGACTTTGGGGTACTGTTGGGAAGGTATGATTGGTTTTGAAATGTGATAACATGAGATTTGGGAAGGGCCAGGTACGGAATGATATAGTTTGGGTGTGTCCCCACCCAAATGTCATCTTTAATTGTATCTCCCAGAATTTCCACATATTGTGGGAGGGACTTGGTGGGAGATAATTGAATAATAGGGGCAGTTCCCCCCATACTGTTCTCTCATGGTTTTATAAGGGAAAAGCCCTTTCACCTGGCTCTCATTCTGTCTTGCTGCCGCCATGTAAGACATGCCTTTAGCCTTCCACCATGATTGTGAGGCCTCCCCAGCCATGTGGAACTGTGATTCCATTAAATCCCTTTTTCTGTATAAATTACCCAGTCTTGGGTATGCCTTTATCAGCAGTGTGACAAGAGACTAATATAGCTACCCACTCCAGGATCTCCTCTCTGCTGAGAGCTGAGCAGATGTTGGGGCAACCAACTGCAGAGAGGAACTACCCATTCCAGGGTCTCCTCTCTGCTGAGAGCTGAACACTCATCAGGACACCATGGCTGTGGAGAGAAGCTATCTACTTGAGTCTCTTCTGGGCTGTTCTATCACTCAGTAAAGCTCCTATTAGCCTTGCCCACCCTCTGCTTGTCTGTGTACCTTGTTCTTCCTGGGCGCAGGACAAGAACTCAGGACCCACCAAATGGCGGGGATGAAAGAGCTCTAACACAAACAGGGCTGATATATGCCCCTTGCTCAGCATATTGCAGGCATCAAAAAGGAAAGAAAACCTGCAGCCCTTTGGGGATCCCAGACCTAGTGGCTCCTTCAGCCAGGGCTGTAACATCCTCTTTGGGGCTCTGTGGTTCCTGGCATCTCCAAGCTTCTGGGCCCCACCACATTCCCCAGTGTCCGCTGTGGAAGTAGCTTGTGGGATGCCTGGTCCAGCCACAGCCTTGCAGGGAGTTGGTGCTTTTGCTGGTTCCTGGAGCTGCCCATCCTGCTGCAGTTAGCATGCCTGGCTGTGCGTAGTGGCTGGACCTCATGCTCACTTGCTCACTCACACACCCCCTGCTGCTCCTTTCACCCTTGACAGGCATGGGATCCAGGCTGGTAGCGTGAACCAAGTGCAGTCTGCCAAGCTGAGTGGGCCCAGTGGGCCTGAGAAAAACTCTGGTAAAGGCACCCTTGGCCACAGAGGTTTCTGATTGGTGAAGCAACACCCCAAGGATCCCATAAGAGTAGCATGCTGATTTGGTTACTATAGCTTTGCAGTAAATTTTGAAGTCAGGAAGTGTGGTAAGCTGAAAGGTTTTTGTTTTCTTTCTGTTTTTTTTTTTTGTTGTTGTTGTTCAGTATTGCTTTGGCTATTTGGGGTCTTCCATGGTTCCATATAAACTTTAGGATATTTTTTCTATTTCTTTGAAGAATGTCATTGGTATTTTGATAGGGATTGCATTGAATCTGTAAATTGCATTGTGTAGTATTGTCAGTTTAAGAACATTAATTCTTTCAACCCTTGAGCATGGAATATCTTTCCTTTTTTTTGTGGTCTCTTCAATTTTTTTCATCAATGTTTTATAGTTTTCCTTGTATGGATTGTTAGCTTCTTTGTTTAAATGGATTCCTAGGTATTTTCTATTCTTTGTAGCTACTGTAAAAGGGATTGCTTTCTTGATTTCTACTTCAGATTGTTTGCTCTTGGCATATATAAATGCTGTTGATTTTTGTATGTTGATTTTGTATCCTGCAACTTTACTGAATGTTTATCAGCTCTAATAGGTTTTTTTTTTTTTTTTGTAAGTCTTTAGGTTTTATTTCTTTCTCTTGCCTTAGTGTTGTGGTCAGGACTCTTAGTACTATGTTGAGTGAAAATGGTGAAAATTGGCATCCTCTTCTTGTTATAGACTTTAGAGGAAATGCCTTTACTTTTTCCCCTTTTCGTACAATGTTAGCTGTGGGTTTGTCATATGTGGCCTTTATTTTGAGGTATTTCCTTCTATACTCAATTTGATGAGGATTTTTTTTTTTTTTTTTTGAGACGGAGGCCGGAAGACCGAGACAGGAGGATTTTTTTTATCATAAAGGACATGAATTTTATCAACTGCTTTTTGATGTCTATTAAAATAATCATGGTTTTTGTTCTTGGTTCTATTGATGTGATGTGTCATGTTTATTGATTTGTGTATATTGAGCCATACTTGAATCCCTGTGATAAATTCTACTTGATCATGGTGAATGATCTTTTACATGTGTTCTTAAATTAGGTTTGCTAGTATTTTGTTGAGGAGTTTTGCATCTATGTTCATCAGTGATATTGGCCTGGAATTTTATCTTTGTGTCCTTATCTGGTTTGGTATTGGGGTAACACTGGCCTTGTAGAATGACTTTGGAAGTATTCCCTTTTCTTCAATCTTTATTTCTTTGAAGAGTTTGAGTAGAATTTGTATTTGTTCTTTTTAAACTGCTTGGTAGAATTCAGCAATGAAGCTCTTGGTTCTGGGCTTTTCTTTGATGGTAGACTTTTTATTACAGCTTTGGTCTCATTACTTTTTATTGGTTTGTTGAGGTTTTCTATTTTTTCATGACTCAGTCTTGGTAGGTTATATATGTCCAGGAATTTATCCGTTTCCTCTTGGTTTTTCAGCTTGTTGGTGTGTAGTTGTTCATAATAGTCTGATTCTCTGTATTTCTGTGGTCTCCGTTGTCTTCTGTTTCTAATATTATTTGTCTGGTTCTTCTTTCTCTCTCTTTTTTGTTGTTAGTGATATAATATGGATCTGTGTGCCACCAAATCTCATGTTGAATTGCAATCTCCAGTATTGGAGGTAGGGACTGGTGGGAGGTGATTGGATCATGGGATTAGATCCTTCATGAGTGGTTTACCACTATCCGCTTGGTGCTATTCTCATGATGGTGAGTTATCATGTGATCTGGTTGTTTAAAAGTGTGTAGCACTCCTGCCCCCTACTTTTACTCCTGCTCCCACCATGTTTGCCTTCTGCCATAAGCAAAAGGTCCCTGAGGCCTCCCCAGAAGCAGATGCTGCCATGCTTCCTGTAAAGTCTGAGAACCATGGGCAAATTAAGCCTCTTTTCTTACAAATTACCCAGGCTCAGGTATTTCTTTACAGCAGTGTAAGAACAGACTAATACAATTAGTCTAGCTAAAGGTTTGTCAGTTTTGTTTCTTTTCAACAAACCAATTTTTTTTTTCATTCATCTTTTGGGCTTTCTTTAAGTCTCAATTTCATTTATTTCTGCTCTGATCTTTATTATTTCTTTCTTCTACTAATTTTGGGTTTGTTCTTGCTTTTCTAGTTCCTTGAGGTACATCATTAGGTCATTTATTTGAAGTCTTTTGACTTTTTTTGTTTGTTTTGGTTTTTTGTTTTTTTGTTTTTGTTTGTTTGTTTTGTTTTTTTGAGACAGAGTCTCGCTCTGTCGCCCAGGCTGGAGTGCAGTGGCCGGATCTCAGCTCACTGCAAGCTCCGCCTCCCGGGTTCACGCCATTCTCCTGCCTCAGCCTCCTGAGTAGCTGGGACTACAGGCGCCCGCCACCGCGCCCGGCTAATTTTTTGTATTTTTAGTAGAGACGGGGTTTCACTGTGGTCTCGATCTCCTGACCTTTTGATCCGCCTGCCTCGGCCTCCCAAAGTGCTGGGATTACAGGCGTGAGCCACCGCGCCCGGCGACTTTTTTTTAAATACAAGTGTTTACTGCTATAAACTTTTTAGTACTGCTTTTGCTATGTCCCATAGATTTTCATATATTGTATACCCACTTCCATTTGTTTAAAAAAAATTTTAAGTTTTTTTCTTCTTTTTTTTTTCTTTTGAGACAGAGTCTTACTCTATTGCCCAGGCTGGAGTGCAATGGCGTGATCTCAGATCGCTGCAACCTCTGCCTTCCAGGTTCAAGCAATTCTCCTGCCTCAGCCTCCTGAGTAACTGGGATTACAGGCATGTGCCACCACACCTAGCTAATTTTTGTATTTTTAGTAGAGACAAGGTTTCACCATGTTGGCCAGGCTGGTCTTGAACTCCTGACCTCGTGATCTGCCCACCTTGGTCTCCCAGAGTGCTGGGAAATTACAGGCATGAGCCACCGTGCCTGGTCTAAAGTTTCTTTCTTAATTTCTTTATTGACCTGTCGGTTGTTCAGGAGATTGTTTAATTTCCATGGAAATTAATTTTGTAAAGTTTCTGAGGTTCCTCTTAATATTGATTTCTTGTTTTATTCCGTTGCGGTGAGAAAAGATACTTAATATGGTTTTTACCTTCTTTTGAATTTGTTCAGACTTGTTTTGTGGCTTAAGATATGGTCTGTTCTTGAAAATGTTTTATGTGATGTTGAAAAGTATGTGTATTCTGCACCTGGGTGAAATGTTCAGTATATGTCAGATAGGCCTTATTAGGTGTTTTCTGTCTAGATGATCTGTTCATTTCTGAGAATGGGGCATTAAAGTCCTCTACTATTATTATTTTTAGAGACAGGGTCTCACTCTGTTGCCCAGGCTGGAGGGCAGTGGTGTGGTAGCTCACAGTAACAGTGAACTCCAGTGGTAGCTCATTGCAACCATGAACTCCTGGGCTCAAGTGATCCTCCCACCTTATCCTACAGGTGCACACCACCATGCCCAGCTAACTTTTACAATTTTTTTGTGGAGATGGGGTCTTCTTATGTTGACCAGGCTGGTCATGAACTCCTGGCTTCAGGTGATCCTCTACTTCAGCCTCCCAAAGCATTGAGATTGTAGGCATAAGCCACTGTGCCCAGCTGTCTACTATTATTGCATTACAGTTTATCTTTCCTTTAGCTGTATTAATGTTTGCTTTATATACTTGAAAGTTCTGGTGTTGGGTGCATAGATATTTTTAAAGGTTATATCCTCTTGCTGAATCGACCTATTCATCGTTATCTAGTGACTTTTTTTGGTCTCTTTTCACATTCCTTGATTTGTATTCTATTTTATCTGATGTAAATATAGCTACTCTTGTTCTTTTTTGGCTTTCAGTTGCATGGAATATCTTTTACCACCCATTCACTTTTAATCTACATATGTCTTTATAGGTGAAGTGTGTTTCCTGTAGCTAACCCTTGTTTCTCTATCCATTCAGACACTCTATAAGAGGCACCATCATTGGGCTGCGCATGGCAGCTCACCCCTCTAATCCTGGCATGTTGGGAGGTTGCAGTGGGAGGATTACTTGAGCCCAGGAGTTCGAGAGCAGCCTGGACAACATAGGGAGACCCTGTCTCCAACAAAACATTTTTAAAACTTGACCAGGAACGGTGGCTCATGCCTGTAATCTCAGCACTTCGGGTGGCCGAGGCGGGCAGATCACTTGAGCTCAGGAGTTTTGAGACCAGCCTGGGCAACACAGCGAGACTCTGTCTCTACAAATAAAAATTAAAAAAATTAGTTGGGTATGGTGGTGCACGCTTGCAGTCCCAGCTACTCAAGAGGCTGAGGTGGGAGGATTGCTTGAGCCCGGGAGGTGGAGGCTGCAGTAAGCCAGGACTGCACCACTGCACTCCAGCCTGGATAAGAGTGAGATCCTGCCTAAAAAAAAAAGAGGCACTATTTTTTTTAAAACAGGCAAATAAGGAGGCACAAAAGGACAATAAGGAGGGATGATAAGAAAGTACCTCTGAGGCCTGGGTGGGGATCCTGTCACAGCCCCTGCACTTCAGGGAGTCTAAAGCTTTGGAATGCCTTCCTCAAGGTTCCTTCTAAATGCTCTAGCGCCTGGTAGAGGTGCACCCTGAGCCTGGACCTGGTCCCATGTGGGAGCTAGTTGCCAGAAGTGCCTCCCTTGAAATTTTCTAAGTCTCACTTTTGTGCTTGTGACAGTGCCATTTAACCAACCCTCTACATCGTGTTTGGTGTGTACCAAATGTCCTGAGGAGCTTGGGACTTGCGCCTATGAAATCAAACCTGGGTCTTAAAAGAATGGGTCATTCCCGTTGGCTGAGGCAATAGTGCTTTCATAAGATAGTACAAGATTGGGTTGCCAGAATGGTGCTGACATATTTTTAGGTGACTCTCATATTCATTTAGGTGACTCTCACAAGTTCAGGGTTGTGGCTACCAAAGGTCACCACTGGTCCTCGGGACTGAGTTGTGTGTGTAGGCCTATGCAGTGGGTCTCCCTGGTCTGTGAGGGTAGTGGTAGCTGTTATTTACCCTGTCTGCCTCCAGCCACTGATACCAGGAAGGTTACCCTTCCCACTTCTGCAGGCCATGCCTATCTCCTCTGAGGCCTTTTAAGACTGTTGGTCCACAATGCCAGTGGGTAATTCCAATCAATGTCCTCTCATTTCCAATTGATAGTGACACTGTGCTTTCCAGATTAGGCGTTAAGCCATACTGATGGAGGAATAGACATTCTTTGCACAAATGGAACTGCTCTTCTTGCTCCAACCACAGAGCAAGGATAGGCTCTTGCCTATCCTTCCAGGGTGCAGCCAACATTGAAAGAGATCACAGTATAGGAATGCAGTAATTGCAGCCTAAAATGTTCAAAAGACTGCATAGTTGGAAAGCAATATTTAGTCCAAATGGTAAATAGGACCAAAAAATGGATTGTTATTTATTTTCCTGCACACTCTGGGTAGGACTTGCTTTTCAGTAATCGCCAGTGAAGTACAGCAACAACTTTTGAGAGATCATTGGAAACCAGTATTCACAGCAGCACAACGAATGCTGCATCATAGAGGAAGTAGCCTTAAAAAAATGACATTAGGGAACTGCTGAGGCAAGATCTATACAGCTCAACACAAAACAGTTTCTGAAGTCATGACATTATAAATACTAACAGCATCGTTACTCTTTTATCACAGTGGGAGATATGAAATTAGCCAGGAATAGCACATCTGACAAAAAGAATACAGACTATTTCCTAGTCCCAAAGACTAGGGAACAGTCTAGAAAGAATTAAGAATCTTTGTATGAACTGGTTGGACAATAAATATGCACCAGTTTTTTGGAGACAGGGTTACCCAGGCTGGAATGCAGTGGCACAATCTCAGTTCACTGCAAGCTGCACCTCTTGGGTGCAACGTAGCCTCCCAAGTAGCTGGGACTACAGACGTGTGCCACTACACCTGGCTAATTTTTTGTAGAGGTGACGTTTTGCCATGTTGCCCAGGCTGGTCTTGAATTCCTAGACTCAAGCAAGCCTCCTGCCTCGGCCTCCCAAAGTATTGGGATTACAGGCTCAAGCTACTGGGCTTGGCTGATTGTTCTTTTCATAGGAAAAATAAACATTCTTGAGTCTGTAGTGATAGAAGGAAAAGCAAACTCATTTACCACCACTGACTCTTTACTCTTAAAAATGAAAAATAAAGTATGTTTAACATCGAGATCTGGTGGGCAACATTTTAACCAAGCAATCTAACTTAGCATTACTAGTAGTGGAATAACTTGATATTGTGTCTCCTCATGTGTTACAACATAAAGTACACAATGAGCCATGAAATATCCCTGCCAAAACCTGAATCGCATCGAGTCTTTAGGCCTAATTTTCAGGAAATGTGGGGACTGGGGTGGGGTAGAGGAACAACATACTGATAGTACAAGGAAGCAAACATACCAGTCAAGAATGTGGGACATTCTACAGAACACTGGTTTGATTTTTTTTTTTCTCATAAAGTTACTATTATGTGAAATAAGAGGTGAGGTTCTAGAAAAAGAGACAAATAAACACTGTGGATGAACCATGATGAAATTCTGGTTAAATAACAATTATAATTTGGGGACAAGTAGAAAAATTTGATTATGGGCTGAATATTAGATGTTGGGGAACTACTGTTATTTTTCCTTGCTGTGATAATGATACTGTGGCTATGTAGAAAGAAGCCTTTAAGAAAACTTACACTGAAGAATTTAGGGGTGAAATGTCCTGTCTGCAGCTTACCTTTAAATGGTTTAGCAAAGCAAAACTGTATCTATATAGACACACAGAAACCAAATACACACACACAAGGCAAAACCTTTAAAATGACTGAATCTAAATGGTATGTACAGATACCGTATCATTGTGCTATTCTTTCAACTTTTTTTTTTTTTTGAGACAGAGCCTTGCTCTGTCACCCAGGCTAGACTGGAGTGGTGCAATCCTGACTCACTGCAACTTCTGCCTCCCGGGTTCAAGTGATTCCTGTGTCTCAGCCTCCTGAGTAGCTGGGATTACAAGCATGCACCACCATGCCTGGCTAATTTTTGTACTTTTAGTAGAGACAGGATTTCACCATGTTGGCCAGGTTGGTCTTGAACTACTGACCTTAGATAATTTGCCCACCTCGGCCTCCCAAAGTGTTGGGATTACAGGCGTGAGACACCGCGTCTGGCCGCTTTCAACTTTTCTGTTTGCAAATTTTCAAAATAAAAAATTGGGGAGAGGGGAAGACACAGTAGGGCAAGAAGATAAAAATATAGGGGGAATATTTGGTATAAGACCTCAAAGATGGGTGTAATAGATCAATAGTCTAAATGGAAAGATGAACACTTAGATGGTGTGTATCATTTTCTGAGACTAGAGGAGTACAATATTCTTCAAGAGATACGAGGCAAGGAGAGTAGCAGTTACTTTGTGGCATGAAGAAAGTGTTGTTTTGGAATGGTTGCTGTGGGGAATGGCAAAGGAAGCTGACCAGGGATATGTGAAAGATTTCACAGGGTGCAGCAGAGCTGCTGCTAAGACTTGAGTGTCTGAAAATTGCTTCTCATTTTTGTTCCTATTAGCATCCCAAGCTTATCGCCTATCATAGAACCCACCAGATTCTAATTGCCTGATTACTCCAATAGATCATGAGTTTGAGGGAAGGAGCGTTTTATCTTCAGTTTCCAGCACTAAGCACAGCCCGCATGTAGAATAGGCATTCAGTGTATACGTATTAAATAAAATAGCAAGTTTCACACATAACTTGTAAATAGTTTTTTTTTTAACGTTTCTTCTTACCCTCAGCTCACTGATGGGTTAGCTGCTTTTCTTCCATGCTCCCATAGCAACATAAATGTTTGTCATGCCCATTACAAACCCGTATCATTGCATTTTCTGCACTGTATAAAATTACCTGTTTATCTGTCTGTCTTCTCCAGCAGACTAAAATATTTTGAGATCAGTGATCTTGTAGCTTTCTATCCCAAACTCAGCACACTCAATGGCCTATGATATAACAGGCATTTTCTGGTCTGAGCTGAACAATTAAAAAAGACTAAGTTTTGGTTTGCAAAGGCTTTATTTCTGGATGTATAGGTGATTTTAACAAATATTAATACTTTCAAAAACAATCTTAACAATATTATTAAAGTAAAATAAACAGTATAAGATAAAGTGCTCAATTACCTAATCATAGTATTCTAGATAAAACCTGGGGAAAACAGTGGTTTTATATTTTAAAAGGCACAGTAGCACCCAGCACAGTCCTCTTTTTCAATTTGCTTCTCTCCAAGTGTTCAAAATGTAAGGAATGCTTTCCATACCCCTGAAGGCAAACATTTCCAAACAGATTTAAAAGTTCAGGAATTGGGTTCAGGTGACTTTTTGTGAAAACAATTCAGGTGACCAAGCACTTTGAGTATCACACACTGAAGGTGGGCCTTTTTCTGAAAATGGAAGGCAACATTCTAAACAAGAATCAGGTCCAAGAATAGGGTGCAGCTGAGGTGCTGCTAAGACTTGAATGTCTGGACATTTGGAAATCCAGCCTGAACTTTTACAGTTATATTTAGGAGTTTTCTCTTTCATAACAACTGCTGTAAGCATATTCTTTAATTTCTTCTTAATTAAACCTTTATTGGTTCCTTGTCTAATATGTTTCAGTTTCTTCCTTGGTAACTCTTGATCAGGGAAATGATGGGCAGCAAGGCATTTCCCTAGACCTATGACTTGGAATCCAAGCATATCTGAAGGAAATATTTTTTGTGTGGTAGGAGGGACCCATTCATCACTATCAGTTTCATGGCAGTCAGCAAAAGGAGAGGGATTGAAAACTTCTGGTTGTGAAATACCAGATACAATAGGGCTTCTGATTTTCTGGCTAGGTGTTTTTATATTTTTTGGACAGCTTGGGCTGGCTTGCTGTTTGTCATTTTCCGGGAAAATCCTTATTTTTTCATAGTTAGCATCAAGATCTGAATAAAATACAGTTTTTTTAAAAGCTCTGTTTATCCCATGAATTCTTGTTTGGTGGAATCCTGAAATTGGAGTTGACTGTGAACACGGAACAAAGTCTTGACTATTTTCAACATTATATTCTGAATCTGATTGAAATTGAGGTGTTGGAGAGCATGTTCTTGAACGCCTAGAGTCAGAAATGCTTTGCAAGGATAATTTTTGTGAAGGCTGGATGAAGTCTTCAGAAAGTGATCTCAGTGAAAAATCAGACTCTGAAGGATGACTTTCTGCCAAAGACGTTCCCCGTTGTAACAAAATTTCCTGTGATTTTTTGGTAATCTCTGTTGCAATGTCCATTTCTTTAGCAATATCATCAAAGAGATCAGCAGAGGCATCATAGCTACCTTCATAACCAATAGAATAGCTCTGCGTTAAGTTGTTATTGATACGTCCCCAAGGCATTTCTTTCAATGTATTTGTACTTCTATTTGGACTATTGCAAAGAGTTTCTAAAGGATATGTAAGTTTCCTGCAAATTGTAAAACTGTCATCTTGGTTCTTGGACCACCTATAATATTGTTTATTTTCTAATTTGCAAAGATCAGATACATCATTATACTTCCTAGAACATAGAGTTGTCAACTTTTCATTCATTTCTGAAAGTGATTTTTCTCCACATCCATTCAAATATTTGTTATTTAGACTAAAATGGTCACTCTCTGAAGTACTGGGCCTAAATAGAATTTCATCCCTGGGTGGTGAGATTCTGATAGTCTTCTTAACTATTGTTTCTGAATCTTTTGAAGATGAAAACAGAGCTGACAGGTAAGGATTTGGTAGAAAATACTCTGACATACCTCTTCCATTATGATTTACAGAGACAGCCTCTACTTTGTTATCTGGTTGTGACTCCTTTTCAACACTAGGACTTAGATTTACTTTACAGTTGAAAAGGAAGTCATCTTTGCTACAGTTTGCTTTGACTATTGCTTGTGATGATCTTAAAGCTACAGGTGGTGTATGCAGGGCTCCAGTAGTTCTCTGGGGAGTCACAGATAACCTGCTGTGGTCTGCATGAAATGTATCAATGTCGTTATCTTCATGATGCTTCCTACTACTGACATCTGCCTGGGTTATAGCAATCTCACTTTCCAGAACTGCCAGAAACTTGTTCAAGCTTTCAGAGAATGGCAGATCATCCCAAATTTGAGGGTCGCCATCCTGGGAATTGCTGGCTGTCTCTTCAAGTCTGACTAAGGAAGGTGGACAACATGCAGACCTCTTTTGAAGGCTAGTGGGGGTATCTATACCATGATGCTGGAAACATGGTGGCTCATGCTGGGACCTATTTTTAATTTCCACTGCACTGTGGAAGGATTTTGTATTACTTGACTTAAGGGGCTCTCGCATTTCCAAAGAGAATAAATTAGAGTCATTAACTCCAATTTCATGATGACTGCTGTGAACTGCACTCAGCTCCTTAGCTTGTAAGCCAAGTTCTTTACCCAACTTTTCTGCTGTACTCTTTTTATCCATATATGAAACAAGGCTCCATGAATCCTGAATGGGATCATGGCAGCTACTGGAACCAGTGGCCTCTGCAATGGAGATGGAATTTCTGTTCTGCTGAAGAGTACCAAAGGCCTTACTTTGTTCTGAAGCTGAAAAATCATCATTATCTGTTAGCTTTGAAACAATGGAAGTGAAATCAAGTGATGGCTGCCAGAATTCTGAAAGAGTATCCTTGCTGCAGGACTTGAAAAAATAAGAAGTGCTGTCAGAAGTATATATGCTGCTGAGATCACTATTTGAGTGATCTAAAGAAAGTAAGTGATTGTTAGGTGCGTGAGAGTCACAATGAAGTTTCCTGAAATTAAAAGTCTGCAAAAGTTGACAGAAGTAGTCAATGACAGTAAAGCCTGCAACACCTGGGTCCGGTAGAACAATCTGGCAAGCCACTAGTGCTTTGGCTTTTCTTTTGTGGTCAAAGCATTGCTGTAAGAAGTTACTGGCATCTGCACCTTGTCCAGGGTGGCTTTCAAAATTCTGTGAAAGAAGTAAAGAAATTTAAGAAAGAATAAAATTGCCTTCCTTTTACTTAAAACATGAAACAGAGATTTAGCCAGGCACAATGGCTCATGCCTGTAATCCCAGCACTTTGAGAGGCCGAGGCAGGCAGATCACTTGAGCCTCAGGAATTTGAGACCAGACTGGGCAACATGGTAAAACCCCGTCTCTACAAAAAATAACCCCGCAAAAATTAGCTGGGCATGGTGGTGTGTGCCATGCTACTCAGGAGGCGGAGGTGGGAGGATCTCCAGAGCCTAGGGAGGTCAAGGCTGCAGTGAGCCATGATCTTGCTACTGCACTCCACCCTGGGTGACAGAGTGAGACCCTGTCTCAAAAATAAAATAAACAAACAGATTTAAAAGGTTAAAACAGACACAACTATTACCCCCACCCCCAATTCCAATTTCGATTCTGTTAGAGTTATAGGCAAAGTAGCATATGTAAGAGAATATAAACCCTTGTTTAAACTGATTTGAAGAAATCCTAGTTCCAGCATTTAGTATTAGTGTTGAGACTGGACAATTTATTTAACCTCTCGGGGTCTTAGTTTTCTCATTTATAAAATAAAAATAAAAATAAAAATGCAGATTACTGTTTAGTAATAAAGTGGAAAACTGCACAGTGCCTAGAAAATAGTAGTGGCTCAATAAATGGCAACTATCATAGTTCTCATTAAATAAGGAAAGAGAGGAAGGGAGAGGAGGGGAAAAAAGGGGAGGGAGAAAAAGAAGAGAGGAGAGAAAAGGATTGTCTATGATTTTAACAAAGTAAAGCTCTGTAGCCGCTGATTCTACCTTCCCTTTGGATTTTTCTCACTCTTCTGTTGCGGAGTGCTCTATTTCCTCTTTTAAAACCCTGACTTCAGTGTGGAAAAAAATGTCTCTTTGTTCCCTTTAGCATACGTGAGATAGAAAACTATTACTCCTTCAAAGTCAATACATTTTTTAACTTCTTCTACAGTCACTTTTATAATTATTTAAGACCATATTTCTGAATCTAGTTTTAGTATTCTTATCAATACTCAGATACTTTGCCTTCAGTGTTCCATTATTCTCTTTTTATAGATGACAGAATTAAAAAGCTAGAGAATTGATGGAAGTTTTACTATATAATTTGAACAAAATCTGGAGGGCAAAATAAATACCAACAACCAAAAACAAGTATCTAACATTTCTAAATATATAATAAATTTATATTTTTAAGCTCTGAAAGCATTTGAAGTAGGCTCCCCTGACTTTTGAAAGAGGAAGTTGTTACACACGGTGTTTTAACAGACCACCTATAGGCTATTTTTACGTAGTTTAAAATGTTTCCACAGGCCTTCACATTTATAGAACTCCTAACAACTATTTAGAAAATTCACATGATTCATTACAATGGAAATGTTAACAGATTATTAAAAAGAAAGTTAGTCTCAATTACCGTCACTCCAAAAATAAAGCTTTGTCCAACAAAGCAAGTTTCAACTGCTTTAGTTAATAGATTCTGAGTTGTATCATTGTCGAGTGTTTCTGGAATTTTATTAGGATCCTGAATGTACCTTGATTGGAAAAAAAAAAAAATGTGAAGAAATAAACTTTGAAATTTTAACTTGCCATAAAGTCAGAGACACAATTAATTTGAAAATGCAGCATGAATCTTTTATAGAGGGAAAAAAAGTGACTTTAAGAGCCAGGCAGTTTGTTCTCTCTAGTTTCTCACAGCACAGAAAAACCAACAAAACCAACTGATCAAGTGTGAGTAAAGTAGTTACCTGACTAACCATCAGGCCCGGCAATAATTATAGGGAAAAATAAAAGTGGCAGTGCGAATAGTGGTGGGATCTCTAGTCCTTCACTTCAAAGCAGGAAAAAGTCTCCCCTTTTCTCTGATAATCCTGGTTGTGGTCCCTTTATTGTCTCAAGCACAAAAACGTGGACATAGATTTCTTGTAAGTGATTAGGGGAGGAGGGCAGAAGATTGAAGGGGAAGAAAAGCTTTAATTGTTTCTCCTTATATTCTCAGGACAATGTCACAAAAGGTCAAACTATGCAAATGAAGTTGCAATACAGATAAAAGAATAACAAAACTTCAATTTCTGATATGCAAATATTCCCTCAAATAGATTCTCCTGCCTCAGGGGGAACTTAACTGTTTGAATGTTAACCTCAATTTGGATAATTCTTCAATTTGAAATTATGTTATTTTGTTAGCCTCTATTTCTGTAACTTGGATTAGAGATTTATAATTTAATATTCTAATTACAGATTAATTACCCTAAATAAAAGGAGACTTTTAATATCATCATAATATGTATTCAGGAAATAAACATCTTTCTTATTTGCTTGTCCTTTAAAGGAATTGACGATCTGGGGTTCAATGATCATCTTTTTACAAAAATGCATATTGCCTTATAAACTTGTATCTTCAAATTCTAAGGGCAGTCAGGAAAAAAGGATGTTTTAAGTATTCTTACCTGTGCAAACCAGTGGCAGTAAGACCAAAAAATGTATCTAAGCAACTTCCAAATACAGTAATAACAAACAATTTGTTTGATTCTGCAACTTTTAAGGAAAGTTTGTATCTGTAATTGGCATTTCCAGATTCACCAGTACAGCCACATTTCGGACAATTAGACCTAGAAAAGTGGTGGAAAAAAGTGTGGAGATGTTCATTAAATGTTTTTCATATGATGAAAACTCCAGAAGAGTAAAAATTTAAAATAACATTTTGTGTATAAACGGTCCTACACAACTCAAATTCTTTTTAAACTCTTTCAGATCAACTTCTTTTAAATTTCTCTATTCAGAACAGTCAGCTTTACTGATTTAAATTAAATAGCCCCAAGTTGACAGAAATACATATCAAATTGATAGAAAACTAAAGGAGAACTGTGCATGAAAGAGAGGACGAAAAGGCTGGGCGCAGTGGCTCACACCTGTAATTCCAGCACTTCGGGAGGCCGAGGTGGGTGGATCACGAGGTCAGGAGATTGAGACCATCCTGGCTAAGAAGCTAAAACCCCGTCTCTACTAAAAATACAAAAAAGTTAGTCAGGTGTGGTGGTGGGCGCCTGTAATCCCAGCTACTCAGCAGGCTGAGGCAGAAGAATGATGTGAATCTGGGAGGCGGATCTTGCAGTGAGTCAAGATCACACCACTGCACTCCAGCCTGGGGGACAGAGTTATACTCTGTCTCAAAAAAAAAAAAAAAAAAAAGAAAAAAAGAGAGATGAAAAACAAGAAGTAATATCAACAGATTTAAAACCAATTTATACACAAAGCACTTAATTGCATTTTTCTCATCATAATGAAAATTACTTTCAGGCCGGGCGCGGTGGCTCAAGCCTGTAATCCCAGCACTT
>NW_012114921.1:368022-370061 GCF_000951035.1 Colobus angolensis palliatus
AACCATGCAATTTAACTTGTTTTTTTAAGACAATATGTAATGGTGGCTAAAGGCTTTCTAGTAAAAAAAGTACACATCTACATGGCAGTGTAACTCTATTGCCATGTGCTCATTGTCTGACAGTTACTAAATTCTTGAGTTCCTCATCTATAAAGTCCAGGGCTGAAGAAGGATTAAAATAGACAAATAAAGGGTCTAGTGCAAATACTGTGAAATTAGTGTTAGTCTGCTTCACTCTCATAATTATATTAAGTATTGTGATAATTACTGTCACTTGTACTGTTTCCTTCTTTTCTAGTTTGCAATGTATTATAACTCTGATTTCTATCTTTCATGTTCTTAATTTCCACCCCCTCAGTTATGTTAACTTTATTTAATAGACAGAATAGTCTAAAAATTTTTTTGAAATACAACAAGTACCTAAAAACATTTTACGGTAATGGCTAATACTAGAATTTTGTTTTTTCTTCAGGTTGCTAAAGATCTTAAAAAAGAGTGGCAAAAGGCAAACAGAAAGCAAGGTGAAAGATGGTTGTATAAATTTGATTGTTGCCAGATAGCCACTAGGGGGAGTCTAAAATCTGTAGCTCTCAAAGTGACTCACCTTTATTAGATCTGTGCTATGATTCTTCTGCCATACTGAGGATGGATCTATACCAACCCATTCATATAATCCTACACAAATCTGCTGGAGTTTGTGCTGTAGGTTAGCCATAGAATGAATTAAAGGTAATTGACTCACTAGGGGATAAAACTCCATTAGTACCAAATTCTAGTGAAATGAACTGTTTAAAATATTTATTGGAATTTCTTTAAAGGCTATGCAATAATAACGCATACATGTCTAATGTAAAATTCCTAGCAAAACAGACAAATTAATATGCATTAGCATTAAGTTTACAGATGTTTTCAACATACATTATTTCATTTTTACAGGTAAAATTTACAAATGGAGAAATTAGTTTGAATTTTTATCTGAGATGACAAAGTTGGCAAATATATGACCCAAACCCAAGGCTGCGAACTCGTATCATGAAGTTCTGATATTATGATATAACAGTGGGACCAAATGGTTAAAATAAAGAATTGCTTGCAATGACAATATCAATAATAGCCTCAAAAAACTATGTCTATTAGTGTTAATGCATTTATATATTAAACTATATATGTTTTTATAAAGTACATATGTATAATGAAGATATTTATTTATATAGTTTCCTTTAATCCTTTTAGGAACGATGCTGGATTGAAATAAATGTTAGTGTAGTATAATATAGATTAGAGCTTCTCAAACATTAATATGTATACAAATCATCCAGAGATCTTGTTAAAATGAAGATTCTGATTCAGGAAGTCTGGGATAAGGCCCAAGATCCTGCATTTTTAATAAGCTCCCAGGTGATGCTGATGCAGATGTACCTTAGGCCATACTTCGAGAAACAAGGACATAGACAACATATTCACATCACTGTCTCCTAATTTAACTTCTAGAGGCACCCCTATTTCTAAAATGTCATTTGATACAGAATAGCAGTTTTCAAACTTTTTGATTTCGCACTCCTTTATACTCTTAAAAAATTATTGAGAATATCAAAGAGCTTTTGTTTATGTGAATAATATCTATCTTTTTTTATTCAAAAATATTTACTTGGGCCAGGTGTGATGGCTCACACCTGCAATCCCAGCACTTTGGGAGGCTGTGGTGGGCAGACTGCTCAAGCTCAGGAGCTCGAGTCCAGTCTGGGAAACATGGCAAAACTGCGTCTCTACAAAAAAATACAAAAATTAACGAGCGTGGTGGCATGCGCCTGTAGTCCCAGCTACTTGGGAAGCTGGGGTGGGAGGATTGCTTGAGCTGAGGAGGCAGAGGTTGTGGTGAGCTGAGATTGTGTAACTGAACTCCAGTCTGGAGGTGACAGAGTCAGGCCTTGTCTCAAAAAAATAAAATAAAATAAAATAAAATAATTTACTTGCCAAAGATTGAATATATTCAAGGTATACAACATGATGATTTGAAATACGTATATATTGTATAATGA
>NW_012114921.1:371599-376226 GCF_000951035.1 Colobus angolensis palliatus
GGGTCTCACTACATTGCCCAGATTGGTCTCAAACTCCTGGACTCAAGCAATCCTCCCATCTTGGCCTCCGAAATGCTGGGATTACAGGCATGAGCTACTATGCCCAGCCTGATTTATTTTTCTAGTGTCCTGATATTTAGCCCAGATGTAGAAGAACTGGATTAATGTTTTCTTAGTCTTGAAAACCTTAAAAAATCAGATGAAAGCAATGGACTCACTCTCTCCCACAAAAAAACATATATGAACACAATATTCTACATATTTTAGGGACTGGAGGAGTCATACACACCTATAACGTATCCACAGATTCCAGTTTAAGAATATCCTGACTATATGATTATATAATATCCCTTTCCGAGTTTATAGACCCAGATTAAATATACACAAAGTAATGAGACATATTTTAAAAAACATATCTCTTAATGCTTCCACATATCACTTCCCCCACAAAATAAGAAAATTATGATCTATATGTGTGAAATTAAATTTGACTTGCTTAAGTAAATGATATAAGCTCTCTGGGTACTTGGGAATGGGGGAGAAGATAGGTAGTCTCTGAGCGATGAGTCCTATTTTAAGACAGGAAAAGAAAGTTATTAGTGTTAGAGATGGATTTCTAGGCTAAAAGGGATTATGGGTCCCATTAGTCACCTAGAAGAGCAATTTCTCTCTGTTTGGGCTGGATGGATAGCTTGTCTGGATAAATAAATCCCTTCTCCAGCTTATAATTTTGGGGAGAGTACAGACATACACTATTGTGTGTGCATGTGTAGTTACTGCTTCTCATGAAGGACCGAACTAACTTTGTACACTTTTTTTTATAGATGTATGTCTATGTTTGTATATTTATATAATGACACCCCCTTTTGAATGAAATTTAACTTGGAACACTAATATAAGGATGAGAATAGAGATCTTGCTGAAACTAACCTGGGGGCCCTGGAGTCCTTCCTACTACTCAGCACTATCCACTATTACTACTCTAATCCCATCTCCCTCCAGAAGCACTTCCATGGAGCCCCAAGGCTCTGCAGAATACCTATAGATTGGAAACTTCTTTCAATTTACTGATCTTATCTTGGAGGCTAAGAAAAGAAAAAAGTTAATTCCATAAAGCACAAAATACTTATTACGATTACAGTCACTAAAAATTTCAGGTTCAAAGAAAATATTTAGGGAGGTCTCTCTGTTCTTCAGCATCTCTAAGATCTTCTGCAAAGGCAAGAGCATGGAACTCCTGTCATAAACTTGCTGTGCTATAGCAACGGGGAAATGAACATGAATAATTTCTGTTTCCTATGTTGGCATACAACTGATTTCAAGTAAGAAAAGGGGAAAGCAAAAACAACAGTAGAAAAGATAAGTACCAGGATTTAGATCATCATGGCGAATGTGAGGCAAGATTAGATTGCAGCTCCAACTTGGATGGACAGAGCAGCATGTAGGGGCTCGTGTCATGAATTTTAGCTCCAGAACAACTGCAAGAACAAACAGGAATCCCAAGAGGACCCACAGACCCTCTGAAGGAAGTGGACTGCTCCTGCAGGACCTGGGAGACACCCCAAATACTGTGTGGTATTCATGGCTGAGAGACCCATAGACAATTCACATCACAGGACTCTGTGCAGACAAACCCTGAGTACCACCCTGGAGCCAGATAGACTTGCTGGGTGGCTAGACCCAGAAGAGAGAGAATCACTGCAGCTCAGCTCACAGGAAGCCACATCCATAGGAAAAGAGGGAGAGTATTACATCAAGGAAACATCCTGTGGGACAAAAGAATCTGAACAACAGCCTTCAGCCCTAGACCTTGCCTCTGACAGAGGCTACCCAAATGAGAAGGAACCAGAAAACCAACTCTGGTAATATGACAAAACAAGGCTCTTTAACACCTCCAAAAAAAATCACACTAGCTCACCAGCAATGGATCCAAACCAATAAGAAATCCGTGATTTACCTGAAAAAGATTTCAGCGAGGCACCAGAGAAAAGTGAAGCCCAATGGAAGGAAATCCAGAAAACAATACAAGAATTGAAGGGAGAAACATTCAAGGAAATAGAGACCATAAAGAAAAACAATAAAAACTTGAGGAAACATTGGACACACTTACAGAAATGCAAAATGCTCTGGAAAGTCTCAGCAATAGAATTGAACAAGCAGAAGAAAATCCAGAGCTTGAAGACGAGGTCTTTGAATTAACCCAATCCAACAAACACAAAGACAAAGGAATAAGCAATTACGAACTAAGCCTCCAAGAAGTCTGGGATTATGTTAAACAGCCAAACCTAAGAATAATCAGTGTTCCTGAGGAAGGAGTGAAATCTAAAAGTTTGGAAAACATATTTGGGTGAATAATTGAGGAAAACTTCCCTGGCTTTGCTAAAGACCTAGGCATCTAAATATAAGAAGCACAAGAGCATCTGGGAAATTCATCACAAAAAGATCATCACCTAGGCACACTGTCATCAGGTTATCTAAAGTAAAGACAAAGGAAAGAATCTTTAAGAGTTGTGAGACAGAAGCACCAGGTAATCTGTAAAGGAAAACCTATCAGATTAATAGCAGGTTTCTCAGCAGAAACCCTGCAAGCTAGAAGGGATTAGGGTCCTATCTTAAGCCTCCTCAAACAAAGCAATTATCAGCCAAGAATTTTGTACCCAGTGAAACTAAACATCATATGCGAAGGAAACATAACAGTCTTTCTCAGACAAACAAATGCTGAGAGAATTTGCTACTACAAAGCCACCATCACAAGAACAGCTAGGCTGGACACAGTGGCTCACACCTGTAATCCTAGCCCTTTGGGAGGTCGAGGTGGGTGGATCATCTGAGGTGAGGAGTTTGAGACCAGCCTGGCCAACATGGCAAAACCCCATCTCTACTAAAAATATAAAAATTAGCCAGACGTTGTGGTGGGTGCCTGTAATCCCAGCTACTCAGGAGGCTGAGATAGGAGAACTGCCTGAACCCGGGGGACGGAGGGTGCAATGAGCCGAGATTGCGCCACTTCACTCCAGCCTAGGCGAAAGAGCAAAACTCTGTCTCAAAACAAAAAAGAAAAAGAAAAAGAAAAAGAAAAACTGTGAAAAGGAGCTCTAAATCTTGAAACAAATCCTGGAAACATATCAAAAACAGAATCTCTTTAAAGCATAAATCATGAAGGGCCTATAAAACAAAAATACAATTTAAAAAGCAAAAACAAAAAAAACCCAAGATACACAGGCAATAAATACCACGATGAATGCAATGGTACCTCAAATCTTAATACTAACATGGAAGGTAAATGGCATAAATGTTCCACTTAAAAGATAAAGAATAGCAGAATGGATAAGAACTCACCAACCAACTATCTGCTGCCTTCGGAAGACTCACCTAACACATAAGGACTCACATAAACTTCAAGTAAAGGAGTGGAAAAAGGCAGTTCATGCAAATGGACACCAAAAGCAAGCAGGGGTAGCTATTTTTATATCAGACAAAAACAAACTTTAAAGCAACAGCAGTTAAAAGAGACAAAGGACATTATATAATGATAAAAGGCATTGTCCAACAGAAAAATATCACAATCCTAAACATTTATGCACCTAACACTGGAGCTCCCAAATTTATAAAACAACTACTAATAGACTTAAGAAATGAGATAGACAGCAACACAATAATAGTGGAGGACTTCAATACTGCACTGATAGCACTAGACAGGTCATCAAGACAGAAAGTCAACAAAGAAACAATGGATATAAACTATGCCTTGGAACAAATGAACCTAACAGATATATACAGAACATTTCATCCAACAACTGCAGAATACACATTCTATTCAACAGCACATGGAACTTTCTCCAAGATAGACCATATGATAGGCCACAAAATGAGCCTCAATAAATTTAAGAAAATTGAAATCATAACAAGTACTCTCTCAGACCACAGTGGAATAAACTAGAAATCAACTCCAAAAGGAACCTTTCAAAACCATGCCAATACAGGGAAATTAAATAACCTGCTCCTGAATGAACATTGGATCAAAAATGAAATCAAGATGGAAATTAAAAACTTCTTCGAACTGAATGGCAATAATGACACAACCTATCAAAACCTCTAGGATACAGCAAAGGCAATGCTAAAAGGAAAGTTCATAGTCCCAAATGCCTACATCAAATAGACTGAAAGAACACAAACTGACATTCTAAGGTCACACCTCAAGGAACTAGAGAAACAAGAACAAACCAAACCAAAACCCAGCAGAAGAAAGGAAATAACCAAGATCAAAGCAGAACTAAATGAAATTGAAACAAAAACAAATACAAAAGATATACGAAATCAAAAGCTGGCTCTTTGAAAAGATAAATAAAATTGATAGACAATTAGCAAGATTAACCAAGAAGAGAGAAAATCCAAATAACCTCATTAAGAAACAAAACGGGAGATATTACAACTGACACCACTGAGATACAAAAGATCATTCAAGACTACTGTAAACACTTTTACACAAGCTAGAAAACCTAGAAGAGATGGATAAATTCCTGGAAAAATACAACCCTTCTAGCTTAAATTAGGAAGAATTAGATACCCTGAACAGACCAATAATAAGCAGCAAGACTGAAATGGCAATTAAAAAATTACCAACAAA
>NW_012114921.1:376581-377173 GCF_000951035.1 Colobus angolensis palliatus
ATAAGCAAAAAAGAAAACTACTGCCCAATATCCTTGATGAACACAGACGCTAAAATCCTTAACAAAATACTAGTTAACTGAATCAAACAACATATCAAAAAGATAATCCACCATGATTAAGTGGGTTTCATACCAGGGATGCAGAGATAGTTTAGCATACATAAGTCAATAAATGTGATATACCACATAAACAGAATTTTAAAAACAAAAATCACATGATCATCTCAATAGATGCAGAAAAAGCATTCAACAAAAGCCAGCATCCCTTTATGATTAAAACTCTCAGCAAAAGTGGCATACAAGGGACATACCTGAATGTAATAAAAGCCATCTATAACAAACCCACAGCCAACATAACAATGAATGGGAAAAATTCAAAGCATTCCCTCTGAGAACTGGAATGAGACAAGGATGCCCACTCTCACCATTCTTCTTCAACATACTACTGGAAGTCCTAGCCAATGCAATCAGACAAGAGAAAGAAAGAAAGGGCATCTAAATCAGTAAAGAGGAAGTCGAACTGTCACTGTTTGCTGATGATATGATTGTTTACCTTGAAAACCCTGAAGACTCCTCCAGAAAGCTGCTAGAA
>NW_012114921.1:377578-420332 GCF_000951035.1 Colobus angolensis palliatus
AAAAACCAGACAAATAAACAAACTTAGGAATATACCTAACCAAGGAGGTAAAAGACCTCTACAAGAAAAACTGCAAAACACTGCTGAAAGAAATCATGGACAGCACAAACGAATGGAAACACATCCCATGCTCGTGGATAGGTACAATCGATATTGTGAAAATGACCATGCTGCCAAAAGCAATCTACAAATTCAATGCAATCCCTACCACCACTATTCTTCAAAGAATTAGAAAAAAAAAATTTTAAAATGCATATGGTGAAACCCCGTCTCTACTAAAAAATACAAAAAACTAGCCGGGCGAGGTGGCAGACGCCTGTAGTCCCAGCTACTCGGGAGGCTGAGGCAAAAGCAATCTACAAATTCAATGCAATCCCTACCACCACTATTCTTCAAAGAATTAGAAAAAAAAAATTTTAAAATGCATATGGTGAAACCCTGTCTCTACTAAAAAATACAAAAAACTAGCCGGGCGAGGTGGCAGACGCCTGTAGTCCCAGCTACTCGGGAGGCTGAGGCAGGAGAATGGCGTAAACCCGGGAAGCGGAGCTTGTAGTGAGCTGAGATCCGGCCACTGCACTCCAGCCTGGGCCACAGAGCAAGACTCCGTCTCAAAAAAAAAAAATGCATATGGAACCAAGACATAGCCGACATAGCCAAAGAAAGACTAAGCAAAAAGAACAAACCTGGAGGCATCACATTACGTGATTCAAACTATAAGGCCATAGTCACCAAAACACCATGGTACTGGTATAAAAATAGGCACACAGGCCAATGGAACAGAATAGAGAAACCAGAAATAAACTCAAATACTTACAGCCAACTGATCTTTGACAAAGCAAACAATAGTGGGGAAAGGACACCCTCTTCAACAAATGGTGCTGGGATCATTGGTTAGCCACATGTAGGAGAATGAACCTTATACAAAAGCAACTCAAGATGGATTAAGGACTTAAATCTAAGACCTGAAACTACAAAAATTCCAGAAGATAACATTGCAAAAACCCTTCTAGACACTGGCATACCCAAAAGCAAACGCAATAAAAACAAAGATAAATAGCTGGGACTTAATTAAACTAAAGAGCTTTTGCATGGCCAAATAACAGCCAGCAGAGTAAACAGACAACAGACAGAGTGGGAGAAAATCTTCACAATCTATATGTCTGACAAAGGACTAATATCCAGAATCTACAATGAACTCAAACAAATCAGTAAGAAAAAACAAACAATCCCATCAAACAGTAGGCTAAGGACATAAATAGACAATTCTCAAATGGCCAACAAAACATATGAAAAAATACTCAACATCACTAATGACCATGGAAATGCAAATCAAAATCACAATGCAATACCGCCTTATTCCTGCAAGAATGGCCATAATTAAAAAAATCAAAAAACAGTAGATGCTGGTGTGGATGCAGCGATCAAGGAACACGTCTACATTGCTGGCAGAAATGTAAACTAGTACAGCCACTATGAAAAATACTGTGGAGATTCCTTAAAGAACTAAAAGTAGAACTACCATTTGATCCAGCAATCGCACTACTGGGTATCTACCCAGAGGAAAATAAGTCATTATGTGAAGAAGATACTTGCACAGGCATGTTTATAGCAGCACAGTTCAGAATTGCAAAATCGTGGAACCAATCCAAATGTCCATCAATCAATGAGTGGATACAGAAACTGTGGTGTGTGTGTGTGTGTGTGTGTGTGTGTGTGTGTATACACCCATATATATATATATGATGAACTACTACTCAGTCATAAAAAGGAATGAATTAATGCCATTTGCAGTGACCTGGATGAGACTAGAGACTATTATTCTAAATGAAGTAACTCAGGAATGGAAAACCAAACACCATATATTCTCACTGATATGTGGGAGCTATGCTATGAGGATGCAAAGGCATAAGAATGATACAGTGGACTTTGGGGACTTGGGGGGAAGGGTAGGAGGGGGTGAGGGATAAAAGACTACAA
Organism: Colobus angolensis palliatus; assembly: GCF_000951035.1. Lineage (NCBI taxonomy): Eukaryota > Metazoa > Chordata > Mammalia > Primates > Cercopithecidae > Colobus > Colobus angolensis. Next base: position 379,559 of record NW_012114921.1, read on the forward strand.
ATAGGGTGCAGTGTATACTGCTTGGGTGATGGGTGCACCAAAGTCTCACAAAACACCACTGAAGAACTTACTCATGTAGCCAAATACCACCTGTACCTCAATAACCTATGGGGAAAAAAAGATAAGCACCAGAAATTATGGATATAGTTTAAAAAAATTTTTGTGTCAATGTAGTATATGCAGAAAACAGGTTATAGTTCCATGGACTATGTTTCCACAGGCAAGGACTATGTGCCATGGGTTTTATATTCCAAAAGAGTCCCGTCACAATTCCTTTCCCAGGGCATTTTAAGCTCTAAGAAAGAGAGAGAAAGATGTCATTCTGAATACAAATTTCGCTGCCAATTTGGAAGTAATATGGTGATTATGAAGGTAGACAGAATTCAGATTGTGTAGGCTTGAATATGTTTCTGCCCCTAACCAGCTGGCTGTGTGATGATTTGCGGTAAGTTACTTAACTTTTCCAAGCCTCAGTTGTCTCCTTTAAAGGCTGGCATTAACAACAGTATTCATTTCATAGGGCTGTTGTATTAAAAGATATAATGCCCACAAAGCTCTTAGCACAGTGCCTACCGTACAGCAAACACTCACTAATGTTATCTATTGGTATTACCAGTCTAAATAAGTAACAATGGCATTATTGTTTAACCTAAATTTTTGTTGCAGATTATCTTTAAAATAAATGACCGGAAAGAGTTTTAAAAATATTTTATATCTATATATTACTGATAATGTATCAGATAATGTTCTAGGCATGTTATGTATATTAACCTATTTGATCCTTACAAGAACCTTATGAGGCAGATATCACTTTCCCCATTTTGAGGCTCAGATAATTACAGTGACTTGCCCAAGGCCACACAGCTACAACAGCAGGGTTGTGATTTGAATCCAGGCAGTCAGCTCCAGAGAATTATGCTTTTAATCATGATAACATACTGCAATAAGGTAAAGTATACTTATAATAGATTATAATAATAATAGCTACCACTTTGGAAATTCTAATATATGTTATGTATTCTACTAGAACATTTCTGTGCATTATCTCTAATTTATAATGATCCCATATTGTGGGTACCATGATCCCACCTTACAAATGAGTAATTAGACTCACAGAAGTTAAATATCTTGCCCTAGGTCACATAGTTAATGAGAGGCAGAGCCTACACACAACTCTGTTGTGTTCTCTGAAGCTTGAAATTGTTCCATTACAGTAAGTCCTCATTTAACATTAGTGATAGGTTCTTGGATACTGTGACTTTAAGCAAAACTACTTATAGCAGGTTCTCAAATAACATCATTATAACGTTGATGAGAAAAAAATGTGTTTCACTATACATCATTTTGCTTAAAGTTGCGGTGTCTTAGAATCCGACAACATTAAGTAAGGACTGTATACCACACTGCTTCTAAGTATAGATTCTGATGAAAGGCAAATAGCCCATGGGTTTTAGTTGTTTCAAATGACAGGCAGCAACGTGAAAATGGGTGAACCTAAGACAATCTAAACACTATCATGCTATCACTTATTCATTCATTTAACGAACACTTGTTGAACATTTTCTATGAACTAAGCCCTAAGATGGATGCCAAGGATTTAATGATGAATAACACAAACAGGGTCTTTCTCTCAGAGCTTACAAATGATTACTTGAGAGACTGGCTTAATAAAGGAACACTGTGATAACTACTTCAAGGATTACTTAGAGTCTAGATACGAGTTAGAACTGCCCATCTCCTTTTCTGCCTCCCCATTCAATGCTAACCAGACAAAAAGACTAGTTAAGAATACTGCTGGCACACTACTCTTTCTTACATAGTTTTAGCTACTTACTAGTTATTCTTATCCTCTCTTCCATGCAGAGAGACAGTGTTCTGGAGAAACTTCAAACCTAACCTCTCATTTCTACTCTATAAAGATCAGAGGAAGACCCTAGGCTCTCAGGTATAGTTGGCTTGCATCTGAGCACCGTAATAAAGAATTATATGCCAAACACCTTTCTAGTTGCTAAAGGATAGAAATCACTATAACATGGTCTCTGGTCTCAAGGAGTTTATTTATTTACATTAAAAACTATTCTAAGGATCATGCAAAAATAAACAAACAATAAACAAAAGCCTCCTGTATTATTCCCAGGGATATCCCAGAAATGGGTTAAGTTTTGTACCCAGTATTGCGACTTACTCTCTGAGAAGTTATTTTTCTTCAATGAGGCAAGCATTTAGCAAAGGACTTGACAGTAACTTAAAACTTTTCTCTAGTAATAGACGATTAGCAGTGAAATCTGTTCTGGGATTTACAGAAGAACCAACTCCTGAGAGAATCGAATGTCCTGGTTTGGTAAATCTGGTCCTTGCCCTTGAGCCACAGGAAATCTACAGTGTGCACTTGTATTTCCTCTCTCACCCGTACAGACTTTACTTTTACCTTTTGGAGACCAGGATTATCCTAGAGAAGCACTTCTGACATGATGGATATATAAAACTTGAATTCTGGAGAGCAAGTACTGAGGCTAGAAGAAATTTTCTTCTTCTATTCATGTGTTCACACCGTGGCCTGCAAAACAAAATAGCCATTGGGATGACTGGCAAATCTTTCATTACAGTGCATATTCCTTTCTTAGGAAAATCACAACCTCTACTGCAAAGCTAATAGATGTCATGTGTTTCACTTTCAAAGTGAAGGTGGTGTCAATGTATTGGAAAATTAATTCTTTTTCTACTTAAAATATTAACAGGAAGAAAATCAGATTTAAAACAGTGTGGTTTAAGCAAATTCTTGTATCCTGTTTCTTAATAAATGCTCTATCCCAGTAATTCAGGAAAGATGTCATTTAGCCTCTTCACACCTTTACAAGAAGATACAAAACTTGTGTCTGCCATCAATACAAAGGAAACTACAGGTTGAGCATCTTGAATCTGAAAGTCCAAAACCCAAAATCTGAAATGTTTTGAGTGCACTATGATGGCACAAATCAAAATTCCACACGTAAGAACTTAACACAAACTTTGTTTCATGCACTAAATTATTAAAATAATTGTGGCTGGGCGCGGTGGCTCATGCCTATAATCCCAGCACTTTGGGAGGCCCAGGCGGGTGGGTCACCTGAGGTCAGGAGTTCGAGACCAGCCTGGCCAACATGTTTTCTCTACGAAAAATACAAAAATTAGCCGGGCATGGTGGTGAGTGCCTGTAATCCCAGCTACTCAGGAGGTTGCAGCAGGAGAATTGCTTGAACCTAGGAGGCGGAGGTTGCAGTGAGCCGAGATTGCACCATGGCACTCCAGCCTGTGCGACAAGAGCAAAACTCCATCTTAAAAAAAAAAAAAAAAAAAGGGTATTGTATAAAATTACCTTCAGGATATGTGTAAAAGATGTATATAAAACATAAACAAATTTTATGTTTAGACTTGGGTCCCATTCCTGTATCTCATTAATTGTATGCAAATATTTAAAAATGCAAAATTCACAAGACTTCTGGACCCAAACATTTCAGATAAAGTATATTCAATCTGTACACGAACTTACATGAATCTTTTAAAGAACCTAAATTGGTGGAAATGGTTCTTTTTTAGCTGAAATATCGTTTTATTAGATTCCAGTGTGCTCATTTTATACATCTTGGAAGAGAAAAGAAGACTTCAGATTTTTTTTTTTTGAGACGGAGTCTGGCTCTGTCGCCCAGGCTGGGGTGTAGTGGCCAGATCTCAGCTCACTGCAAGCTCCACCTCCTGGGTTTACGCCATTCTCCTGCCTCAGCCTCCCGAGTAGCTGGAACTACAGGCGCCCGCCACCTCGCCCAGCTAGTTTTTTATATTTTTTAGTAGAGACGGGGTTTCACCGTGTTAGCCAGGATGGTCTCGATCTCCTGACCTCATGATCCGTCCGTCTCGGCCTCCCAAAGTGCTGGGATTACAGGCTTGAGCCACCGCGCCTGGCGACTTCAGATTTTGTAAACAGAAAAAGCAAAATGTTACATGTCAAACGACAGCTCAAAGTGTTTTAATATCCTTGTATAAAACACATCAGGAAGGCCAAAGGTGGTGGCTCATGTCTGTAATCTCAGCACTTTGGGAGACTGAGGTGGGGGGATCACTTGAGCCCAGGAGTTTGAGACCAGCCTGGGAAACATAGGGAGACACTGTCTCTACAAAAAAAATAAGAGAATTAGCTGAGTGTGGTGGCACGTACCTGTAGTACCAGCTGCTTGGGAGGCTTAGGCAGGAGGATCAAGGCCATAGTGAGCTATGATGATGCCATGGCACTCCAGCCTGGGTGACAGAGCAAGACCCTATCTCCAAATAAACAAACAAAAAAATCAGAGGAGCAAAATAATAAAATACAGACATACCTCATTTCATTATGCTTCATTTTATTAAGCTTCACAGATATTGCATTTTTTTTTTTTTTTACAAATTGAAGGTTTATAACAACCTTGTCTCAAGCAAGTCAATTGGCATGTGCTCACTTTCCACCTGTCACATTTTGGTAATTCTCACAATATTTCAAAAGTTTTCATTTTTATTATATCTGATGGTGACTTGTGATCAGTGATCTTTGATGCTACTATTGTAATTGTTTTGGGGCACCACAAACTGCACCTGTAAGACGAATTTAATCTATAAATGTATATCCGACTGTCCCACCATCTCTCTCCCTCTTGTTGGGTCTCCCTATTCTGAGATACAACAATATTGAAATTAGGCCAGTTATTAACCCTACAATGACCTCTAAGTGTTCAGGTGAAAGGAAGAGTCACATGTCTCTCACTTTAAAACAAAAGACAGAAATAAAAATTAAGGTTAGTGAGGAAAGCATGTTGATAGCCGAGACAGACCAAAAGTCAGGTTTCTTGGGCCAAACAGCCAAGTTGGGAATGCAAAGGAAATGTTACTGAAGGAAATTAAAAGTGCTACTCCAGTGAACACATAAGTAAGAATGTAAAACAGCCTTTTTGTTGATATGGAGAAAACTTTAGTGGTCTGGATAGAAGATCAAACGAGCCACAACATTCCCTTAAATGAAAGCCTAATCCAGAGTAATACTCTAATGCTCTTCAATTCTATGAAGGCTGAGAGAAGTGAGGAAGCTGCAGAAAAAAATGCTTGAAGCTAGCAGAGGCTGGCTCTTGAAGTTTAGGAAAAGAAGCCATCTCCAAAACATAAAACATAACTTGCTGCAAGGTAACGCAGCAAGCGCTGATGTAGAAGCTGCAGAAAGTTATCCAAAAGATCTAGCTAAGATAACTAGATCTTAACTAGTTGATGATGGTGGCTACACTAAACAACAGATTTTAAATGTAGACACAACAGCCTTATATGGGAGGAAAATGACATCTAGGACTTTCATAGCTAGAGAAGTCAGCGCCTGGCTCCAAGGCTTGTCAGCACCTGGCACCTGGCTTCAAGGCTTCAAAGAACAGGCTAATTCTCTTGTTAGGGGCAAATGCAGCTGGTGACCTGATATTGATGCCAGTGCTCATTTGCCATTCCAAAAATCCTGCAGCCCTTAAGGATTATGCTGAATCTACTCTGCTTGTGCTCTAGAAATGGAAGAATAAAGCCTGGATGACAGCACATCTGCTTATAGCATGATTTACTGAATATTTTAAGCCCACTGTTGAGAGCTATTGCTCAGAAAAAAGGATTTCTTTCAAAATATTAATGCTCATTGACAACGCACCTGGTCACCCAAGAGCTCTGATGGAGATGCACAAGGAGACTGATATTATTTTCATGCCTGTTAACACATCCATTCTCTACCCATGGATCAAGGAGTCATTTTGACTTTCAAGTCTTACTATTTCAGAAACACATTTCCTAAGGTCATAGCTGCCATAGATAACGCTTCTTCTGATGGATCTGGGCAAAGTAAGTTGAAAATCTTCTGGAAAGGTTTCACTACGCTAGATGCTAATAAGAACATTCATGATTTATGGGAGGAAGTCAAAATATCAACACTAATTGGAGTTTGGAAGAAGCTGATTCTAGTCCTCATGGATGACTTTGAGGGGTTCAAGCTTTCAATGGAGGAAGTGACTGCATTTGTGGTGGAACAGCAAGAAATCTAGAATTAAAAAGTGGAGCCTGAAGATGTGACTCAATTGCTGCAATCTCATGATAAGGCATGAACTTATGAGGAGTTGCTTTTTATGGATAAACAAGAGAGTAGTTTCTTGATATGGAACCTACTCCTGGTGAGGGTGCTGTGAACATTGTTGAAATGACAACAAAGGATTTAGAATATTCCATAAGCTTAGTTGATAAGCAGTGGCAGGGTTTGAGAAGATTGACTCCAATTCTGAAAGAAGTTCTACTGTGGGTAAAACGCTATCAAACAGCCAGCACTACATGGTACAGAAAAATCTTTTGTGAAAGGAAGAGTCAGTGCAGCAAACTTCAATGTTGTCTTATTTTAAGAAATTGCCTCTGCAACCCCAACCTTCAGCAACTACCACCACAAGCAGTCAGCAACCATCAACACTGAGTGAGGAAGACCCTCCACCACAAAAAATTATGACTCATTGAAGGCTCAGATGATCATTAACATTTTTAAACAATAAAGTGTTTTTAAATTAAGATATGTATTTTTTAGACATAATGCTATTGCATACTTAGACTACAGTATAGTGTAAACACAACTTTTATTAATATATGCACTGGGAAACCAAAAAATTTGTGTGACTCACTTTACTGCAATATTTGCTTTATTGCAGGGGTCAGAAACCCAACCCATAATATCTCCGAAGTATGCCTGCAGCAATGTTCTCTTTATACTTTCTTTTCAAAAATTCAGCCTGGGCAACATGGTGAGAGCTCATCTCTCCCAAAAAACAAAAAAAAAGTTAGTCGGGCACAGTGGCATGAGCTTGTGGTCCCAGCTACTTGGGAGGCTAGATGGGAGGATCACTTGAGCCCGGGAGGTGAAGACTGCAGTGAGCTGTATTCATGGCATTGCACTCCAGCCTGGGTGACAGAGTGAGACTTTTTCTCAAAAAAAAAAAAAAAAAGAAAAAGAAAAGAAAAAAAGTTAAAAGTTGGTATGTGGCAGAGTGTGGTGGCTCAAGCTTATAATCCCAGCACTTTGGGAGGCCAAGGTGGGCACATCAACTGAGGTCAAGAGTTTGAGCCAGCCTCGCCAAAATGGTGAAACTCCGTCTCTACCAAAAATATAAAAAATTAGCCCGGTGTGGTGGTGCGCACCTGTAATCCCAGCTACTCAGGAGGCTGAGGCAAAATTGCTTGAACCTGGGAGGCAGAGGTTGTAGTGAGCCAAGATCGTGCCACTGCACTCCAGCCTGGGTGACATCTCTTTGAGGCTCTGTCTCAAAAAAAAAAAAAGGTTGGTTGGTTTGCCAATTTTTTAAATGGATTAGCTTATTTATAACATAAAATACATGCCTTACAACAAAGGTCTTTGTAACTGTTTGAGATAAAGTTGTATTAAGAAACTTTCATTTTTAAGCACATGGCAAAAGCTTTCAATTTCTGAAATGGGTGATACTGTTTTTGACACTGGCATCAGCAAACTGACAAAGTGGAGGTCACTCATTTTAAAAGAGTAGAATCTTTTTGGTATAGTACTCCATAAAGATGATTACAAACATAGAAATGTGGTGACTATGGAAGGGAGATGTTGCAGTGATACTAATCCTATTAGTCAATCAAAGTAACATTTCTATAAAAATAAAATCTTGCCACCTAAGATAATAAGATGGAAATTTGCAAAGATGAAAGATAAATAATTTACATAAGTCACTGATCTGTATACATTAAAGGGAGCACAGAAAAGAGAAGGCTAATCCTAATTTTTTGCTATCCTTGTTGGGATTCTTATGTATACATTAGTAAGGTTCTGCCAAAAGCCGATTATGTATTCCTAGATTTGGTTGTCACCTTAGGCTACATAGCAATCTCAAAGGACACGGTAGGGTAGGGAATATAGGATACAAATGAAAGGCGGAAAGAAAGGTCAAAGAAAAGTGCCATTATGAGTGCTAAAATCTCAAATTCCTCGCCATTGCAACTGTCAAAAGACAAAATTACAACAATTTTGCGAAAGATCTTAATTGGCTTTATTTATGATTCTGTCAGAGGTGTTTGAACAAAAGCAACTCCATCTTCCCTAGAGGGCGGGTAAAATGAAGCTGAGACATACTGGGCTGAATTCCCAGACGCTTAAGGCATTCTAAGTCATAGGATAAGATATGAGGTCGACACAAAATACAGGTTATAAAGACCCTGCTGATAAAACAGGTTGCAGTAAAGAAGCCAGCTAAAACCCACCAAAACCAAGATGGTGATGAGGGTGACCTCTGGTTGTCCTCATTGCTACACAGCCACCAGCGCCATGACAGTTCACAAATGCCATGGCAACGTCAGGAAGTTACCGTATATGGTCTAAAAGGAGGAGGCACAAATAATCGCATCTGGTTTAGCATACCATCGAGAAATAACCATAAAAATGGGCAGCCAGCAGCCCTCGGGACTGTTCTATGTCTTTTATTCCTTTACTTTCCTAGTAAACTTGCTCTCACTTTATGGACTCGCCCTGAATTCTTTCTTGTGCGAGACTGAAGAACCCTCTCTGGGGGTCTGGATTGGGACCTCTTTCCTGTAACAATTCTAGAATCGGGAAATACTTTATTCCATAAAATACAGTAAGTGTCCCAAGGGGCGGAGCAGAGAAGTTTGGTTTTATACACAGAGAAGGGCTGAAGAAAGTAGAAACAAAGAACAAAAAGCAGCTTGGTCATTTCAGAGTTACTTTCCTCCTAAAGTGGGAACAGAGGGACAGAAAAATACTGGAATAACTGGTTGACATAAGCTTACTTTTTGTTGTAAGCATCAAAGGCAGAGTGAACTTCATTGTCATGACAACTGAAACTGGCATGTGTGGGAAATTTGGTTATTTCTCTCTACTGAGTTCTAGGAAGGTCAGATAACAATGTAGTTTTAATTTGGTGGGGTGGAACTTTAAGTATAAATGTCTCTATTTTGATTTTTAGTCTGGTCTACTGGGGCCTAGTGCAGGAGCTTAGTCCAAAACAAAGGCCTCCTATAACTTTTAGTTAACACAACAATGGTGTAATGTCAACAAAGGCATCATCCCTCCACATTCTAAAATCCAATTTAGCGTAGGGTTTAGTATGGAGGTATACCTACCTGTGAGTTAGGGGAGCTAAAATAGCATAAAGCTCACTCCTGAATATGCTGTCTCTTACCTGCTTAAAATCCTGTTATTTAGAATGAAGCCTCAATATCTCACAATGGTCTGTGCAGCCCTGGGTTAGCTAGATCTTGCCAATACCTGACCTTACTTAATACCACTCTCCTTCTTAATCACTGTATTTCAAGCCATGCTGGCCTTCTTTCTGCTCCTCAAGCATACCAAACAATTTCCCTTTTCAGGCTTTTGTGCTTACTGTTCTCTTTGGCTAGGATATTCTTCCCTTAGGTCTTGGAATAGTCGGTTCTTTATCATCCTTCACTCGGTAACTCTGTTATCCCCTCAGAGAGCCCCACTTTAGCTCAAGTAGAATCTTCCTTCCTCTTAGTTTCTACGGCATCACCTGTTTTATCCTTCATGGTACTAATTGTGCTGGATAGTCATCCTGTATATGTCTTTGCTTACTTATTTTTGTTCGTTCTACCCATCACTAGCCTAAGTTTCATAAAGATGGGGACCTAGTCTACCCTGTTCTCTACTGTAACCCCAGTGCTTAGAACAGTGCTCAGCACACAGTAAGTTCACAATAAATATTTATTGAATAGGGCCAGGTGTGGTGGATCAGGCCTATAATCCCAGCACTTTGGGACGCCAAGGTGGGAGGATTGCTTGAACCCACCAGTTTGAGACCAGCCTGCGCAACACGGCAAGAACTCTGCAAGTAATAAAAAATATTAGCTGGGCATGGTGGTGCACTCTTGTAGTTCCAGCTACTCAGGAGGCGGAGGTGGGAGGGTCACTTGAGCCTGGGAGATTGAGGCTGCAGTGCAGTGATTGTGCCACTGCACTCCAGCCTGAGCAACAGAGACTAGTCTCAAAACAAAATGTATTGCATGAATGAAGAACTATAAGCAGAATTTTGCAATTCAAGAAAATTTTTATAACAGAGTAGGCATATGCCATATGATACCATAATTTTCTTCCTATTTGAAGTTCCCCTAAAAAATCTTTCTTTATTAACAAAGAGAATGGCTTTTCTTTTTTCCTACACCATATACTATTGTACCTCTGTAGTCCTACCATTTGTTTTGTCTATTGTAGTGTATTGTCTATTTGGTTTTATTCTCCCTAATGCCTATTCTCTTAACTTTCTTTTTGCTCTTTATGTGCTAGTAATTTATGCCAAGGGAAACAATCTGAGTTGTGTTCCTTGCTTCCCCACTCCCACAGTATGTTTCACATTTCTATGCCTTTGTTTTTTTCCATTCTTCTCTCTAAAATGCTCTTTCACTCTCCTGGTAATGCTTATTCTTCTTTAAGATCCTTCTTAGAAGTCTTCTTTTCTAGGACGTTTTCCCAGAAGTTAAATTACTGTTTAATTCATCACATGCCACATTATATTAAATTTATCTGTTCAATGTGGTTTGTTTTTCCTGGACCCAGAGTAAGATCTTAGAAGGACTATCTGTTTATATCTTCAGTGCCAAGCTCAGAAATTGTCAATCTGAACTTCAGATATTAATCTTCTTCATGAGTTGCAGTTCCTCTTCTTAAGCCACAATTTTGTCACTTAGCATTAAAAACACAATTTTACCAAATCATTTATTTTTTATTTTTTATTTTTTTTTGAGACGGAGTCTCGCTCTGTCGCCCAGGCTGGAGTGCAGTGGCCAGATCTCAGCTCACTGCAAGCTCCGCCTCCTGGGTTTACGCCATTCTCCTGCCTCAGCCTCCCGAGTAGCTGGGACTACAGGCGCCACCACCTCGCCCGGCTAGTTTTTTGGATTTTTTAGTAGAGACGGGGTTTCACCGGGTTAGCCAGGATGGTCTCGATCTCCTGACCTCGTGATCCGCCCGTCTCGGCCTCCCAAAGTGCTGGGATTACAGGCTTGAGCCACCGTGCCCGGCAATTTTATCAAATCATAAAATTATCTTATATTTGTATACGAAGTACACAGACTAGTTTCATATATAGTACCTTATTTAATACTTATTTTAATCATTACTTACATCTTCTCCTCACTTCTAATATTTTTACTTGTGTGCATATTGTGAGCAGAGACTGTTTTCTTTAGGGCTCTAAAACAGAATTTTATATTGTACCACAACACTATGGGCATTCATCAAATCATATTCTTTACACAGTTGCTATTCAAACTTTAGGAAATGGAATAAACTTGTGACATGACTTGTACACTGGGCTAAGTGAAAATAACGTACTGTCTGTCCTAAAAAAACTTGTTAATTGGGCAGACAACTCATCAATAAATGAAAAACTTAAATAAGCAGGAAATTTTGGATTCATTTCTAAATTAATTGTGCCAGCACTTAAGGAAGGTTGGTTACATTGTTTTTATTTAAGGGTTTATTGCCCTCTAGTGGATCAAATAAGTAAGTCTAAAAATCTATAAAAACAGCAAATTTGAGAACTGTAATGAAAGGGGTCATTAGTATTTTTACTATTTGTATTTCACCTGGTGAACCCCAGAAATTGGCAAAAAGGCTTCCCATTTATTGTCTGTTGGACAATAACAGAATAAGATGCTTTCAGACAGTTAATATTAATTAATTTCCTTTGGTGTTTTCATAGTATTTCCTTCATACTTGCCACCTAGTTTATTATTGTATTTATTTATTTATTTATTTGCCTAGGCTCTGGGGTGCTTTTAGAGTTTGTTTTATTTCTCTGTCTCTCTCTACTGCTTGACTTGCAGTATAGTGGATGCATGTCTGATGAATAATTGAACGAAACACCAGGAATAAGTAAACACTAAAATGAGGAAGGCAGGATGACACACTTGGGCACAATTTCATATGTGGTATCTTTTGCAGTTTATCTTTCTTCTAACATTTATTGGGAAGGATCGTGATATCGTATTACATTTCTTTCAGCTCCATCACAGCAAACCATATCCCAATTTAATATGCTAACATATTTATTTATTCATCAGTTATTAATTGTGCAGCTGCTAAATGCTAGCGGGGGATAGCGTGATTGACGGACAAACAGACAAGGTCCCTACCTAGTCAGTAGATTTACTGTCTAGTGTAAGAGACAGACATTAAATAATCACACAAAAAATTTACCTGCAATTCTGGCAAATTTTACTTCGGAAATGCATAGTGCCATGAGAAGATATAACAGGGGGACTAATTTAGTTTTTGATGGGAGGAATGGGGAAAGAGAAGAGGATAGTTAGGAAAATACATAATCTTATTTTTAAAAAGTATTTTCTCAGGGTAGTAGTGTTAAGGGCGATTTTTATTTCCTTTATATATTTAAGATATTTTCTAAGTGTATCACTTTCATAATTAGAAAAAATCAATAAATACAATAAAAATACTGGAGAGGGACATTAGCAATAATATACAAAGAAAAGCTTGCTTTCTTTAAATCTCTCACACATAAAAGTAGAAATAAGGAGGGCAGAAAGAGGGACAAAAGTATAAGTGTTGGGGCAGAACTAATTAAGGCCTCAGTTGGCCTTTGTTTTGAAAGCCCAGGGATTACCTAGGTCAATGTCCAGGAATGAAGGCTCTGATAGACTTATGCTTATTAAAATATGTGGGGTCCATGTGGACACACTGTAGTACATATCTAATTTACCATGGAATATTCTGGAATACTTTCTCTCCTTTTACACAAGCCATTATGGGGAGCTGAACCGTAATCCAAAGATGTTTTACTAATTTACCATGAAAAATTACCATCACAGGGAAGGGACATATCAGAAGCCTGTATTTAAATATTTGGTATAACTACATATTATACTCAAATTATAAACAGAAAGTTGCTTGAAGAAGAGCTGTGTGGTGAATCAACTATTTAATGGAATTAAGCTAATGCCTGATGCATCTTCCATTCTAGAGATGATTTTGTCAGTGGTACCAGATATATAAACTCATCGATTACAACCTCTGCATCCCATTTTCATACTAGACAAGTATTTCTCAAACTTTATCACACATCAAAATCACCCAGAAGGCTTGATAAAACAGATTGCTGGACTCCAAATCCAGAGTTTGATTCAGTAAGTCTGGGATAAGTGTCTGAGAATCTGCATTTTCATAAGTCCCCACGTAATGGCCAAATTGTCCACACTGGAAAACCAGTAGCCTAGTCATTGACACTATCTCATGGTGAATAACACTTGCGATAAACATGGTTATAGTTAAATCCCCAAGGCCTGACAGCATCTCAGTCTCGTTTAAATTATTTTGCAATTCTTTGCTCTAATCCATTATTTGGTGACCTTTCAGCTTCACTACTTCATAATCAAGTTCTAAGAAGGCATCTTAATCATTTATGAAAAACTGTGCCCATACATGCACATACCAACACAACTTTTTTTCTTCTTTGGGCTGGACTAGAAGATCTAGAATAACTGGGTTAGATTAGAAAATCTAAACTAATTCTTATTCTATGTTAGATCCTAGAGAAAAAGTTCAGTGAAGTATTTAGTGTAAACTGGCATCTGGGGATGGTGCTGAAGAGAACATAAAAGTATAAGATATGAATCCTATCTTAAAGTTCATAATCCAGTTTGAGTTCATTTGACTGCTTTACAGTTTGCAAAGTGCTTTTGCATCATTATCTGATCCACTTAGAGAAGTTAAATAACTAATTAAAGATCAGGAATTAGGAGAAATCAGGTCTGGAACTCATGCCTTCTGATGAGCAGCTTACTAGTCTTTCTAGTACATCATTCTCTTTGTTCAAGCTTCACACTTGAAAGAAACTACGTGTATTTGCTTCAACACTGTGCCCAAAGGATGAAATCACTCCTTTAAAAAACTAGTCCTAGTTCTAATGGCATAAAGAAAAGAAAGTATGACTAACTTTTTTCCCTTTCTTCATTCCTCTCCAAACTATTCTTGCCTTGCATGAAAATCTTTGTCACCTTATAATTATCCAATTTTCTATTTCATATTTTACAGGCCAAGAGGCCTCAGTTATGGGAAGGGTGGCTATTTTGAACTGTTTTCTTAACACTATCTAATGGTTTCCTCCAAGGGCACATACTTGTTTAATTTTTCTAAAGGCGGTCATAATTAGTCTCTAAAACATAATTTAGTGACATTAACACGAAAACTCTAGAAAGGCAGGACAGTGAAAATTAAGTAAGCAAAAAAACAAAGAGACAAAACCCAGTGAAAGGAGAAATACTGATGAAAAATACTTTAAAAACATGAACCAGGAAAATCTTAGTACAATACGGTTCTTCCATTGACTATCATTTATGGGACATTTATTACAGGGATGGAGAAGGTAATAGGGTTAAAGAGAGAAAAAACAGGCTCTTGTGTTCAAAGAATTTATAATCTATTGGCTAAGACAGACAATATATAACTATCAGTGAAATAATATATGCAAGCTCCAGAATTCTATACCCTAACTGCTTACCTGAGAGCCAACTGTATTTGATGTCTCATAGGGATCTCACAGTTTAATAGTTAAAAAACCTGAATTCTTAGTTTCCTCTCAAACCTCTTTTTCTGCAATTTTGCTCCATCTCAGTAAATGGTACCACTCACTAACCAGTAACTCAGGCCAGTACCTGGGAGTCATTTGTCATTTCTCCCTTTCTTTCACATCCCACATCACACTCATCAGAAGGTACTTGAATTTACTTCCATACTTAGAAACCATCATTCACTTTTCTCTCATATATTCTGCCATCATCTTAATCCAAACCACCTTTATCTCCTGTTTATGGTGCTGGATTAACCTCCTTATCATGATTCGGTCTCTGCCCATCTTTCCAGACTCATCTCATACAACTGTCCTTTCTGAATATATTCCAGCAATACTGGTCTTTCCTTAGATTCTTGAACATTAACATGTCAAGCTCTTTCCTGCCTCAGGACCTTTGCACAACCTGTTCACTCTGTTTAGAATGTTGTTCTTTTCCTCTCTTGCACAGTTGGATCATGCTCATCTTTGAGGCATCAATATCAACTCCTCGGAAAGGTCTTCTTAGACCAGTCTAATTCACATAGTTTCCTTGTAAATTCTCCTTAATTCCATCCATACAAGGTAAGTTCCATTAGAACAGAATCTACCTTGTTCATCATCGGATCTCAGTACCTAGCAGTTGCAAAGACCAAAGAAGCACTTAACTATCTGCAGAATAAACAAATAATTACTTGGTGCTCTGTGATCCAGTCTTGTGGGGTCAGGAAAGGGTTTCTGATTTAAAAGGCTTTGCAAACTGAGTAAGAGTTAGCCAAGTCACGGACAGGGTCAGAAGACGGTTTGGGGTGAGAAGGAGGATAGTACACTTCAGGAACACAGAAGACATTCTATATGGCTGGAGCGGTGGAAAACCACTGGGGCTGAAGAGGCAGGCAAAAGTCAGACAGGAAAGAGCCTGTAAGTCATGTTAAAGAGTTTGGGCTTAAACCTGAGGGCAAACAGGAGCGACTGAAAGGTTTTCAATGGGGAGTGCCTCGGGCAAGTATGAACTTTATCAGCCCAGCAATGTGGAGACTGGACTGGAATGTGGCAAGATTGAAAGCAGGAGAACCAGCTGGGGCAGGTGGGGGTACTGCCACAGCTATGTAGCAGTCATAGGGTCGAACCAAAATAATGTCAGTAAAAAACGGAGAGACGTGAACAGATCTGAGATATTCAAAAGGCTGGTAGGGACTGGCTGGATGCGAAAAGGAAGAAAACTTTCAAGTTCTGGTTTAAGCACATGGCTCAGTCAAAGTATGTTCCCTCTAAGCCATGATACCTTTCAGCACGTACTACTCTGCACAGTGGCCCGCTGAATACGTATTTGCACATCACAGAAGCAAGAGTTGCGCCTTTTCCACTCTATCTCCGATTCTAAAAGCTCACTCTGAGTCTAGCTCGATGGCACTGTAAGTGTTCAATAAACGTTCGTTAGATGATTGCAACTGCACTGAGTCTAAAATAAAATAACTGACGTTTATATCTTTTACCCTCATGTCCGCCCGTTTACAGAGAATAACTCGTGAAAAACAAGTGCCGGGCTCTGGGTGGGTCTCATTCATAATGAAGTTAAGAGCCTCCTTGGGAGTCTCCGGCCCTTAGGCTTCCCGAGAACCCCTTTACCCAGCTCACCTGAGGGAGAAGACCAGGAGCGGGCCCAGGCGACACACAGTGTGACTCAGACCGTCCGGACTCCGCAGTTCGCCGGCAGCCTTCCAATCGAATCTCCCGCGTCCTTTTCCGCCGGAAGTAACCCTTTGGCTGGGTTTACTCAGAACCAATCAGAAGAAGGCGCCGCAGAGGGTGGTGCTTAGCCAAGAAATCCTACAAGCTTGTGGGAACGACCATTTTCGTCCAACTGCGGGTAGAGTCGGTGGATCAGTAGTACGGTCCGTAAAGTTGGTTTTGGCGGCGCTGAGCCTCGTGGGCGTAGGGATCCCGGGAAAGTGTGGAGCAAGACTGGGCGCCCTGGGGTCTGGCAGGGTGACTGAAAGAGGAATGGAAGCCGGATGAAGAGGGTTGAGGGAGCTTTGGAAGCCAGACCCGGTGCTGTCCTAGGGGCTAGCACTACCCAGGGGCGGAGTGTGGAAGGGGGCTTTGGCGGGAGGCAGGAGGGAAGTGGAGCGCGGAGTGGGTTTTCGGGTGCCGGAGAAGAAAGGGGGCGTTACTTGAAAGAAGGGACCGGGACCTGGCGGGATTTAGGGATGATGTGGACCCGGGGCGACCTCTGTAATGGATGGGTTGTGCAAGCAACACAGTTTTGGGGTTACCAAAGAACGGAGTATCATAGGGAGTGGTTAGGCTCCATGATGGAGGTGGGTGCAAGGAGCACAGTCTTTGGAGCTGGACCCAGCGGTCTGCGACGACGTGCTCCGCTTACTGCTGAGTGATCTAGTGCAAGTTCCCGCACCTCTCTGAGCGTCCGTTTCCACATCTGTAGATGAGAATAACAATCAAATACGACGCACAAGATTGCTGTGACGATTGAGTTAGAGGAGATGGTGCCTGTGCCTCCCTGCCTCCTGATATACTGGCCTGTAGTGAACCTTCATTAAATTGTCGTGGAAGCTGTTATTGCCTTTATGTGGGATTTGCGGAGGGCAGGAGGTGTAGCAATGGAATTGAGGCAGCCAGGGCAGAGTTTGGCGGTGATTATAATGGTGGGGATATAGGGTGACCTGAAGGACAGGTGGGCTTCGGGGGCGCTATAGATAAAGCATGGGCTACAGCGATGAGGTAGGAAGAGGCCCTAGCATAATAAAGGCCGACTTGGGATGTGACCGCAATGAAGGTGAGTGCTAAGAAGCAGACGGCACGAGAGGAAAGTGGAGTAGAGGCGGTGCCCTCGGGAATGGGGGCGGAGTGGCTGTGGTGACCTGGTTTGGGCGGTGTCTAAGGAGCTGGCTGGCTTTGGGTTTCCCCCGGGAGGAGCCGTTTTGCGGCGGGCGGAGCTGCAGGCTGGGCAGGGCTTAGCCTGTGCGCTGCTGCTGGCCTCCTTTTCGCCCTCCCACCCGCACTGCAGCCGCCAGCCTGAGCCATGGAACCCCGAGCCCTCCTGCTCCTGCTTCTGTGTTTTCTGGCGCCCTGGGCCACCAAGGCCCTCCGGCCGGCCTTAAGGGCCCTCGGCAGCCTACACTTGCCAACAAACCCCACATCCCTCCCGGCTGTAGCCAAGAACTATTCGGTTCTCTACTTCCAACAGAAGGTAAGGGGGAGTGGGAGCTTCGCCGTCCCCGGCCCAACCGCCGGGAACCCTCAGAGCCCGGGCAACAGAGCCTACCTCGAAATTCACACCCCTTGATGCCTGGGATCTCTTCGGTCTTTGGCTCATGTCTTCCAGAAGATGGTCTCAAATCCCAGTTTTGTTTAATTTTTCTCCTCCCATTACCAATAATTTGGTAGTAGTTCTGGCTCCGTACTCTTGATTCAGGCTGTTCTGCAATTGGACTTGGCAGTCACTTCAGCTCCGCCTGCTCCCATGGGGTGCCCCAATCCGAACTCCCTTGACCTTCCCTCAAATTCAAATTATTAAATGCCAGCTCTGCTACCTAGTCTGCGGTGATAGTCATCCTTTGCCCCAAGGCAGCCCTAAATACAAATTCTAGTATCTTTACCTATTAGATAATATTGGATAGTTATCCATCCTAAAAACCAGCCTCTCATAAGGGGTCAGCTCAGAGCTGATTTTGTAGCCCTATTATTAAGAATTGTTGAAATCCCTATTCCCCATAAGACTGAACGTGTGTAGCCTATGGTTGTAAAAGGAGTTGTAGGAGCTTGTGGTGGGGGTGGGGATTAGCCTTTCTATGCTTTGTAACGCGATTTTAGAGGTTTTTAGGCTTGATGCCTTTGTGCTTGGCTGCAGCATGAGGCATTCCCCCACAAGTCTTGATGGAAAAGTACATCCTCTGTGAAATGACGAGGAATCCTTACAGTTCAGCATTTCTGAAAGCCTGTGTAAAAATAGGAAAAGATTTGGAAAGGGTCGGGATTAGAAAGAGTGCAAGGGTCTGAAGCTTGGCTTTAGGAGTCAGGTAGAACCAGATTCTACCCTGCTAGCTCTATGACCTTCGGCAGGTTACAGTACTTCTCTGAGCCTAGTTCCTTGGTCTCTTGGGGTTTGTGTGATGGTTAAGTGAGAGCAGATATCTGGCCTCAAGTAGGCACTCATATAATACGTGATTATAGACCTACGTGAAATTTTGTTGTTGATTGTGTAGAGGCAAGGCTCACTATGTTGCCCAGGCTAGGCTTAAATTTGTGGACTCAATAATCCTTCTGCATCAGCCTCCCAAAGTGTTGGGATTACAGACTTGAGCCACTGAGCCCAGCCCTTATATGAATTTTGAATGGGAATTTGTGGTAAAGGGATGTCATAGACTTCCAGAATAACTTAGAAATAATTTAAAAAATTTTTTTTATTTTTAAAAATAGAGATGGGGTTTTGCCATGTTGCCTAGGCTGGTCTTGAACTCCTGGGCTCAAGCGATGTCCCAAAGGGCTGGGATTGCAGGCGTGTGCCACTGTGTGCAGCCAGGAAACAATTTTTAACCCAGACATTTGAGTTCAAGTTGATGAGGAAGATAAAACATTTTAATTTTACCAGGGATACTAGGAAATAGTCTTTTTTCTCAGGCAACTCCCTTAAATTAATTCTCTAGGCATGATTCCCTCATTTGTAAATTGGGAGGGTTGGGACAAAGACCAATGTGTTTCACACTTTACTGAGGAAAATTAAGGGCTCTTTGGGGAGCTATTTCAGAGGGAAAGTGGATGAAGGCTGAAGTGGAGGTCAAATTAGGTGCTCCAATACCCCCCTCTTGGATCTCTTTTGGCTTTTATCTGTTTTATATGCTGGGATTTTATATACAACTATTTGCAGAGCTCAACTGCTAAAGTAAAATGGGGAGAGAACTATTGGAATGGAAGATCTTTAAAATCCCATTGGGATTGATGAAAAAGAGAACTATCAGCAGAAAAGGAGAGAGTGAAAGGTTGGAAGGGAACAAATTATTTGTTAGTACCTTAGTTCCTACTTTATGTTCCTTTATTGTAGATTCCTTTCTTGGCCACTACACTCCTTAGAAATACAATTCAAACACCTTGGCATGGGAATCCATTGTTCCTTACTATGAAACCCTAGCTGGTCATTCCAGCTTTATATTCTGCCATAATTCCCCATCCCAGCTCCCACTTTTAGCAACCTAACAGACTCAAGTGACTTTTACTGTGTCAGAAATTCTGTCTGGAATAACATCCCTCTTCTCCATTATTTAAACTCATACTTCTATTCGTGCAGAAATGTCACCTCTTCTGTGAATCTGACTATTTTAAGGCAATTTAGTTAGTCTTTCTTCATCCTGCTCATTTCTATATTGTAGGTGTCCCTCTAGCTAGTTAGTACTCTACAATACCTAGAAGAGCCTATAAAAAAGTATAAAGCACAAAATAGCTGTTGAGAAAGTGAATGCATGATTATCCAAAAAGAACCTAAACAAAGGCTACCATCATTTAATTGTCACAAATCATTTTGTATTTTTCTTTTTATCTTTTACTTTAGTTCTTTATTAATTATTTTTTCCTCCTTTTTCAAAGTCTTCAAATATTGATTTAGGTAGGAATATTTGATTTCTTTTACCTGAAATAACTGAATTAGGAGACCAGAGAAAGGATAGTACATCACTTGGGCACATCAAGGCTCTGGGTACATGTGTAGTATGTGTGGTATCAGTGTCATAAAGGGCTCTCTGGAATGTGTGGCTTGTGGTTACAATGTTGCATGCTTATTACCTTGTACCTCCCACCTGAGCCCCTCAGGCTAGAACGTGAGTCCCGAATCACACATTTTAGTGTGTGATATAGTCAAGAGGGAGAATGGGTCCTTGTCAGGCCATCTTTTTTCTCAGTGGTAAAATTGGGAGCAATATCTATTATATTGTCAGGGTGTGTGTCTGTGTGTTTCTCTCTCTACAAGAGAGATTTTTATTAAGGAATTGGCTCATGCAGTTGTGGAGGCTTAGTGAGTCCAAAATCTTCAGGGAAGGTTGGTAGGCTGGAAACCCAGGGGAGAGTTGCAGTTTGGATGCACAGGCATTCTGCTGGCAGAATTTCTTCTTGCTTAGGGGAAGTCAGTCTTTTTTTTTTTTGAGTTGGAGTTTCGCTCTGTTGCCCAGGCTGGGGTGCAGTGGCGAGATCTCGGCTCACTGCAGCCTCTGCCTCCCGGGTTCAAGCAATTGTCCTGCCTTAGCCTCCCGAGTAGCTAGGATTACAGGTGCTTGGCACCATGCCTGGCTAATTTTTGCAGTTTTAAAAATACAGACAGGGTTTTACCATGTTGGCCAGGCTGGTCTTGACCCCCTGACCTCAAGTGATTCACCTGTCTCGGCCTCCCAAAGTCAGGGGAAGTCAAACTTTGTTCTATTAAAGCCTTAAACTGATTAGATAAGGCCCACCCAAATTATGGAGGGTAAAGTCCATTGATGTAAAGTCCACTGATTTAAATGTTAATCTCATCCAAAAAATACCCTCACAAAAACATCTAGAATGATGGTTGACCAAATAGCCAGGCACCATGGCCTATAAAGTTGGCATGTAAAATTAATCATCACATCCACCAAGGTTGTTGTCAGAGTTCAGTGTGGTAACACATGAAAGCCACATGGATGGTGCATAGAACATGGTAGGAATTTAAACAACTTAATGGAACAAATGCTAGTTCCTTTACAACTCTGTCCTGAAAATTCACTCTCATCCAAATGCATGACAATAGTGGTAAAGGCTCTTCTGAAAACTTAGTACCCCACCATTCCTATTTAACTGCTGATCATTGTTTCTGTTAGAAGTCTGTGTTTTGGCCCAGCATTGAGCTCATGGTCACTGACTCCTGCAGCTCCTTCCTCATCTGCTATGAGGGGATCACATCAGTGGGCTAAGCTATTTAAATTTACATGCGTCCTTTATAGTTCTGCTTTCAATTCCTGTTCTAGGTTCCCCTTTCCCACTTTTGTCACAATGGCCCTGATGTCTAGTAAAATGTTATGTCTAGCTATGTTAGGCACCTTGGAAGGCCATGTTGATAAAGATCTTGTTCCTCCTTCTTTAAATTTTTCTTCCCGTTTCTCCTCTTCTTATCTGTTCATCTACTGATGGCCTTCCCCTTCGGCCTGGAGTATCCTGTCAGAAATATTATGTGAATTCAGAACCAATTTATGTGTTTGGCGATACAGAATCATTTTTAGAAGGGGCCTTAGTGATCATGTAGCCTCCCCCTTAGATATGATGGATTGACCTTGATCTAAATTATAGAGCATCAGAAACTTGATAGAGCTTGAATAGGAGGGTGGTTCAAAGCACAGCTTTTAGTGTTGGGTGTGGTGGCTCACCCCTGAAATCCTAGCATTTTGAGAGGCCGGGAGGATCACATGAGGCCAGGAGCTAGCGACCAGGTTGGGCAACATAGTGAGACCCTATCTCTACAAAAAAATAAAAAAACAACAACAAAACCCAAAGCATATCATTTAGGGGCAAACAGGTTTGAGAACAAGTTCTGTTTCTGCCACTACCTGAGTAAGTTACTCAGAGGCAGCTCCTATTTTCATAATCAGCAAAATGGAGATAATTATATTACCTATCCCATAAGTTTGTTGTAAAAAGAGGTGGTATGTGTAAAGTGCTTATTTAGCACAGTGCATAACACTTAGTAAACTATAACTGATAAACATTTTTATTTTGCCGTTTCCTAAAGTACATGGTTTTAATTAACCCCTTCACTTTTTTTAAATCAATAGGATTAAAATAATCAATACTTTAACAGACTTGTGGCCTAGGAATTAACCTTTTTTCTTGCTTGAAATCATTCTTTTCACACAAAATTCTGTACATAAAAAGAAGCATATGAAACTATTTCTATTTTTCTTTCTATGCTATTTTAAGTGTTGATAAAGTGTTGAGGGGAAATAATGAATGTACCCTTTTAGGTTTTTGGAAGTAGCTTCTTCTCTTGATAATAATAGTAAATCTAACACTGTCTTTCTGATAGCTGAGTTTTAAATTTCTTACTAACTAATGCTAAAATCTAATTTCAGTAAAATTAACTTTAAGTTTTTCACTGTCTTGTTTATATTCCTCTGTCAGCACATTGCAGGGACTTTGTGCTTTAGAGAATTTAGACTTTTAAAACATTTTCCAAGTTTGGGTTCTAGGATCAACCCTGCCAGTAATTCACATCACACTCTTGGGCAAGTTGCTTAACCCTCTAGATCTCATTGTACTAATTTGTAAGATAAATGGATTGGATCTGCCAATCTCTGATATACCTAGTATTCTGTTCACTGAGTGCCTCCCGTTTATTGGGCACTGCATTAGGAGCAGTGGCAATGTGGGTACAAGTTTTGTTTTTGCCAGAACATTAATTGTCTTTGGTGAATTGGACCTAAACAGCTTTACTATCTTGACTTTGAAGAGGACACAGACCCATAACATATAAAGTGTTTTTAAATTAAAAAGTAGTCACCTCTTCAATTGATACAATATTTATAACATTGCATAGTTTATCTAGTTTATAATATAATAGAACATTGTGTTTATGATTTTGAAGTTTGCTTGGTTGTGAGTCTATTGGAGAAGAAAGGAGCATCACAGGTAAGGAGAATACCTTGATGGTAGATCTTGTTTGTCTTCGTTCCTAGTGCCTTGGATGGTACTTCTTTTTATTTTTTTTATGTGGTTCTGACAGAATATGGTACTTCTTAATAAAGATATTATGAATTGAAAAAATTCACTGTAAATTAAAATGAATAAGGAGTAAGAGATGAAAGTAAAATGACATATGTAGTGTAAATGTGTCTAATGCATTATTAATGATAATAATTTACTACAATTTATTGAAAGCTTCAAATACCCTAAATATTATCCTAAGTACTTAATAGACATTCACTTATTTAATCCCTATTACTGTTCGGTGAGGTAGATGCTATTATCCCATTCTGTAGGCAAGAGAACGATCCTTTTTGTTTGTTTTTAGACAGGATCTTGCTCTGTCACTCAGGATGGAGTACAGCCATGCGATCATAGCTCACTACAGCCTTGAACTTCTGAACTCAAGTGATCCTTCCACCTCAGCATCCTGGGTAGCTGGGACTACAGGTGTACACCGCAATGCCTGGCTAATTTTTGAATCTTTTTGTAGAGATGGGATCTCGTTATGTTGCCCAGACTGGTCTTGAACTCTTGTTCTCAAGCTGTCCTCCTAGCTTGGTGTCCCAAAGTGCTAGGATTACAGGGATGTGCCATCAAACTCGGTGAGCAAGAGAACTATCATATAGAGAGGTTAAATTATTTTACTGAGCTATACTGCTTATCTGTACCATTTTGTTTTTCTGAAATTAAACTCTGATGAATTTCTAGTTCTGAAATGAATGTCATTACCTTGCTTGCATTATCCAGGATAGGTTAGGTTTTGCTGCTATAGTAAAATATATGAATTTCGGTCACTTAACCTAACAAAGTATATGACCCTTACTGTCATAAACTTCCAATTGAATGAGCAGGGGGCTGTGCTCCTGCTTTCACTCAGGGACTAAGTGGTTGTTCGGAGTTTCCTTTTTAGCGTATGCTTTCATGAACACTTAACAGTGGAAAAAGAATATGGAAGATCTTATATAAATGCTCCAAAATGGAAATTAAATTACTTATGTCACTTCTCACAATTCCTTGGCTAGAACTGGTTAAATGACTATACCCAATCACAGGATAAGGAGACAAAAAGTCTTGGCTTTGTAGTGCCTAGACAGACAGGACTAATGACTACCATACTCAATCAGTCACTTACCCACCCACCTACCTACCTACCTACCTACTCAGTGCTGATCCAGTATCTTTTATATGTCAGGCACTGGGCTAGGTCCTGGCCAGGCAGAGATGACTGTATCCTGAAGGAGCTCAAATTGTACCTGTTGACCATTCCAATTGCATATACTCCAACTTATATCTAGCACTGAAGATTTTGTAATGTCTTGGCATTCATCTGACTCCAATACACAGATTGCTTCAAGAAATAGCCCCGAAGTGAGGTGAATTTTTAAAATGTTTTCTTGCTTAACTTGTCATCATTATAATAGTTTACTGACCCGTTGTGTATATACATTAAAGCACATGATAAAAAGGAACTTATTTATTAATACCATCATTCAGTAATTAAAAATAATTATTTTGCCTATCTTTATTATAATAAAAGAAACAAAATTGGTTTAGAGATTTTTGTAATCTCAAGTGTGCTTTGGTAAGTGTGCCGATCCAGTATCTTTTCTATGTCAGGCACTGGGCTAGGTCCTGGCCAGGCAGAGATGACTATATCCTGAAGGAGCTCAAATTGTACTTGTTGACCATTCCAACTGCATATACTCAAACTTATATCTAGCACTGAAAATTTTGGTAAGTGTTGAGTAATTGTTAATTAAAAAGAATAATTCTATGTTGAAAATTTTTATTATGTATTTAAAATCTGTTTAAAAATATGTATGTAATTAGATAATTTATAATTATAATTTTGTAAAAATATTTTTTCTGGTTCATAATTTAAAAAATCCTAGGTATTGTTTATGAGTAGCGAATGAATGAACATTTATTGATTATCTACTCTGAGCTCAATATTATGCTAAACTCTTTTACATCTTTTTAAAATTATTATTAATATAATCGCTTTTTGAAATAGATGGTTTAATTGAAGCTCATAGAGGTTTAAGTGTCTTAATCAAGCTATTAAACGACAATATTGTGAGTCACGTTTTTATCTGTTTCTTTCAAGATCTATGATCTTCATTGACATCACGATGCCTCTGTAATCTAAGCAGTAGTAACAAAACTGATGTCTCTGTGTCCACTTATTAATTCATATTCAGCCTTTACAGCAATCCTGTGAGGTACATATCCTTACAGAAATATCAAAGGAAGAAACATCCAAAAATATCCCATTTGTAAATATCCTGGTTTTTCAGTCCCAAACTGTAAATAACTTGTGGTATGTCTGTAAAATGGAATATTGTTAGCCCCAACAATTATGGTCTTAAAGTATTTTGACAATGTGATAAAATGTTTATGCATTAGTAATAAATGAAAAAAGCAAAATAGAAAATGAATGTTCAATGTGTGTCTAAATTCATTTACCGAATTTTTTATTAGCTGCCTATTATATTCGAGGCACTGGGGAAAGAGCATTTTAGGCATGGGGAAAAACATTCTAGGCACAGGAAATGTCTAGACAGGGAAGATCAAGTGCAAAAACCCTGAGGTAGGTGTGCGCCCGGTGGGAGGAACTGTAGGGAGGACGGTATGTCTGGAGGCACATGCCCAAGGGAGAAAGTAATAGAGGAGCACAGAAAGGAGGTTCAGGGAGCCAGATAATACGAGGACATCTGGGCCATTGTA
Source organism: Colobus angolensis palliatus (assembly GCF_000951035.1). Classification (NCBI taxonomy): domain Eukaryota; kingdom Metazoa; phylum Chordata; class Mammalia; order Primates; family Cercopithecidae; genus Colobus; species Colobus angolensis. Next base: position 405,610 of record NW_012114921.1, read on the forward strand.
AGGAATTTGGCCACAAATCAAAATGAGATGAGAAGCCTTTGGAGCTTTAGGGGCAGAAGAATGACATACTCTGATTAATAAATCTTAAGAAACACTTTGGCTATTGTGTTGAGAATAGACTATGGAGGGGAAAGGGGGAAAACAGAAAGACCAGGTTATTGCAAAAGTTCAGATTAGAGACGATGGTGGTTTGGATTAGTGTGGTAGCGGTGGAGGCTGAGAAGTGCTCAGATTCTGGATATTTTTGAAGGTGTAGCTGAGGTGTAGTTGATGAAGTAGATGTAGGGTGTGAGATAAAGAGTTGAAGATGACTCCAAGGTTTTTGGCCTGAGCAGTTAGAAGGTTGGAGTTGTCATTTACTGAGATGGGGAAGGCTGCAGAAGGAGTAGGTTTGGGGAAGCAAGGAGAAGAGGAACTTGGTTTCAGAAATGATATTGAATCAAGAATTTAGAAAAAAGGTGGGACAAGTAATACAAATTTGAAGCTGTCAGTATACAGATATGTAAAACCATGAGATTGAAGAGAGCAACAAAGGAGTTAGTGAAGATGGTCTTTTCTTTTAAAGCTGATCTTCTCAACACTGCATATTTAGAAGTCAGGGAAATGGGGAACCAGTTAAGGAGACTGAGAAGGAACAGTTGGAGGAGGAAAACCAGGAGGCTATGATACCCTGATTACTTAATGAAGAAAGCATTTCAATAAGAAGGTAACCAGTAGCGCCTAAATAAATGACTGGGAATTGGCCACTTGATTTAGCAATGTGGAGGTTATGGTGACCTTGACAGCAATTTCCTTGGAGGGTAGGTGGAGGCGAAAGCCTCATTGGAGTGCATGCAAGAGAGAGTGGGAGAAGCTGTATTGAGACCATGGGTGTGGTAATCTTTTGAGGAATTTTGCTGCGAAGGGGAGCAGAAATATGCTGCGGCAGATGGAGGGGAAGAGGGTTCCCATTTTTAAGATGGGAGAAATAATGGAATGTATACTAAGGGAAATGAGCCGAGAGAGTGAGAAAGTGATGGAACAAGAAAGAAATAGAAATGCTAGTGGGAGATCTTAGGCAAGAGGAAATGGGATCTAGTTGAAAAAACAAGAGCATGAACAGTTTGACCATAGTCAAACTGGGTTAGGCACATCATATATGCACAGATGAAGGTAAGAAAGTGGTTTGGTAGTGAGAGCTTGTGTGCTGTTTTTCAGAATGCTTCTCTTTTCCCAGTGAAATAAGATGGAAGGTCATCAGCCGAGAGTGAGAAAGGGAGAGGACAAAAATGCTCCTCTAGCAGAGAAGGAAAGTAAATGCACTAGGGACATATGGTTTGATTGCAGGGCAGCTTTTGTAACTTTGTAAGGCCATTTGATATAACTGTCATGTAAGTTAGTAAGGCCATTTGATGTGGCTGTATGTTTCTCTAGCTATATTCAGTTTCTTGGGTGTGGTTGTGGAGTTGGTGAATTTCACTTTTGCCAAGTGGAGAACAAGGTGAGAGAGGCCTGGATAGTGAGAATTGCATGCAAGGGAGTGATTAAAGCCCCTTGTTGCAGCCCCTGTTACTGCCTCCCCTGACAGCTAGAAGAGTAAACCAGTTGGTCCTCCTAGCTTCCTGCAGTTCCCCCTCCAGTACAGCTCCCATGGGTTGTCACATAAATCACCTCTCCCTCCAGTTAAATCACTGTTCTGTTCAGAAACTGCAACAACTCTTCATTGTTTGCTTTATTAAGAACAAAATCCTGTAGCATTTAAGGCCTTTCAATCTATGGCCCTAACTGCCTTTCCATTTTGCTAATCTATTCACCACATATGCCCATGTCTTTCCTGTCTATGAGTTAATCCACATTGTTCCCTTTGCCTGGAATCTCTCTCTCCCATGGGTCTTACCTCTTTTATCAATCCCATTCTGTTTTTTAACCCCTGCCTCTAACACTGCCTCCTTCAGGAGCTATTTTTTTTCCTTCTGCTTCTGCTGCTCCTGCTGCTGCATCGTCTTTGGCTGCTCCTGCAGCTTCCTCTGCTGCTTCTGCCTCTGCTTCTGCCTCTGCCTCCTCCAGGAGCTGGCGTCATCCTCCTTCTTCTCCTTCTTCTTCCTCCTCCTCCTTCTTCTTTCTTTCTCTTTCTCCCCCTCCTTCCTCCTTCCCTCCTCCTCCTCCTTCTTCCTCTTTTTTTTTTTTTTTTTTTGAGACAGAGTCTTGCTCTGTCACCCAGGCTGCAGTGCAGTGGTGTGATCGTAGCTTATTGCAGACTTGGCCTCAAACTCCTGGGCTCAGGTGAACCTCCTGCCTCAGGCTCTTGAGTAGCTGAGACTAAAGGCATGTGCCACCATGCCTGGCTATTTTTTTTTTTTTTAAAGAAATGAGGTCTTGCTCTGTTTCCCAGGCTGGTCTTGAACTTCTGGCCTCAAGTGATCTTTCCATCTCCACCTCACAAAGTGTTGGGATTACAGGTGGGAGTCACTGCATCCAGCCCGTTTTTAAATCTCTTGGACAGTGTGTGATTGGTCAAATCTTTTTTTATACTTTTATGGCACATGTCTTATTCTAGCCTGTGTTATATATAATCTTTTATACTCCTCTCTTATTCTACATTTAAAGCAGGAATCCTGTCTTGTAAACATCCATACTTCTCCATAGCACATGTGACATTGTTTTTCCTAGAGTATTGTTTTCACAAATCTGATGAATCTCTATCTTTCCCCCTCCTTCTCTCCCATTTTTCTACGCACTGAGGTAAGGAAGGTATGTGTATATGGAGGAGGGAAAGGGTAAGGAAACTTGAATCCTAGCTGTCTCACATCCTTTGGAGAACACGATAGAATGTCAGATAAAGACACCCCTACCTGTTTTAATTTTCTTATTTTGGTGGTCTGGAAGCTGTGGCTAGAAGTTTGTGCTTTTCCTTCTTCCAACATATATACAGAGAAAGGATTAAGGGAGGGAATGCTGCCTATCTTGCTTTTTCTTTGTTTTGTGTATGGGTGAGGGCTGGGATGAAGAATGAACACAATGAGAAAAATGTTCCTTACAGGCCACTTTTGTGGTAATTGTGTACCACCTGTATTTATTATTAGAGTGTTACGGTAAGCTTTTTATGATTTTGGTTTTTCATTTGCAAATGGAAGCCACTTAACTGTGTATATTTATAAATCCTTACTTTCTATGGCATATATGTTAGTTCAAGTTGCACTGTGGTGCTGCGGCTGGAGAGAAGCAGCAGCTGTGTCTCTGTCAATCCCATGATGCTATCTTCCCTGCTGCTCATGTTGTGCAGATTGCCCATATGGGTTAGGAGAAAACAGATTTGTTAAAGGCAGATTTCCTTGGAAGCTTTCTCTGAGCAGCCCTGCAATTTGGTTGTATGATATGTATGGGCAGAAAGGTGCAATACTTTTTCTCACCCATCATAAGGGTCATGGTCAACATTCCTATAATAAAATACAGGTTAACAAGAGAAAAGCATAACAAGTTTATTTAAGCACAGTTTTATGTGACATGGGAGTCTTCAGAAATGAAGACCCAAAAAACTCAGGGAAAAATCTTCATTTTTAGGCTTACGTTTGATGAAGAATGGACAGTCCTGTAGAAATGTGATGGAACAAAAAGGGAATGATCCTAGTGATAATAGTCTGAATGGGGAAACTCAGGAAGGTCTATCTGTTCTGATTCTTCTTGGTCTCTCTGTGTGGCATTCTTTCTCCCTGGATGTAGTAGTGTCAGACCCCTTTTGGAATGAAGGTCTTAAGATCAACTATGAGACAAGGTAGGTCAGATAATTTCTTTTTAGCCAGCTCCTACACAGAAAGGAAGGGGAAGGTTAAATTTCATTTTTCTAGGCTTCATGACTGGCTTTCAGGAAGAAGGGTCCTAGTTTCTATTACCTGCCTTGGTGGAGAAAGAGGAGCAGGAGAGAGAAAGACAGAAGAGGGCCAGAAGGAGACTTCGCTTCTGAGACTCTTCCAGTGTTCTTCAGTTCAAAGTACTCCCAAGGAACAATACTTTGATAACAATGAAGTATCATCCTATGATAGTTGACATCATATCAATACTTTGGGGTATTGTTTTCTGAGCCCCAACAGATAACAATGAAGTATTACTCTATGATAGTTGATATAACAGTTACACAGTAAAACAGCACAGTCATACATTCATTTAAAAATGTTTGTTGAACTCTTCCTTTGTGCCATACTCCGAGTTAATAGCTAGGGATAAATGGAAAGCAAACATAGGCCTCATGCAACTTACAGTTTACTGAGAAAGAAGATAGACATAAGTAGTTATAAGTGTGATGTATGCTTTAAGAAAGTACGAGACGTCTATAATGAGGTCCTAAGTCTGGAGTATTAGGGAATCCTGTAGATGGCAATGATGTTAAAGGAGAGACCAGAAAGATAATTAGGAGTGAGCTAGAAGAAGGGAGATGATAAAGATTTCTGTCAAGGTAGAAGGTATATCATGTATAAGATCCTAAGGTAGGAAAGACCAGGCTGTGTTGGAGGAACTGAAAAGAGATCAGTAAGACTGAGATGGGGGCGTCAAAGATGATGACCTTGGCGGTGGGCTTCCAACACTGTGAGGTCAGTATTGTCATTATTTCCATTTGCATATACACGGTGTGGATATTCCTTCTCTGTAGCTTTCATTGACTTTAAGAGCATAGGTTGGTGTTGAGATGGTGTGGGATAGAACACAGTTGATCAGAGTATGGTTGTTTTGTATTCATCTTGTGATGGCACTGAATAAATGCACGTTTATCTTTTACCCTGAAGGGAGTTACTACAGTTTTATAGAGGAAAAAGGGCTCAGAGGCTGAAGTAAGTGATTTATGCATGATTGCATAGCTGATTAGTGATAGAGCCAGGATTTAAACCTGTCTCTGTCAACATCACAGCCCTTGTACTATGTTGCCTCTATATTTCAGAAATAGAAGGTTTTACAGTTCATGGCTTATATTTAATTCATGTAGTTCAACCAAGCGTGGTGGTTCACATCTATAATTACGGCATTTTGAGAGGCTGAAGTGGAGGATAACTTGAGACCAGGAGTTTGAGACTAGCATGAGGAAGAAAGCAAGACCCTGTCTTTAAAAAAAATACAAAAATTAGCCAGCCATGGTGGTGTGCACCTGTGGTCTTAGCTACTTGGGAGGCTGGGGCAGGAGGATCACTTGAGCCTTGGAGGTCAAGGCTGCAGTGAGCTGATTGCACCACTATACTCTAGCATGGGCGACAGAACGAGACCCTGTCAAAAAATTTAAGAATTAAAAAATTCAGGTAGTTCATGGCTGATTTAGAGATATTAACCCATATTAGACAGTAATAAAGTTGAAGAATAAGCAGAATTTTAATTCTCCTAATACTGGGTTGGGTAATTTTGGACAGCAAAAATATAATGGAGATTTAAATTATGCAGAACTTTCTTCTGACTTTGACTTTGTGTTACAGAAAGAAGAGGTTTAAATTAACGGGAACTATGTTAGCATCAGAAGGGGACTATGAAAACTTCTAAAATAACACTATGAGTTATTTTGGGTAGCTCCATAAATTCATTGAGTAAAGGATGTTAAGAGACCTCCATTGACTATCACAAAAAGGTCCTATTCAAGGGAATAAAGGAGAATGCATCATTGATGAGGCAAGAGTGAAGGTCACTACTATAGAATTTTGTCTCCTGAAGCTTGGTGCTCAGTCCATGAGCAAATTATCCATTTTAAGCTTTCCCAACAGTTTGTGTATAAAATTTGGTTTGGAATAAGTTATAAAGTTTGTGCAAAAGTCTCTAATCCAAGCTGCTGGACTGGTCACTGACATGTATTCATCTTTCACTCTTGTCCCTCTCTTGCATTCTGCTTTTGAAAGTCTACCAGCTCTTAGATTAGGGAGTCAAATCTAGTTAACTGTACCTAAGCATTTTATTTTCTTTAAAAGCCTGGAGACTGGTCTTATTTTTAGCATGTTGTTTAGAATAAAAATACATTATTCTATTTAATAAAGTATATAATTTAAAAGGATATTAGACCGAAAATTTAAGCTAGTCTCCTTAACCACATTTATGAGAAGACTGGCTGTTTGGACCATGATTGTAGTTGTATTATTCTGCCATCTAAGGGGAAATAAATAGTCCCTTGAGAAGTGGATTTATAATCTTCAGTATATGGAATAATAAAAGTGATGTCACAGATTATTTAAAACATAAAATATCCAAAGCACTCATGTTATATTTCTGCAATATGTACCATTCCTCATAGCTCAGTTATTTATACAATGATAAATGTATATTTGAAGGGGTGGCCTGCCCCTCCACACCTGTGGGCGTTTCTCATCAGGTGTGGAACGAGGAACTTGAGAGAAGAAAGAGACACAGAGACAAAGTATAGAGAAAGAAAAGTGGGCCCCGGGGACCGGCGCTCAGCATACGGAGGACCTGCGCCAGCACTTCTCTGAGTTCCCTCAGTATTTATTGATCATTGTCTTGACCATCTCAGCGAGGGGGAAGTGGCAGGACAATAGGGTCATAGTAGGGAGAAGGTCAGCAAGAAGACTTGTGAATAAAGATCTCTGTGTCATGAATAAGTTTAAGGAAAAGTGCTGTCCTTTGATGTGCATATATGCAAACATCTCCATAAACATTTTCGGTGCATAAAGAGCTGCATTGCCGCTAGCATATCCCACCTCCCGCCCTAAAGTGTTTTTCTCCTATCTCAGCAAATAGAACATACAATCGGGTTTTACACCAAGACATTCCATTGCCCAGGGATGGGCAGGAGACAGATGCCTTCCTCTATCTCAACTGCAAAGAGGCCATCCTTCCTCTGTTGCTAATCCTCCTTAGCACAGACCCTTTACGGGTGTCGGGCTAGGGGATGATCAGGTCTTTCCCTTCCCACGAGGCCATATTTCAGACTATCACATGGGGAGAAACCTTGGACAATACCTAGCTTCCCTAGGCAGAGGTCCCTGAGGCCTTCTGCAGTGTTTGTGTCCCCGGGTACTTGAGATTAGAGAATGGTGATGACTTTTAACAAGCATACTGCCTTCAGGCACTTGTTTAACAAAGCACAGGCTGCACAGCCCTGAATCCATTAAACCTTGAGTAGACATAGCACATGTCTCTTCAAGGACAAGGTTGGGGGTAGGGTTACAGATTAACAGCATGTCAAGGCAGAAGAATTTTTCTTAGTACAGAACGAAATGGAGTCTCTTATGTCTACTTCTTTCAACATAGACAAAGTAACAGTCTGATCTCTCTTTTCCCCACAATATTAAATATATATTACACATGTCACAGCATTGGTGACTGTAACTGAACAGAAAGGAAAAAGAAAAGCATGTCATTTACCAGGCTACATCATATTTGGTGTATAAGAGGTTCTTACTGTCACCAAGACACTACTCTGTTTCTGTTATCTGTTCTAAGATAGCTGCCATTAAAAAAGTAATTTTACTTTGCAAGTCATGGTTTCTTAAGTGACCACTCAGAACAAATTGCTGAAGTTTTATATGATATTTTTTCTTTCACATGACAATATTGGGCACTGATGACATACCTTGTTTTAACTGGGAGGTGTGTGCTAGTAATACCTTGCAAAATATATTAGTAATAAATCAAGCCCTTACTTCCTGCAGGCCCTTACTGGGCACTTGCACACATGTATTATCCAACTAAATCGTTCCAAGACTCCTCTGGTAGATGTTATTTTTTTCATTCTGCATTTAAGAAAACAAGCCCAAAGCCATGAGCTTGGTTAAGTAGCCAATAAATGGCCAAGATGGCACTGAAAGTCAGATCTGTCTGCAAATTCCCTTCTCTTTCCACTACATCAGAACATTTGTGATCGTCAGGAGGAGAAAAAACAGGGTTTTAAAAGGTGTCCTTGGTATATATTAAATTTTATTAGTGCAAAAGTATGTGTGTTTATGTGCTTAAGACTTGATACAACTGGATTTTTTGTAGTTGTTGTTGAGACAGGGTCTCACTGTGTCTCCCAGGTGGGAGTGCAGTGGTGTGATCATGGCCCACTGCAGCCTCGACGTCCCGGGCTCAATCAATTCTCCCATCTCAGCTTCCTGAGTAGTTTGACTCCAGGTATGCCCATCATGCCTGGCTAATTTTTGTATTTTTTTGTAGAGGTGGGGTTTCTACAGGTAGCCCAGTTGGTCTCAAATTCTTGGGCTCAAGTGATCCTCCTATCTCAGCCTCCCAAAGTTCTGGGATTACAGGCCTGAGCCACCGTGCCCAGCACGAATGACATTTTTGATAAGTTTTCCTGATGGCGTGTGACTAGCATGTTTGGCCAGCATCATTGTGATTGAATAACCTAATTTAAACCAGGAACTACAACCCAAACAATGGCTGTGATTCAGCAGATAGGAAAGTAAGGAAGTACTTGTTATCATTTGTCAGTGAATTTATATTTTTATGCAGTTTGAACTGTGGGTCACGCTGCAGACACTGTCCTTTAAAACTGTCGGAAATCTCTGCCTCTTCCTGAGCACTGATGGCCTCTTCCTTTGAGGGAGCAGCTCATACAACAATTTTGGAAAGCAGCAGTGATGACTCCTTTCTCCTTGGCGTTGAGTGGTTCCTTCCTCTTGAACAATTGGCTCTAGATGACAGTGACCAGTGCAGACTAAAACAGGCTGTTGGTTTGCCTTTTTATGTAGTCTAATTTCTAAAAAACAACAATCCTTTAAAAGAGATGGGAATTTTTACTTACCAACCACCTTTCTGTGATTTCATTAAGCAACTTTGGATCACACTTATCTGTGCATCTGAGAGGACTGCAGCAGCACCAAGTCTCATCTTTGCTTACACACATCTAACAAGTGCAGTCAACACTAATTGATGTTGTGAATTTATTTTTACATGCTTTATTTTTAAATTCCAAACTGACTGACCCCTGCCTCCCAGGATATCTTGAATGCCCATCCCTTGCTTAGCTAGTGTAGGCTTAGACAATGCAAATATATTTTAGGATCAACCTTTAAAAACATCATCAGATAAATAAGTCTGCCAGAAAAACTCTAATATTTATTATTTATTGTGATTTATTATTGACACTGTGTGCCAGACATTATACATTCGTCATATCATTATTTTGTACACGGTATGTTGAGTTGTGGCTTACATAGTGCTGCTATCTGTCAGCTTGGAATGGTTTGTCTTCCTCCTTTCTCTCCCTAGCAAACTCCTGTTCATCTTTCACTGCTCAGGTCTTGTATCACCTTTTCTTGTTAGGAACTGCTTTGCCTCCCTCCCATGGCCTAGGTAACTGACTACTTTCCTCTTTGTGCCTCTTATTGTACTTTATAGCTACTTCGATGCTGCTACTCCGGATTGCGTTGCTTTATTTGTATGTTGGTATCCTGTTGGGACTGTGAGCAGCCTGAGTGCTGGGACTACACCCATCAGGGTATCTCAGTGTGTGCTTTCATCAGCTTTTCAGACAAATAACTGGCTCAAGCTGAAATTATTCTTCTACCATTAGTACTTGGTTTTGTCAACAGTCTGCCAGTATTGTACTACCAATATGGCATAGACACTGGCCAGTCAGAACAGAAGCTAGTCATGGAGTTGAGGCCTTTTGAAGTACCATGATTCTTTAGGTCTGGAGATCTAAAAAAGGGTCTGGGGCAGTAGGGCAGAGAGAGAGAGAGAGAGAGAGTGTGTGTGTGTGTGTGTGTGTGTATGGGGGTGTTGCACATGTAGTTTTTCTCCAACTTGTATGAAATATTTCAGTATTTTAATAACTGGCTCAATATCAGCTTTGGTCTTCCCAGGTAGTGAGTGCCTAAAGAATGGGATTCGGCCTGTACTGCTTAGTGTCCCTAATATGGATATCTCAGTGCCACTCAGGTGTCCAAAACAGGTTAAACTTCTACAGCAAATGTTAATGTTATTACATAACACTTCTTTTTAAAACTTCTCCGAACTTTTCACATTACTGTTAATGGTGCAACAGTTGACCCTGGAACAATGTGGGTTTGAACTGCACGTGTCCACTTATACATGTTTCTATCTTTAATACATCTCTTCTGTCTCCCCTTTCATCTCCTCCACTTCGTCTGCCTCTGCCACCCCTGAGACAGCAAGACCAACCCCTTCTCTTTCTCCTCCTCCTGTTCAGCCTTCTCAAAGTGAAGATGAGGATAAAGACCTTTATGATGATCCCCTTCCACTTTAATGAATAATAAATATATTTTCTCTTCCTTAAGATTTTCTTAATAACATTTTTACCTAGCTTATTTTATTGTAAGAGTACAGAATATAATACATATACAAAATATGTGTTAATTGACTTTATGTTATCTGTAAGGCTTCTGGTCCATAGTATGCTCTACTAAGTTTTTGAGAGTCAAAGGTTATAGGCAGGTTTTTGACTGTTTGTGGGTTGTGGAGGGTGGGTTGGTGCCCCTAATCACCCCATTGTTCAAGGGTCAGTTGTACTCTCCTGTTCACATGGGATAGAAAACTTTGGAATTTTCTGGTCCTCTCACCTTCACATCCAAACCAAAATCCGGTCAATCGCCAAGACCTTTCCAAGATTCCTTCCTAGTTTCTGCCCCTTCTTTGCTTTCCCAGGGTTACCAGTTTGTACCATTTAATTCCAGGCTAACTTATTATAATACCCCCTTCAGTCCCTCTGTTCTTTTAGCTTCAGTCCAGGCCAGCTGGCACCATGGTTTTTTTCTCCTCTCCTTTTGTCCAATCCAGGCTTTACAGGGCCCTGCTTAAACCCCACGTCTTCAGAGAAACCTTCCTCCGCTGACTCAGCCCATCAGGGGCTGTCCTACCTCCAGGTGCCCTAGTACTTACTGTCTGTAGCACGCATTTGGATGTTAACTGTGCTGTACTTTGTGAGACTGCCTGAACTGTAATTATATCTTCAAATGACATTGAACAGGTGGTTGTCCCTCAAGTAGAGAACACACACTGCCGTTAAGTGAGAATTAAGACACTCACCGGGGCATAATGGTTCAGGCCACTTAGATTTTTAAGATTTCTTAATAGAAATAATTTCAAATTCTGTAGCTTGGTTGCCGAATAGCATGAAATTTTGTTAAAAGAAAAATACTGACTATGACCCACTAAATGAATTCCTAACCTACAAATGGATCACAACCTCCATTTTATAAAACCCTGATCTAGACCACAAAGGCCTTAAAAAGAAGAATGTTTCTCTCATAATGGAAGGGTAAGACCTGGAAGCAAAAGCCTTTACTATGAGTGTAAAGTATTGCAAGAGAAGCATAAGTATGCAGGTTTAGAGGAGGGAAAATTGCATGGTGAAAATGACTTCCTATTGTAGGAAGATGATTCTGTTTGTGGGAGAAGGGAATTGGCAGTGGCTTAGCAGTTTATAGATTTTCCCTTGAAAATTAAGTCATTCGGCCGGGCGCGGTGGCTCAAGCCTGTAGTCCCAGCACTTTGGGAGGCCGAGACGGGCAGATCACGAGGTCAGGAGATGGAGACCATCCTGGCTAACACGGTGAAACCCTGTCTCTACTAAAAATACAAAAACTAGCCGGGTGAGGTGGCGGGCGCCTGTAGTCCCAGCTACTCGGGAGGCTGAGGCAGGAGAATGGCATAAACCCAGGAGGCGGAGCTTGCAGTGAGCTGAGATCCGGCCACTGCACTCCAGTCCGGGCGACGAGCGAGACTCCGCCTCAAAAAAAAAAAAAAAAAAAGTCATTCATTGCAGAGGGTTTTGTTTGTTTGTTTGTTTTTTGTTTGTTTTTGTTTTGCCTCCACAAGGGCAGATGGGAAAAACACGCATTTCCTCCTCTCTAGTTTTACTTAGGCTTTTATTTATTCACCATTTTGTTTTCCTTCTCAATATTTTTGCTCTTGCCTAATAGCAGGGCTTGGTGAGATTTTCTGATTTGGACTGTGTTTCTAAACACTAAAATGAGCAAAGTGAGGAGGTTCCAAGATGGCCGAATAGGAACAACTCCAGTCTACAGCTCCCAGCATGAGTGATGCAGAAGACGGGTGATTTCTGCATTTCCAACTGAGGTACCAGGTTCATTTCACTGGGGCTTGTCAGACAGTGGGTGCAGCCCATGGAGTAGGCAGGGCATTGCCTTACCCGGGAAGCGCAAGGGGTTGGGGAATTCCCTTTCCTAGCCAAGGGAAGCCATGACAGATGGTACCTGGAAAATCGGGACACTCCCACCCTAATATTGGGCTTTTCCAACAGTCTTAGCAAATGGCACACCAGCAGATTATATCCCACGCCTGGTTTGGAGGGTCCCACGCCCACAGAGCCTTGCTCACTGCTAGCACAGCAGTCTGAGATTGAACTGCAAGGTGGCAGCGAGGCAAGGGGAGGGGCGTCCACCATTGCTGAGGCTTGAGTAGGTAAACAAAGCGGCCAGGAAACTCGAACCGGGTGGAGCCCATCGCCCCTCAAGGAGGCCTGCCTGCCTCTGTAGACTCCACCTCTGGGGGCAGGGCATAGCTGAACAAAAGGCAGCAGAAACTTCTGCAGACCTAAACGTCCCTGTCTGACAGCTTTAAAGAGAGTAATGGTTCTCCCAGCATGGAGTTTGAGATCTGAGAACAGACAGACTGCCTCCTCAAGTGGGTCCCTTACCCCCGAGTAGCGTAACTGGGAGACACCTCTCAGTAGGGGCCAACTGACACCTCATACAACTGGGTGCCCCTCTGAGATGAAGCTTCCAGAGAAAGGATCAGGCAGCAACATTTTCCGTTCTGCAATATTTGCTGTACTGCAGCCTCTGCTGGTGATACCCAGGCAAACAGGGTCTGGAGTGGACCTCCAGCAAACTGCAACAGACCTGCAGCTGAGGGTCCTGACTGTTAGAAGGAAAACTAACAAACAGAAAGGACATCCACGCCAAAACCCCATCTGTACGTCACCACCATCAAAGACCAAAGGTAGATAAAACCACAAAGATGGGGAGAAACCAGAGCAGGAAAGCTGAAAATTCTAAAAATCAGAGTGCCTCTTCTCATCCAAAGGAATGCAGCTCCTTGCCAGCAATGGAACAAAGCTGGATGGAGAATGACTTTGACAAGTTGAGAGAAGAAGGCTTCAGATGATTGGTAATAATAAACTTCTCTGAGCTAAAGGAGGATGTTCAAACCCATTGCAAAGAAGCTGAAAACCTTGAAAAAAGATTAGACGAATGGCTAACTGGGATAAACAGCATAGAGAAGACCTGAAATGACCTGATGGAGCTGAAAACCATGGCACAAGAACTATGTGACACATGCACAAGCTTCAGCAGCTGAGTCGATCAAGTGGAAGAAAGGGTATCAGTGATCGAAGATCAAATGAATGAAATGAAGTGAGAAGATAAGTTTAGAGAAAAAAGAGTAAAAAGAAGTGAACAAAGCCTCCAAGAAATAGGGGACTATGTGAAAAGACCAAATCTACGTCTGATTGGTGTACCTGAAAGTGATGGGGAGAATGGAACCAAGTTGAAAAACACTCTTCAGGATATTATCCAGGAGAACTTCCCCAACCTAGCAAGGCAGGCCAACATTCAAATTCAGGAAATACAGAGAACACCACAAAGATACTCTTCGAGAAGAGCAACTCCAAGACACATACTTGTCAGATTCACCAAAGTTGAAATGAAGGAAAAAATATTAAGGGCAGCAAGAGAGAAAGGTTGGGTAACCCACAAAGGGAAGCTCATCAGACTAACAGTGGATCTCTCAGCAGAAACCCTGCAAGAGTGGGGGCCAATATTCAACACTTTTTTTTTTTTTTTTTTGAGACAGAGTGCCGCCCAGGCTGGAGTGCAGTGGCCGGATCTCAGCTCACTGCAAGCTCCGCCTCCTGGGTTTACGCCATTCTCCTGCCTCAGCCTCCCGAGTAGCTGGAGCTACAGGCGCCTGCCACCTTGCCCGGCTAATTTTTTGTATTTTTTAGTAGAGACGGGGTTTCACCGTGTTAGCCAGGATGGTCTCGATCTCCTGACCTCGTGATCCACCCGTCTCGGCCTCCCAAAGTGCTGGGATTACAGGCTTGAGCCACCACGCCCGGCACCCCACACTTTTTTTTTTTTTTTTGAGACAGAGTGCTGCCCAGGCTGGAGTGCAGTGGCCGGATCTCAGCTCACTGCAAGCTCCGCCTCCTGGGTTTACGCCATTCTCCTGCCTCAGCCTCCCGAGTAGCTGGAGCTACAGGCGCCTGCCACCTTGCCCGGCTAATTTTTTGTATTTTTTAGTAGAGACGGGGTTTCACCGTGTTAGCCAGGATGGTCTCGATCTCCTGACCTCGTGATCCACCCGTCTCGGCCTCCCAAAGTGCTGGGATTACAGGCTTGAGCCACCACGCCCGGCTCAACATTCTTAAAGAAAAGAATTTTCAACCCAGAATTTCATATCCAGCCAAACTAAGTTTCATGGAGAAATAAAATCCTTTACAGACAAGCAAATGCTTAGAGATTTTGTCACCACCAGGCCTGCCTTACAGGAGCTCCTGAAGAAAGCACTAAACATGGAAAGGAGCAACTGGTACCACCACTGCAGAAACATGCCAAATTGTAATAGACCATCAATGCTAGGAAGAAATTACATCAACTAATGAGCAAAATAACCAGCTAATATCATAATGACAGGATCAAATTCACACTTAACAATATTAACCTTAAATGTAAATGGGTGAAATGGTCCAATTAAAAGACACAACTGGCAAACTGGATAAAGAGTCAAGACCCATCATTTGCTGTATTCAGGAGACCCATCTCACATGCAGAGAC
>NW_012114921.1:421424-433824 GCF_000951035.1 Colobus angolensis palliatus
AAGGATATCCAGGAATTGAACTCATCTCTGCACCAAGCAGACCTAATAGACATCTACAGAACTCTCCACCACAAATCAACAGAATATACATTCTTTTCAGCACCACATGACACTTATTCCAAAACTGACCACATAACTGGAAGTAAAGCACTCCTCAGCAAATGTACAAGAACAGAAATTATAGCAAACTGTCTCTCAGACCACAGTGCAATCAAACTAGAACTCAGGATTAAGAAACTCACTCAGAACCGCTCAACTACATGGAAACTGAAAAACCTGCTCCTGAATGACTCGTGGGTACATAACGAAATGAAGGCAGAAATAAAGATGTTCTTTGAAACCAATGAGAACAAAGACACAACATACCAGAATCTCTGGGACACATTTAAAGCAGTGTGTAGAGGGAAATTTATAGCACTAAATGCCCACAAGAGAAAGTTGGAAAGATCTAAAATTTACACCCTAACATCACAATTAAAAGAACTAGAGAAGCAAGAGCAAACACATTCAAAAGCTAGCAGAAGGCAAGAAATAACTAAGATCAGAGCAGAACTGAAGGAGATAGAGACACAAAAAACCCTTCAAAAAACCAATGAATCCAGGAGCTGGTTTTTTGAAAAGATCAACAAAATTGATAGACCACTAGCAAGATCAATAAAGAAGAAAAGAGAGAAGAATCAAATAGATGCCATAAAAAATGATAAAGGGGATATCACCACTGATCCCACAGAAATACAAACTACCATCAGAGAATACTATAAACACCTCTACGCAAATAAACTAGAAAATGTGGAAGAAATGGATACATTCCTGGACACATATACCCTCCGAAGAGTAAACCAGGAAGAAGTTGAATCCCTGAATAGACCAATAGCAGGCTCTGAAGTTGAGGCAATAATTAATAGCCTACCAACCAAAAAAAGTCCAGGACCAGATGGATTCACAGTTGAATTCTACCAGAGGTACAAAGAGGAGCTGGTACCATTCCTTCTGAAACTATTCCAATCAATAAAAGAAGAGGGAATCCTCCCTAACTCATTTTAGGAGGCCAGCATCATCCTGATACCAAAGCCTTGCAGAGACACACAAAAAAGAGAATTTTAGACCAATATCCCTGATGAACCTCGATGCAAAAATCCTCAATGAAATACTGGCAAACCAAATCCAGCAGAACATCAAAAAGCTTATCCACCACGATCAAGTTGACTTCATCCCTGGGATGCAAGGCTGGTTCAACATATGCAAATCAATAAACATAATCCATCATATAAACAGAACTAAAGACAAAAACCACATGATTATCTCAATAGATGGAGAAAAGACCTTCAACAAAATTCAACAGCCCTTCATGATAAAAGCTCTCTATAAACTAGGTATTGATGGGACATGTCTCAAAATAATAAGAGCTATTTATGACAAACTCACAGCCAATACTGTACTGAATGGGCAAAAACCGGAGGCATTCCCTTTGAAAACTGGCACAAAACAGGGATGCACTCTCTCACCACTCCCATTCAACATAGTGTTGGAATTTCTGGCCAGGGCAATCAGGCAGGAGAAAGAAATAAAGGATATTCAATTAGGAAAAGAGGAAGTCAAATTGTCCCTGTTTGCAGATTGTATATTTAGAAAACCCAAAATCTCCTTAAGCTGATAAACAACTTCAACAAAGTCTCAGGATACAAAATCAATGTGCAAAAATCACAAGCATTCTTATACACCAATAACAGACAAACAGAGAGCCAAATCATGAGTGAACTCCCATTCACAATTGCTTCAAAAAGAATAAAATACCTAGGACTTCAACTTACAAGGGATGTGAAGGACCTCTTCAGGGAGAACTACAAACCACTGCTCAACGAAATAAAAGAGGACACAAACAAATAGAAGAACATTCCATGCTCATGGATAGGAAGAATCAATATTGTGAAAGTGGCCACACTGCCCAAGGTAATTTATAGATTCAACGCCATCCCCATCAAGTTACCAATGACTTTCTTCACAGAATTGGAAAAAACTACTTTAAAGTTCATATGGAACCAAAAAAGAGCCTGCATTGCCAAGACAATTCTAAGCCAAAAGAACAAAGCTGGAGGCATCACACTACCTGACTTCAAACTATGCTACAAGGCTACAGTAACCAAAACAGCATGGTACTGGTACCAAAACAGAGATATAGACCAATGGAACAGAAGAGAGTCCTCAGAAATAATACCACACATCTACACCCATCTGATCTTTGACAAACCTGACAAAAACAAACAATGGGGAAAGGATTCCCTATTTAATAAATGGTGCTAGGAAAATCGGGTAGCCATATGTAGAAAGGTGAAACTGGATCCCTTCCTTACACTTTATACAAAAATTAATTCAAGATGGATTAAAGATTTAAATGTTAGACCTAAAACCATAAAAACCCTAGAAGAAAACCTAGGCAATACTATTCAGGATATAGGCATGGGCAAGGACTTCATGACTAAAACACTAAAAGCAATGGCAACAAAAGCCAAAATTGACAAATGGGATCTAATTAAACTAAAGAGCTTCTGCACGGCAAAAGAAACTACCATCAGAGTGAACAGGCAACCTACAGAATGGGAGAAAATTTTTGTAATCTAACTGTCTGACAAAGGGCTAATATTCAGAATCTACAAAGAACTTAAACAAATTTACAAGAAAAAATCAAACAACCTCATCAAAAAGTGGGCAAGGGATATGAACAGATACTTCTTAAAAGAAGACTTTTTTTTTTTTTTTTTGAGGCAGTGTCTTGCTCTTTCGCCCAGGCTGAAGTGCAGTGGCATGATCTTGGCTCACTGCAAACCCTGCCTCCTGGGTGCACACCATTCTCCTGCTTCAGCCTCCCGAGTACTGGGACTACAGGCACCGGCCACCACGCCTGGCTGATTTTTTGTATATTTTTAGTAGAGACGGGGTTTCACTGTCTTAGCCAGGATGGTCTTAATCTCCTGACCTTGTGATCCACCTGCCTCGGCCTCCCAAAGTGCTGGGATTACAGACGTGAGCCACCATGCCTGGCCAAGAAGACATTTATGCAGCTAACAGACACATTAAAAAATGCTCGTCATCACTGGCTATCAGAAAAATGCAAATCAAAACCACAATGAGATGCCATCTTCCACTAGTTAGAATCACAATCATTAAAAAGTCAGGAAACAACAGGTGCTGGAGAGGATGTGGAGAAATAGGAACACTTTTACACTGTTGGTGGGAAAGTAAACTAGTTCAACCATTTTGGAAGACAGTGTGGCAATTCCTCAAGGATCTAGAACTAGTAATACCATTTGACCCAGCCGTCCCATTACTGGGTATATACCCAAAAGATTTTAAATCATGCTGCTATAAAGCACAGGCACACGTATGTTTATTGCGGCACTATTCACAATAGCAAAGACTTGGAACCAAACCAAATGTCCATCAATGATAGACTGGATTAAGAAAATGTGGCACATATACACCATGGAATTCTACGTGGCCGTAAAAAAGAATGAGTTCATGTCCTTTGTAGGGACATGGATGAAGCTGGAAACCATAATTCTGAGCAAACCATCGCAAGGACAGGAAACCAAACACCACATATTCTCACTCACAGGTGGGAACTGAACAATGAGAACACTTGGACACAGTGTGGGGAACATCACACACCCGGGCCTGTCGTGGGGTGGGGAGAGGGGGAGCGATAGCATTAGGAGATATACCTAATGTAAATGACGAGTTAACAGGTGCAGCACACCAACATGGCTTATGTATACATGTGTAACAAACCTGCATGTTGTGCACATGTGCCCTTGAACTTAAAGTATAATAATAATAATAAAAGAGCAAAGTGAGATAACATAAAGGAGATTTATCTTTTGTTTAATATTCATCCATTTTGGGATGATCTAAAAAGAACAATTTAAAAATAGGGAGTTCTAGAAGGTACTAGGCTATGGGATGAAAACACCATCACTTGCAAATGGTTATAATTATCTTCTAATTGTAGGCTGCTAACATTATGGTTTTAAAGGGAAGGAATGTCCTGTAGTAAATAGTAGTGGCAGATTATAATTATTACCCCTGAGTCAGTTTCTCTCCAAATGTGCTGTTTGGTTTTCCACTGATTATTTTTTTTCTTAGTGAAATGAGCCTTTGTGGTAAATCTTTTCTCAGTTATATTCTTTGTGGCAATTTTCCCTTGTAGAAGATCCTTTATTTAAAGGCTGTATGAAATTATTTTTATTGCTTAAATCAGGACAGAGTTGTACCTGGGGAAAATGGATCATCAAACAGCTTTTTACATTCTTCAGGATCACACGCTGTATTAGTCTGTTTTTATGCAGCTGATAAAGAACATACCTGAGACTAGGAAGAAAAGGAGGTTTAATTGGACTTAGAGTTCCACATGGCTGGGGAGGCCACAGAGTCATGGTGGGATGTGAAAGGTACTTCTTACATGGAGGCAGCTAGAGAAAATGGGGAAGAAGCAAAAGTGGAAATCCCCAATAAACCCATCAGATCTCTTGAGACTCATTCACTATCATGAGAATAGCATGGGAAACGACCCCCATGATTCAATTACCTCCCCATGGGTCCCTCCCACAACATGTGGGAATTCTGGGAGATACAGTTCAAGTTGAGATTTGAGTGGGGACACAGCTAAACCATATCCTACCACCCTGGCCCCACCAAATTTCATGTCCTCACATTTCAAAAACAATCATGCCTTCCTAGCAATCCCCCAAAGTCTTAACTCATTTCAGCATTAACCCAAAAGTCCACAGTCCAAAGTCTCATCTGAGACAAGGCAAGTCCTTTCTGCTTATGAGCCTATAAAATCAAAAGCAAGTTAGTTACTTCCTAGATACAGTGTACGTTCAGGTATTGGGTAAATACGGCCATTCCAAATGGGAGAAATTGGCCAAAACAAAGGGGTTACAGGCCCCATGCAAGTCTGAAATCCAGCAGGCAGTCAAATTTTAAAGGTCCAAAATGATCTCCTTTGACTTCAGGTCTCAGATACAGGTCACACTGATGCAAGAGGTGGGTTCCCATGGTCTTGGGCAGCTCCATCCCTGTGGCTTTGCAGGGTCCAGCCTCCCTCCCAGCTGCTTTCAGAGGCTGGCATTGAGTGTCTGTGGCTTTTCCAGGCTCACAGTACAAGCTGTCGGTGGGTCTACCATTATGGGGTCTGGAGGATGGTGGCTCTCATCTCACAGCTCCACTAGGCATTGCCCCAGTAGAGACTCTGTGTTGGAGCTCTGACCCCACATTCCCTTCCAGACTGTCCTAGCAGAGGTTCTCCATGAGGGCTCAACCCCTGCAGCAAACTTTTGCCTGGGCATCCAGGCATTTCCATACATCTTCTGAAATCTAGGCAGAGGTTCCCAAACCTCAATTCTTGACTTCTGTGCACCTGCAGGCTCAACCCCATGTGGAAGCTGCTAAGGCTTGGGGCTCCCACCCTCTGAAGTCACAGCCTGAGCTCTATGTTGGCCCCTTTAAGCCATGGCTAGGGTGGCTGGGACATGGGGCACCCAGTCCCTAGGCTGCACACAGCATGGGGACCCTGGGCTCAGCCCATGAAACCACTTTTTCCTCCTGGGGCTCCAGGCCTGTGATGGGAGGGGCTGCCCTGTAGTCTCTGACATGGCCTGGAGACATTTTCCCCATGGCCTTGGGGATTAACATCAGGCTCCTTGCTACTTATGCAAATTTCTGCAGTCGGCTTGAATTTCTCCTCAGAAAATAGGTCTTTCTTTTCTACTGCATCGTCAGGCTACAAATTTTCTGAACTTTTATGCTGTTTCCCTTTTAAAACAGAATGTTTTAACAGCACCCAAGTCACATTTTGAATGCTTTGCTGCTTAGAAATTTCTTCTGCCAGATACCCTAAATCATCTCTCTCAAGTTCAAAGCTCCACAAATCTCTAGGGCGGGGCAAAATGCCACTAGTCTCTTGCTAAAACATAACAAGAGTCACCTTTGCTTCAGTTCCCAACAAGTTCCTCATCTCCATCTGAGAGTACCTGAGCCTGGACTTTGTTGTTCATATCACTATCAACATTTTTGTCAAAACCATTGAACAAGTCTCTAGGAGGTTCCAAACTTTTCCACATTTTCCTATCTTTTTCTCAGCCCTCCAAACTGTTCCAACCTCTGCCTGTTACCCAGTTTCAAGGTTGCTTTCACATTTTCAGGTATCCTTTCAGCAATGCCCCACTCTACTCGTACCAATTTACTGTATTAGTTCGTTTCCATGCAACTGATTGAGACATACCCGAGACTGGGAAGAAAAAGAGGTTTAATTGGACTTACAGATCTACAGGGCTGGGGGTCCTCAGAATCATGGCAGGAGGCGAAAGGCACTTCTTACAAGGTAGTGGCAAGAGAAAATGAGGAAGAAGCAAAAGTAGAAACCCCTGATAAACCTATCAGATCTTGTGAGACTTATTCACTATCATGAGACTAGCACAGGAAAGACTGGCCCCCATGATTCAATAACCTCCCCCTGGGTCTCTCCCACAACACGTGGGAATTCTGGGAGATACAATTCAAGTTGAGGTTTGGGTGGGGACACAGCAAAATCATATCACGTGCCAAATGTAAAAATACACATATGGTTGTAATATGCTTTTTTGTGTGTTTTGTTTAATACCACAATATAAAATTGTTGTTGGTTATCAGTCATTGGGAATATTTTTTCAGCCTTTGCTGTGGTCAGGGGCTTGTACACACACCACCTTGAATCCTTGCAACCTTGTAAGGAAGTTACTAGTTTTCCCTTTTATAGATGAAGTAACTGAGGTACTGAGATATTAAAGAGTTTTCTGGAAATCACCTAGCTGGAAAGTGGCACAGTCAGCATTTCAACGTGGGACTTTCAGGTTATAGAGCTGGGCTGTTTTCACTGTGCTGAGCCAACCTTCAAAACAGTGATAGCACAGTGTGGTGGTGACTGTTCTGGAAGCTGTCATAGAATCAGAGAAGGAGCATTCTCCTTTGGGCTTGGGGTTGTCCTAGAAAACTTTGCAGAGGGGACAGCACTTGAATAAACATTTTTTTTTTTTTTTTTGAGACGGAGTCTCCCTCTGTTGCCCAGGCTAGAGTGCAGTGGCCGGATCTCAGCTCACTGCAAACTCCGCCTCCCAGGTTTATGCCATTCTCCTGCCTCAGCCTCCTGAGTAGCTGGGACTACAGGCGCCCGCCACCTCGCCCGGCTAGTTTTTTGTATTTTTTAGTAGTGACGGGGTTTCACCGTGTTAGCCAGGATGGTCTCAATCTCCTGACCTCGTGATCTGCCCGTCTCGGCCTCCCAAAGTGCTGGTATTACAGGCTTGAGCCACCGCGCCCGGCCTTGAATGAACATTTTGAGGATGAGGTAGTAATTTTTTTTGTAATGATGCGAGACAGGAAGGCATTCCGGGCAGGAGGAAATCCATGTAGAGAAGCCTGGAGACTTGAGAAAGCGTATGTCCAGAGCATTTCTGGAATATGAAGTGGGAGAGGGCCATGTGGTAGAAGATGAGGCTGGAAAAGAGGTGAGCAGGGTGCCATGATGGACATTATCAGCTTCTCTGAGCTTGCCTTCACTATGGCCTTGTGTACCACTGGTTAGTTGGGTGGTGTCTCCTCTTTGCTGCCATAACAATCACCCTATTCTCACCCACATTCGTAATGTGCATTCCTTGTATGGAAATAATTTCTTTGCTTGCTTGTCTCCTCTGGTAGACTGTGGCCTCCTTGAGAGCAAAAAATAAGGCTTTTATCCTTATATCCAGTGTAGCCAGGCACACAGAGTAAGCACTCAGGAAATGGTGGGACGGTGAAAGAACCTTGTCTTTGCTGAGGAGTCTCGGTATTAATTATAGTCACCTATGTGTTTACAACTTTTCTACTTTTCAAGGTTGAGTTGGATTTTAACTGGATAATTGAAGTATCTGTTCACATTTCCTGAGGCTAACACACCTCTGACAGAAAGAAAACAGTCTTGCTGGTAGCCCCACAGGCCTAGAGCAGAGTTAACTGGTGTAGTCTAAGTTTGGGTGAGGTCACTTGGTCTTCAGGTGTCACATCACACTTCTCACTTCTCCCGGTTCAACTCAGGAGTCATTGATGTAGCAAGTCCTGTGCACATTGTGCTTTGCGCTCTGTGGGTACAGAGATTAGCCAGAAAGGGAGAGACAATAGGGCATGGGGGGGAAAACACAGCCTCTCTACTCCATAGGGGTCCTCTGAAGAACAGTTGAGATTATTACCTATAGCCGTAGTTCAGCCCTTACACTATTCACAGGGGCAGGAGGAAATAACATATGTGGTGTGTTCAGTAGATTCTAACTTTTTTTATCTGGGTTTTTTACAGTTTTACAGTTTATAGTAGTATGAAGGTTATAAGACACGTATGTATAAATAACTACAGTGCAAGGCTACATTTGAAAAGATTATAATATAGCTAAAATACCATGAAAGCACAAAGAAGGCAGGAATGTTTCATGAAGGGAGTGGCATTGAATAGAACCCCCAGGACCTTTCACAGGGTAGACAGCTGTGTGGATTAAAGGCTTAACTATTGCCTGCTCCAAGACTTTTTTCTGACCACCCTATTAAAAGTCGATCTGCCTCTGTTATTCTTTATCAAAATAAAACCTGTACAACTAGTTTCCTTTTTTTTTTTTTTTGAAACAGGATCTCACTCTGTTGCCCAGGCTGGAGTCCAGTGGCATGATCACAGCTCGTTGCAGCCTCAACCTCCTGGGCTCAGGTGATCCTCCCACTTCATCCTCCTGAGTGACTGGTAGCACAGGTGCATGCCATTATGCCATGCTAATTTTTGTATTTTTTGAAGAGACAGGATTTTGCCACATTTCCCAGGCTGGTCTCAAACTCCTTGGCTCAAGTGATCTGCCAGCCTTGGCCTCCCAAAGTCCTGGGATCACAGGTGTGAGCCACCACACCCAGGTAAAACCTGTACAATTAGTTTTTAAGTTCTTATTTGTGTGTTTGCTTGTTTGTTTTCTGTTTCTTGTTGTCTGTTGCCAGACTGTAAGCCCTGTGAGGGGAGTGACCATATCTAGCTTGTTCACTGTTATAACTCTAGTACTTATCCCATGGTAGGCACTCAAGAAATACTCACACATCCTACTAGCTCTGGGAAGTTGTTGATTATCTGGTGATGTGGTGGCAAAACCACCTGAAAGTAATCACAGGAAGCCACTTGGTTACATTTCAACTTGCTGTTATTGTTCTGAGCTTTTTGGTTTCTGCTGAGGATATCCTTTTCCCTTCCTTTATCTTTTTTACAGTGCCATTATCATTTAGACCGGATGAATGTGCAAAACAATGAGTAGTCTGTAGAGTGTGTCTTTAAGATAATGATAAAAAGTCCCTGGAGGACATTTTATAGTGAAATCAGGACTGCAAATTTGATGTTGGAGTTTCCAGGAGGAAAAAACTTAGACATTACTTTCCTCAGCTGCTTCCTTTTGTGGATGCTATTCATGTGGGGATTTTGTAAAGTTTAATTTTCCAGAGTGCTTTAATATCATGTATTTTTCAATGTGATAAAAAAATTATTTTAAAGCAGTCTCTGAAAAGAGGTTGTAAGTTTTCTGTTTCAGTGGTTCTCACGGTATCATTCACAGAAGATTCTCCATGGAGGAGGAAGAGTTGTATTTTAGCATTATGTTGTAATACTATGTTTGTATGTGCTTTTTCTTTTTTAAAAATGTAGTTTATTAATTCATCAGAGGTAACCAGTGAAGATTGTGGCTGTTGATGTCTTTTATCTCACCAGAGTGGAACAGGACCGAAATGTTTGAGAACAATTAGTTTATTACCTTCTATCAATTTCTTTAATAGGTTTTGGAGAAAAGGGTAGCAATAGAATATGCTTTATTGACTTCTACTAAATGCTGGGGGGAGCCTGATGGCCTTGGAACTCTTTTGCCAATTTAGTGGGGTGTTCAGTGTTTACAATGCCCACAGTCAGGACCAGTGCAGAATCTGTTATACGTGACTACAACTGTTCAAAAGACTTCCTTTTGTTGATTGTTGTTAAACGAATACTGCTGATGTCATATATTGAGTCCTTCTTCACTGAGATCTTTCTTGGGTGTATTACGACTTTGGAGAGTAAACATTATTATATATGTTAAATATGTAACAATTTAAGAGGGACCTACCTTAGGCTTGAAGCCTGACTTGTTCTCATAATTATGTGCCATGTGAACCTTTCAATAGCCTTCTGCTTTCTTCTCACTTTTTTTTTTCTTTTTAAAAAGTTTCCTCTAGGCCATCTTCCACAGAACAGGTAAACTGATCTTTTTTTTTTTTTTTTTTTAAATCAGAATAAGTTTTAAACCTTTTGAAGGCTTCGTACTGCCCTTAAGTTCAGACTTTCAGACTCCCTATCACAGCCCACTTAGCTCTAAGCCTCATCCAGTACCATTCTCTGTCTTGTTCACCACTGGTCTTATCTCTGTTTCCACATTAAGCTCTTTCTGGCCTCTAGCTCTTTGTATTTTCTGTTTCTTCTTTCTAGAGTTCTTTCCTTGTCTGTCTCCTTCAGGCTTCAGTTCCATTGCTACCTCCATAGAATGACCTTCTGTATTAGTTGCTTTGGGCTGCAGAGTATCACAAACTACGAGGTTTGAAACAATAGAAATTTATCCTCTCACTTCCAGAGACCAGAAGTCCAAAGTCAGGGTGTCAGCAGGATTAGTTACTTCTTGGGGACTCCGAGGGAGAGCCTGGTCCGGGCTCCGAGGAAGAGTCTGGTCTATGTCCTTTGCTAAGCTTCTGCTGGCTGTTGGCAGTCCTTAGCATTCTTTTGCTGGAAGCTGCTTGATTCCAATCTCTGCTTCCATTGTCACGTGGCCATCTTGCTTTTGTGCGTCTGTGTCTTAACATAGCATTCTTCTCTCTGTGCCTCTTTGTCTCTTTTTTTCTTACAAGAACACCAGTCATATTGGATTAAGGGCCCACCCCTCTCCAGCATGACCTCATCTTAACTAATGACATCTGCAATGATCCTATTTCTAAATAAAGTCACATTCTGAGGTTCTAGGAAGGACATAAATTTTGGGGGGATGCTATTCAACCCAGTATACCTACATGACTTTCAATTAAAAGT
Source organism: Colobus angolensis palliatus (assembly GCF_000951035.1). Classification (NCBI taxonomy): domain Eukaryota; kingdom Metazoa; phylum Chordata; class Mammalia; order Primates; family Cercopithecidae; genus Colobus; species Colobus angolensis. The sequence continues at coordinate 432,556 of NW_012114921.1, forward strand.
AGGCTGTGTTATTGGAGCTATACAGTAGTCCTCCCTTCTTCATGGGGGATAAGTTCCAAGACCCCCAGTGGATGCCAGAGACATTGGTTAGTACTGAACACTATATATACTATGTTTTTTTCCTCTACATACATACCTATGAGAAAGTTTTATTTATAAATTAGGCACAATAAGAGATTAATAAGAGATTCATTTTAATGAATAATAAACAATTATGACACATTATGTGAACACACAGTCTCTTTCTCTCTCTCAAAATATCTTGTTGTACTGTACTCACCTATTTTCTGACGATGGTTGACCATGGGTAACTGAAACTGCAGAAAGCAAAACCATGGATAAGGTCTATAAACACACTGGTTATTTATTCCTGGCCAGTGATGAGCAAGGCACTTTATTAGACCACATGTTACATATTGTACTCAGCTCTGGGCACACCATCTGTAAGAGGGAATGTTAATTAATCCAGAGTGGGAGCAGGGTTAGGAGGACTTTAGAATATAGTGTTTTATGAGAAATAGTAAGAACTGGGGTTGCTCAGTTGGAGAACAGAAGATTTGTGAGGTCATCACAGCTCTTTGCAGGAGAGGTAGTATGCAAGATTGGATTGTGAGTAACATAGATCACAGGTCTGAACTCCTGTTCATGAGAAATGTGATTTTTGCCCTTTTTTGGAGGTCGAAGCGTCCTTGTCCTTTTACATTATACTATCAGATACCAGCCTCTATCTCTCAGAAGATGTGATGTAGTTATACCAGTGGTATCAGGAGAACATTTTGCATGTATAGAAGAAACATTCAGAACAGGCCAGGTGCAATGGCTTATGCCTATAATCCGAGCACTTTGGGAGGCCCAGGCGGGTGGATCACTTGAGGTCAGGAGTCCAAGACCAGCCTGGGCAACATGGCAAAACCCCGTGTCTACTAAAAATACAAGAAGTAGCTGGGCATGGCAGGGCACGCCCATAGTCCCAGCTACTCGGGAGGCTGAGGCAGGAGAATCACTTGAACCCAGGAGGTGAAGGTTGTAGGAGCCAAATCATGCCACGGCACTCCAGCCTGGGCGACAGAGTCAGATTCTGTCTCAAAAAAGAAAAGAAAAAGATTTAGAACAGTAGATTATAAAGGAAGAAAAACAGTAACACATCATCTTATGTTTAGCAAAACAGAAGAATATAAACTTGTAAGGCCTTGATGATATGCAGCCTTACATTATTTTTATAAGATTATTATTGAAATGCTTATATATCATATATATGAGTTCTGGCAA
>NW_012114921.1:435494-487725 GCF_000951035.1 Colobus angolensis palliatus
TTCTTCTTCTTCTTCTTCTTCTTCTTCTTCTTCTTCTTCTTCTTCTTCTTCTTCTTCTTCTTCTTCTTCTTCTTCTTTCTTCTTCTTCTTCTTCTTCTTTTCTTCTTCTTCTTCTTCTTCTTCTTCTTCTTCTTCTTCTTCTTCTTCTTCTTCTTCTTCTTCTTCTTTCTTCTTCTTCTTCTTCTTCTTCTTTCTTCTTCTTCTTTCTTCCTTTCTTCTTTCTTCTTTTTTGAGATGGGGTCTCGCTCTATCACCCAGGCTGGAGTGCAGTGGCGTGATCATAATTCACTGTAACCTCAAACTTCTGGGCTCAAGGGATCCTCTGATCTCAGCATCCTGAGTAGCTAGGACTACAGGCATGTACCACCACACCCAGCTAGTATTTTTACTTTTTGTAGAGACAGGGTCTTGCTATGTTGCCCAGGCTGGTCTTGAACTCCTGGGCTCAAGTGATCCTACTGCCTTGGCCTCCTGAAGTATTGGAATTACAGGTGTGAGCCAGCGAGCCTGGCCTAGGTTTTTCTTTTTCCTTTTTTTTGAGACAGAGTCTTGCTCTGTCACCCGAGTGGGAATGCAGTGGTGTGATCTTAGCTTACTGCAACCTCTGCCTCCCAGGTTCAAGTGATTCTCAGGCCTCAGACTCCCAAGTAGCTGGGATTATAGGCATGCATCACCACACCCGGCTAATTTTTTTGTGTTTTTGTAGAGAAGAGGTTTTGCATGTTGGCCAGGCTGGTCTCAAACTCCTGGCCTCAATTTGATCCTCCCACCTCAGCCTCCCAAAGTGCTGGGATTACAGTGTGAGCCACCGTGGCACCCAGTGAGTCTAATCTCATCTCCCATGTCTTCCCCTCATAAACCTCTTGCTGTAAAACAACAGCTCCTGAATTTATGCTCATTCTGTATAGCTCATCATAGCCTTGCACATATTTTTCTTCCTTTGCTTGAAATGCTCTTTTGTACCTGAAAAAAAAATTCTTCTCTGTGTCAAAGTTCAGCTCAGATATTACCTCCTTGGTGCAGTCTTCTGTAATTTCCACGGGCAGGGTGGTGGCTTTGGCTTCTGAGCTCCCACAGTGCTTTGTATACAGAACTTAACCACACCACTGCTTGGTTGTTTACTAGCACATGAATCATTTCTCTTAGATTCCCCAGAACTTGAGAAATGGAATTTTAGCTTAGTTTTTTTCTTAATACCTGCCTTTTAGTGAGTACTCAGTAAGTATTTTTAAATGAAAGAAAAATTTAATATCAATGTGATTTAGTGCAATATAATTTACATATGACTATATAGTGAAATAGAAATATAAACATGTACCTTGTAAAATAATATATATCTTCAATGAGATTTTAAATGTTTATCAATGTGCTTTTGAATTATCTTATTATACATACAGAACAATGCATTATCCTAACTCCAGAATCCCCTTATTCTCTTTTACAGTCACTTTTCCCCTGCAATGGTAACCAGTATCCTGGCTTCTGACAGCACAGATTTTGAATCCTGACTTTAAAAAGAAGGGAGATGATTGCTGTGTTTCAATTATGTGAACATATATTTATTTAGAAAAGAAAGATTTAAAATAACTGGCATCTCCTTGTCTGTTTTTTATCCAAGAGTTTGGACTTGAGATCTAAGTTCCCTTTCTGTCCTAAGATTTTATGAAACTTAATTTAAAACTTAATGAACCGGGTGTGGTGGTGTGCGCCTTTAGTTCCAGCTACTCTTGAGCCTAGGAAGGAGGATCGCCTGAGCCCAGGAGTTCGAGGCTGCAGTGAGCTGTGATCGGACCACTCCACTTTGCCTGGGCCACAGAGGGAGACCCTGTCTCTTAAAGAACAAACAAAAAAAACCTAATGGTCTTTCCGACTTTACTACTTATATAAGGGCGCCCTCTAGTGGTGTAACATTTCCTAAAATTTATATGCAGTACTTGATTACAGCAGCACTTTTTCTCTAATTTGGGAGCTTGAGCTGTGGCCAGCTAATTCTCTTAGTACAAAGCTTCCTGAGCCATGGGAAGGCATTGATTATGTGGTGCTTTCACAGAGCTGTTTGGCCAACAGATAGAATCTCCCTCTAATGAAACACTTAACTGTTATTTGATAAGACATATTACTTCTCGATTTACTGGAGCATTTTAGGTATTCTCAAGGGCAGGATATTTTCACCTCTGTTTTAGCAGTAAAGCAAAGAGTGTTTTGGTTTCACAGCATTTTGATGACTTAGCGATTCCCTCTCTGGGGCACAGAGTTCTTGGTTTGAGGAAAGAAAGGTTATTAAGCACTGCAGAATTTTTCGAGAGGGTGTTTTCCCTCCCCATTTGGTTACTAAGCACAATTTTTTTTTTTCACGTAGATAGATGCTATTGTGATATTTATTTATACCATTATTGAATTTATAATAGCTTCTTATTTTCTCAAGCACTGGCTACTAATATATAACACATCTGTGATAATTTTAACATTAACAAGGGAACCTCATAATCAGAAACACAAGAACCACTTACTTAGAAGGTTTGAACTGCATCAATTGAACAATTATCTATGGCTGGGCACAGTGGTTCATGCCTGTAATCCAGCACTTTGGGAGGCCGAGGCAGGCGGATCACTTGAGGTCAGGAGTTCGAGACCAGCCTGGCCAACATAGTGAAACCCTGTCTCTGCTAAACATACAAAAATTAGCTGGGTGTGGTGGTGGACACCTGTAATCCCAGCCACTTGCGAGGCTGAGGCAGGAGAATTACTTGAACCCGGAAGGCTGAGGTTGCAGTGAGCTGAGATCATGCCACTGCACTCCAGCCTGGGCGACAGAGCAAGACTCTGGCTCGAAAAATAAAATACCATACCATGCCATACCATGCCATGCCATGCCAAGCCATACATCACATCTATAAAGTATCTGCCATGTACAAGGGCACTGCGGTAGCTATTGTGTTTTTGCCTTTCAAACTATCTGAGTATAGGAGGCTGGGGCACCAAATTTTCCCCATGATGGATTCTCCCATTATTTATTTTCTTCCCTTTCTCATTTACCATTTTCTCTTTACAAAAATTTATTTCTAAGAGTCTCATTTTTAAGATTAGAGGCATGTTAGGAAAAAAAGCATAGGAGTCAGGGAATGCAGTTCTCTCTCCTGGTTAACACTTATAGAAGGGCATGTAAAGAGGAGCAGTGTCTTATTACATACAAAGATGACTGCCTTTGAAGGATATCTCTGAGAGGACTTCCCCCCTTTTTGTTAAGATAGAAGCTCGACCCGCTAAGGTTGGCAATGACGAGAGCATCTTTGTGGGAAGGGAGGACAGTTCCTTCTTGGACTCACTTTCCTCTTGGATGGACTTGTTAACATTTCCTTTGCCACCGCCACACTCACTGGGGGATACTGTTTCCCCTTTAATTCTTTAAGTCAAATTTAATTTCCAATACTTTCCGATACTGGTATCCTCATTGTACGGATGAGTAAAGCTAGAACATTTAAGCAGGGTTTTTGAAAGGCCTTGACATAATAAAGAAGAAATAAACCAGGAGTCATCCAAGAGCCAGAGATCTGAATCATAGGATGTGGCTTGCTGTCTGATCTTGTCCTAGCTCTAGGGTGCCCATGTGTGAGGGACAGCTTAGGAACCCACTCTTAGACATCCATCCTTCTCCAACTGTAGATCTAGGGCTTGTCTAAACTCCACCTTCCTGCCACGTTTTAGTGCTTCTTTGAGAACCTGTGTTCTTCTAACATAAAGGTGTCTATCCTTTCAGGGAATATCAGGCTTGCCCAGAAAGTTGTCAGTCTCCGTTTAAGAACTCTAATGGAATGTAACCCCACAATCCCCAAATTAATATAGGACACACACATCAAATGGGAGTAAGAAGGTCTTATTTTATTTTAGCATTTCTGCATTAGAGTTGAAAACCAGAGCACATGAAAAACTCCTTTAAGGTGCTTTAATTTATTGGAGGCATTAGTTAATTTTTTTGGTCATGTATATCTCTGGGTTTACTTTTTGTATATTTAGTAAAATTTTAGTTAACTGTTATTGGATATTTGGGTGCCTGAATAAATCCAACTGCATACTGAATTTTCTAAAACCAAAGGCTGCCGAGAAGGAGCCAATGTGATTTTGGTTTTATCAGTGCCTAATGGAGTTAGCAATAGTAGTGTAGTAACAATTATTGTCAGGTCAGTGAAAAGACCAACATTCCACATATTCTGCAATGTAACTGTTGGTAAATGGCTGGGAGATTTGTCCTTCATTTTGCAAATTTAGGAGCAAGATACTCACTCTGAGTGTCCCCTACTGAGCATTGAAGTTTATAGTCAGTTTTACCTGCATGAACATGTTATAATGCAATGAGTATAAAGATCTGGGTTTTCTTGGAGGTGAGATTGGGTAGGGGTTAAAAGCATATGAAAAGAATTACATTAGATTCCTAATTATTAGTTACATTCCCTTGGGCAAGCTATCTGACCTCTCTGAGCATTAGCCTTCTTATTTTAAAACTGGGTGATGAAAGTGCCCCAGAGGGTAACTGCCAAGATGGTGAAGGGATCTGTGTAAAGCAACAGCGCTGTGGCAGACACGTGGTAGGTGCGCTATGTTATTCCCTCCCATCCCCACCTCTTCCACCCACGCTGTCCCCAAGTTGCCAGCAAAGCTAACAGATGTAATGTTGCTACTGATTTTTCTGTATGCAAACTTTATTCTTGAGCGGTTTTAAAGTCCAAATAATTACTTTTGTACAATAAACATCATTTGAAGAATGGTCTCTTTTCTTCTTGCCTAACCCATTCTCACAGATCTGTTTCTCCTCCACATGGTAAAGTAGGGAAGCATGTTTTGAAATTTCTTGGACCATAAAAAAATTAAAAAAAAGAAAAAAATGAAATTTCTTGAGCCATATGCTAGAAAGAACTGCTGTGCCTGACTAGAGAGGTTTGTTTCCTTTCCGAGGTCATACTGTGTTGTCTTTACCGTGCTATTATTTATTTTAATTGGTTCAATAAACCAAATTGCAAAAATAAAATTCTAGCTCTGCCTCTGCCTTGTGACCATGGCCAAGTCATGTGACCTCTTCGAGCCTAATTTCTTCAGTTGAGAAACACAGATGGAATGGTTTCTAAGGCCCTTGTCACCTTTTCGTGTTGTGATTCATAAAATCTTTATTCAGGAGCCCAGAACAGGAAGTGGCATGTGGGTCCCACTTCTCAACAGCAGAGGGCATACTGCCCCTAGTGTGCCTGGCCATTATATATTGAAAACTGTCTAGTTATGTAGCCAGAAGTTGATATCCTTGATGATAGGAAGGAGCCAAGGAAATTCTGTAAATTCATGTTATGCAAAGGACATTTCACTACATATTTCCAGTTGTTTAGTACCTAGGTGAAACACTCAAAAAATAGGAGATTTTGACATTCTAAGGTCCTGTAAGTCTGTGAAGAACTTAATCTGTCTCCCATCTAAGTACTCCGTGCTTAGGATTGGTGTGCAGATGGGATGGAGAGAACTAACATCTTTTAAGCATGTATATATCAGGAACTATGCCTAGTACTTTAGGTACATTTTCCCTATCCGCACAGCAATCCTTTGAATTTTATGTGGTTATCCTTATTTTATACAGGAAGATACTAAGGTTCAGAGAGGTTAAGTGATTTGCCCGAGTCTTCATAGTTAGAAGAGATTCAAGTTCAGGTCTGTTAACTCCCAAGTCTGCTTTCTTGCCAGGGTTTCTCTCTCTTTTCCCCAGTCTTAACAATCAAGGCTATTGCTAGGAGCAGGAGTACCTTGGGCACGGCCACACAAGGGAATTTGGCTTTCTCTGGTTCTGAAGTTCTTGTGGCCCTTGTGATTCTAGATGGAAGTGTTTCTCTGGCAAGAACTTTTTATCAGTAATATTTAGCATGACATATACAAACATATACCCATGTTTTCAAATTTGAAAATTTTAAACTGGATTATTAATGTTTTTCTTTGTGGGATTTTTTTTTTTTTTTTTTTTTTTTTTTTTGAGACGGAGTCTAGCTCTGTCGCCCAGGCTGGAGTGCAGTGGCCGGATCTCAGCTCACTGCAACCTCCGCCTCCCGGGTTTACGCCATTCTCCTGCCTCAGCCTCTGGAGTAGCTGGGACTACAGGCGCCCACCACCTCGCCCGGCTAGTTTTTTGTATTTTTTAGTAGAGACAGGGGTTTCACCGTGTTAGCCAGGATGGTCTCAATCTCCTGACCTCGTGATCCGCCCGTCTCGGCCTCCCAAAGTGCTGGGATTACAGGCTTGAGCCACCGCGCCCGGCCTGTGGGATGCTTTTAAAGGTTACAGCAATATCTCAGTTTACATGAAGACTCAGTTCTGTAGTCAGTGGGTGAGGTGAAAATCATTAGGGCAAAATTATCTTCAAGAATCTCATGGGAAGGCATCTTGTTAGAGAGCCATGAGCTTCCTTTCTTTAAGTCCAACACAGTTTTTCCTCCCCTGTTGAAACCTGCTGAGCTTCAAAAGGTGTTCCTGTGGTGGTTTCTCATGTTGAGTTTCAAATGATACAGTTAGCTTATATTTGGGGGTATGTTCAGTGGTAATTCAAATCTTTAGACACCAGAGTCTTAATTCAGTATGGTGAGATGCTTACAGTATTTTAGCTATTCTGAAACCTAGAACAAGAGAAGGAATAACAAATTAATGTCTTATTTTGGTGCTTATTCTAACTCAGTGGTTTTCAGAACTTTACAGAATCACCTGTAGGGCTTGTTAAAGCACAGTTTACTGGGTTTTACCCCCACGGTTTCTGGGATTGCAGTTCCAACAAGTTCCCAGGTGAAGATGATACTGCTGGTCCCGGGACGTCACATGGAGAACTACTGTACTAATTGAATGGAAGCAGGTGGAATCACTTGTCCGTCTTCCTTTCACTGTCTGTCTGCCTTTCTTGCTCTTTCATTTTTAGGCTGAGTGGATATAGTCGAGTTAGTTTAAGTTAAATTCAGGGACTGTAGCTCAGCCAACTCTTTATCCCACTGCTTAGCTTACTACTTGGCCCAGAATAGGAGTTCAATAGATTCTTGTTGAGTGAATGATTGAGTAAATTAACATGTATAATGGAAGGGTTTACAGCACATGGACATCATTATTACATACCTAGTCCATAAAAACTGCTTATTTTCCTGAAAAGTAGATAGTCTTTAGATCAGAATATTATATTTTAGGACTACATATGGTGATGATCACAGATACCAGGAAGTATGCAGTTAGGTAAAGTTTTGAGACACTTGCGTTTTGGAACCTGTGGTGTGAATGGGAACTGTGTATGTAGATAGAGCTGGGTGCAGGAAGTCTCATCTGTTTTAGAATGACCTAGGCAAGTCTTACAGGGTGTACAGTCTGGTTTAGGTCAGAACTAAGCACTGTTCCTGGGAGACTGCAGCAGCACTGGAACAGCATATGTCTAATCCAGACTGGGTGCTGCTTTCTCATTTCTGTCCTTCCAAAGCACTGAGGAATTCAGCCCCCATGATGCTAAAGACTCAGTGAGACTGTACTGCAGGGTAACTCTGTAAATTCAGATAGTTGTATATGAATCTTACCATGTTATAGTATTTGATAATTACATTTTCAATATTAAGTTAAAAAATCTCAAAGAGTAAAAAAAATCTCAAAAATATATTTAAAGTTCAGTTTAAGAAATCATTTTCTTATGTAGCCAGAACAATATGATCATTTTTGACAAAATCAACAAGTCTTTAGTACAAATTGAGTATTTGTTCTCTGAAATGCTTAGGACCAGAAGCATTTCAGATTTTGGATTTTTTTTTTGATTATGTAATAGTCATATTGTAGTTACTGATTGAATATACCTAATCTGAAAATCCAAAATTTGAAATGCTCTAAATGAGCCTTTCCCATGAGTATCATGTTGGTGCTCAAAAGTTTCAGATTTGGAGCATTTGGATTTTGGAGTTTTGGATTAGGGATACTCAACCTGTATCATTTAATAACTAGTCCAGATTAAAATTACACATTTGTCCCTACATCTTTATTTATATATTGTTTGTTCAAACTAGGATCCAGTCCAGGGTCATGTATTATGTCTGGCTATTATGTTCCTTAAAATTCATTTAATCTAAAATAGTGCTTTCTCATGATATTGCCTTGTCAATTGTCTTGTAAAATGTCCTGCCTTCAGTATCTGTTGTCCGTTCAAAGTATATTCAACTTGCTCTTTTACCTTTATATTTCCTGGAACCTGGAAATTAGATCTAAAGGCTGGATTAAGATACAATGGAACATTTTTGGCAGGAATACATCGTAGGTGATATGGGCTTCATGTTGTGCCGCATGAGAGATACGTAATCCTTGCCTGCTCTACCATTGATGATGCTAACAAAATTGATTACTAGATTAAAGTGATGACAGCCTGATCCTTCCATTGTAGTTATATTTTCCCCTTGTGACAAGAGAGTATTCTCTATGGTATTATTTTGATACTATATGAATGTTCATTTTCATATTATCCGTTTTCCTAATGCTTTTAACACCAATTGATAATTCTTGCCTGAATCGGTAAATTTACAGAATTGTCATTATTCTAACTCTGTCATTCCTTCTACATTAGCTGACATTTGACTAAACACAGCTCTTCTTTATTAACTGGGACTATTCGCTGCCATCAAATACAGTTCTGTTGGACAGGCAGGTTAAATGTTGAATTTTTTACTTTTTAATTCCCAGTTTCAAAGTAAGGAGTTGATTTAATAGACAACTTCAATGGTGGCAAATGAACTTTTTCCTTTCTTTCCTTTTTAAAAATATTTTTGTGGACGAATGGAGTTTCATGAATTGAATGTTTCAGTTAACTACAGCGATTATTCTTTTTATGTTTAATTTATTTTTGTTTTACATTCAATTTATTAAAATGATTGCCAGTGATAGTCCCTTGTAGTTGGTTCCTACGTTCTTTAAATATAACTCTCCATTAATTCTGAGCACTTTCTTGCTTCCTTGCACAGCAAAATGCATAGGCTTATCTTGCAGCTTCCTTGTCCCAAATGTCACTCAGCCACTTCACTAATAAGCCCTAGTTTCTTTTGGTGGGAATGGTATACACATGAAAATCTTATAACTTAATCTGTGGTGTGCTGGGATGACAAGGTTTATGGACCTTTTCAGTAGTCTACTTAGTTCATGAATTTTTAATATTAAAACTGTGTATAATGAAAATTCAGATAGTAGGGGAAAACTGTATTTTGAAAAATAATAGGATGTATTACATACTTAAAAATTGCTAAGGGAGTAGATTTTAAGTGTTCTTACCACAAAAAATGATAAATATGTGAGGTAATACTTATGTTAATTAGCTCAATTTGGCCATTCTACAGTGTATACGTATTTCAGAACATCGTGTTATATACACCATATGTAAAATTTTGTTTGTCAATTAAAAAATGCATTAAAAAATTAAAAAAGGGTTCACATTGTATTAACGATTCAATTTTAACATTATGTTTTTAAGTAGCTACTTGACTTTATAATTGTATTTTTTCTTTTACATTGAAAATCTGGACTACCAATAGCAGACATTGCTTTATTTTATAATACAAAGAAAATTATTTCAAAATAATATTATCAATATTACTATTAATAATAAAACAATGAAGTTTAAAATTTCTTGTGATTATTTTTGTAGTATAGATTGATTTTAATGGAAGAATTAATTACCTTTGTGTTGATCTCATTTTATTACTTTCCTTTGAAATATGTTTTGTTTGTTTTGTTTTTATCACAGGTTGATCATTTTGGATTTAATACTGTGAAAACTTTTAATCAGCGGTACCTAGTAGCTGATAAATACTGGAAGAAAAATGGTGGATCGATACTTTTCTACACTGGTAATGAAGGGGACATCATCTGGTTTTGTAATAACACGGTATGTGCAGATTCATGAAATTCCAGTGCTCAATTTGACTTTTATTATGATAACTTGGAAGAAATGTTTTGCAGTGTATATGACCAAGCATTACTGTTCTTAATTGTAAAGTTCTATAAAAAATAACAAAAAAAACCTCACTAATAATAGAAAAATAGCAAAAGTACATGAATAGAAAGTTCATAAAAGAATTAAATACAGATATCCAATAAGTCTACATATTCAGCCTTCAAGAATTACAAATGAAAAGGATAATGTACAATTTTTGGATAATTGAATTATTTTATTTTATTTTATTTTATTTTTCATGGACTGCCTGAACATCCCAGAGAATTGAATTTTGCAAGTTTTTTGTTTTTGTTTGGCTTTGTTTTGTTTTTAAAATCCCAGCTTATTTCTAGAGTGAACAAGGATATAAAGGAAACAAGGATAAGAATGTTACTGTGTACAGTTTATTTTGATTATGGTATCTAGAAGGTAAAAACAAGGGCAGGAATTTTTCTATGTTTAGTGTTATATTGTCAGTGTCCAGGACTTACAGAAGGTGATAAACATCTGTTAAATGAATGAATGAATAAAACCTAAACAAAACCAATGCAAATGAGAAAAAAATATACAAATAAGGATGGGAAAAGGTAAAGTTGTAGCTACATTTTAGTTTAGCTTTCCTGTTCTACCATTTTCTTTTATTTGTGAGGGTTAAAAATAGTATATAGCTTGTTAGCTTGCTTCCCTGACTATATTTTCTATCGCCTTTTATAATACTGAAATCCATGAACAAAACTTAATTTCGAAAGATCTGTGAAAGGAAGAAATGCCCCTTTTCAACGTGTCAGTGCTGTGATGAGAAAATGTCAACTTTCTACCAAAAAATTAGTTGTGAACTACCTTAAAGTGGGGAATGAATTATGTCTTATCCCCAATGCCAATGTCTGGCATGATGCTTGGTAGTCAGGAGGTCTCAGTAAATGTTTGTTGAACTGATATATGAATTTAAAGTAAAGATATGAACCCAATTACATTGTTATTGCATTTCTCATTTCTGATTATTTCTTTAGGAATGTTAAGAATCTAAGTAAGTTAGTTGAAATAAAATAATTCCCAGAGAAATGAGATCCTAGGATGCCTATTTCTTTTAGATCAGTGGCAAGTGAAATCAGGACCTCCTTTCCATCAGATTCCCGTTCTGTTATTCTGTGAAATAACAGAGGCTGCCTTGTCTCTTTTCTCCTTTTGGTGTGACTTTCGTTTTATGTGAAGGCCATAGGGTAACTTCTCCTCTCCAGTGATTTTTCCAGTTCCCATTCTCTTTTATTATAGGCAGGTAGCTGTTCCTGCCTTCACTAGGCACTACTCTGACAGACACTGTGGCAGAACTTTAGGTTTGCTGGGGTATCTCTGTTTTCAGAAGTGGTTGAAAGGAAGAGATATTCAGTGTAGGAACAGTTCCAAAGAACTGACTAGAGGCAGATCATAGAGGAGCAGATCCTGGCCCATCCCCAGGCCCAGAGACCTTCCTTTACACACCAAAACGTGCCAGTGCACATTCACTTCTGGACATTAATTTGTTGAGAGGCAGCAATCACACAGTGGTCAAAAGTGAAGGCTTCAGCCAGATTGACAAGGTTTGAATGCTGATTTGGCCACTTTGCTGTGTGACTTTGGGTAAGTTTCTTGTTCTGTGCCTCAGTTGTCTCATCTGTTAAATGGATACAGTAATAATAGTTCATGGAGTTGTGTAAAGACTTAGAGAAGATTAAGGGACTTGCAAGCACATAATGTTAAAAGATGCTGATATATTACATGAACCTCTTTTGAAAAATAAGAGTACTCCTGAAATGGATCACTTATTACTTTGTGAACTAGTTCAGTGAAATTGCCTCCTCTCAAAGCCTGAAGTCAATTGCGCAGAGGTCTGGACATTTTAATGGATGATCTTTACTCTTAAGATACTCATGATCTGGTGTGTGTGTGACATACATGTAAGCAAAATTTGCAGCACAGTACCAGGGACATATACCTAGCACAGTGGTGTTGAGAAGGGGGAGTGATCAGCACTGCCAAGGTGGGGCCAGCAGAGGTGGGCATGCTTGAGCTGGGTGTTTGCAGGATTTGTAGTTAAATGGCAGGGAATGAGTAGATTCTTAAGAGAGAAAGTGGGGGTTATTGAAACCATCACAAATATCTGGTTAAATTCTCTATCCTTACATGTGTATAACTCTTCTAATTGTTCATTTATTGATCAAAACAAACAAAAACACTTGAGGTTCTTAGTCTTTGTTAGGGAGCTGGAACTCACTAAATAGCAACAGTGTGCACTAGGAATGACAAATAGTTTTAATCTGTGCTAAATCTAAATCTAATCCTTTGATGTTAATTACTTAGAATGCTTTGTTGAGAAAAGATTCTGAGGCTACAACTGAGTAAGTGAAAAAATGAAGTGATTGGCTAATGACCAGATATAGATGATTCTAGCAAGGAGATCTAACAGTTCTTGATGATGGTGCTCTGGAGCCAGACACCTATGTTTGAATCATGGCTCTGCTGCTTACTAGCTGTGTGAATGTTGAAGGTTATTTAAACTCTTGTGTCTCAATGTTCTTGTCTATAAAATGGGATTAATCAAAGTGCCTATTTCATAGATTGCTGTAATATTTAAGTGAATTAATACATATAAAATGCTTAGAACAGTGCCTGACACATTATAAACACTGAGTTATTTTAGCCATTGTGAGCTACTATTTATTTTCTAATAAATAAGATTAATTGAAAACCCTAGGGAGTTTAGTATGCTTGTTTATTTTGTTTTCTCTTTTATGTTGTCAATGCCTCTGAGTAGACAGCTGCTTTAGATATCTTTAGCTCTTTCCTAGAAGATTTGGCAAACAGTGCAATTTGAAGACCATTTTTTTTTTAAAGTTGAAGTTGCCTTTTATTTTTATTTAATTTGTTTTCTCTCCATTGTGGTTTTTTTTTCTTGACTTTTATTTTAGGTTTAGGGGGTACATGTGCAGGTTTGTTAACTTGGGTAAATTGTGTGTACTGAGATTTGGTGTATGAATGGTCCCATCACCTAGGTAGTAAGCATAGTACCTGATACGTAGTTGTTGAACTCATGCTCCACACCCACACCCCCTGCACTGTTAGCCCCCAGCCCCTCTAGTAGTCATGCAGTGTCTATTGTTCCCTTCTTTGTGGCCATGTGTATTCAGTGTTTAGCTCCTGCTTATAAGTGAGAACATGCAGTGTTTGGTTTTCTGTTGCTCTGTTAGGTCACTTAGGATAATGACTTCCAGCTACATCCATGTTACTGCAAAGGATATGATTTTGTTCTTTTTAATGGCTATGTAGTATTCTATGGTGTGTATAGACCACATTGTCTTTATCCAGTCCACTGTTGAAGGGTATCTAGGTTGATTCTGTGTCTTTGTTATTGCAAACAGTGCTAAGATGAACATGCAAGTGCATGTGTCTTTTTGGTGGAATGGTTTATTTTTATTTTTATTTTAAATTTTTATTTATTTTTTAATTTTATTTTTTGTAGAGAAAAGGGTTTCACTATGTTGCCCAGGCTGGTCTCGAACTCCTGGACTCAAGTGATCCACCTGCCTTGGCCTCCCAAAGTGCTAAGATTACATGCATGAACCACCACACCTGGCCAATTTTTCTTCAGGTATATACCCAGTAGTGAGGATTGGTGGTCTGAGTGATAGTTCTATTTCAAGTTCTTTGGGAAATCTCCAAACTGCTTTCCATAGTGGCTGAACTAATTTATATCCTACTAACAGTTTGTAAGCGTTCCCTTTTCTCCACAACCTCACCAATATCTTGTTATTTTTTGACTCTTTTTAGATAATAGCCATTCTAACTGGTATGAGATGGTATCTCATTGTGGTTTTAATTTGCATTTCTCTGATGATTAATAATGTTGAGCATTTGTTCATGTTTGTTGGCCTTGTGTATGTCTTCTTTTGAAAAGTGTATGTTCATGTCTTTTTCTCACTTTTTAATGGGGTTGTTTGTTTTTTCTTGTAAATTTATTTATTTTATTATTGTTATTATTTTTTAGACGGAGTCTCGCTCTGTCACCCAGGCTGGAGTGCAGTGGCGTGATCTTGGCTTGCTGCAAGCTCCACCTCCCGAGTTCACGCCATTCTCCTGCCTCAGCCTCCTGAGTAGCTGGGACTAGACGCGCCCGCCACCACACCTGGCTAATTTTTTTGCATTTTTAGTAGAGACGGGATTTCACCGTGTTAGCCAGAATGGTCTCCATCTCCTGACCTCGTGATCCGCCTGCCTCAGCCTCCCAAAGTGCTAGGATTACAGGCATAAGACACCACGCCCGGCCCTTTTATTGTAAATTTAAGTTCCTTATAGATTCTAGACATTAGGCCTTTGTCAGATGCATAGTTTGCAAATATTTGCTCTTATTCTGTAGGTTTTCTGTTTACCCTGTTGATAGTGTCTTTTGCCATGCAGGAGCTCTTTATCTTTAGTTTAATTAGGTCCCACTTGTCAGTTTTTGTTTTTGTTGCAGTTACTTTCTGGGACTTAGTCATAAATTCTTCGCCAAGGCTGATGTCCAGAATGGTATTTCCTAGGTTTTCTTCCAGGGCTTTTGGGCTTTTTATAGTTTCCAGTTTTACATTTAAGTCTTTTATCCATCTTGAGTTGGTTTTTGTATATGGTGAAAGGAAGGGGTCCAGTTTCAATCTTCTGCATATGGCTTGCCAGTTATCCAAGCACCATTTTATAGAATAGGGAGTCCTTTTCCCATTGCTTGTTATTGTTGACTTTATTTTAGATCAGGTGGTTGCAGGTGTGTGGCTTTATTTCTGGATTCTCTATCCTGTTACATTGGTCTGCATGCCTATTTTTGTACTAGTACATGATGTTTTGGTTATTGTAGCCTTGCAGTATAGTTTGAAGTCAGGTAGTGTGATGCCTCTGGCTTTGTTTTTCTTGCTTAGGATTGCTTTGGCGATTCAAGTTTTTTGTTGTTGTTGTTGTTGTTGTTGTTCTATATGGATTTCAAGAGTTTATTTATTTTTTTTCCTAACTCTGTGAAAAATGATGTTGGTAGTTTGATAGCAATAGTATTGAATCTGTCAATTGCTTTGGGGAGTATGGCCATTTTAACAATATTGATTCTTCCTATGTGTGAACATGGAATGTCTTTCCATTTGTTTGTGTTGTCTCTGATGCCTTTCAGCAGTGGTTTGTAATTCTCATTGTAGAGATGCTTCACTTCCTTGGTTAGCTGTATTCCTGGATATTTCATTCTTTTTATGGCTATTGTAAATGGGATTGTGTTTTTGATTTGGCTGTTAGCTTGATTGTTATTGGTGTATAGACATGCTACTGATTTTTATACATGGAATTTGATACTGAAACTTTACTGAAGTTGTTTTGTCACTTCTAGAAGCCTTTTGGCAGAGTCTGTGGGGTTTTCTAGGTGTAGCATCATCTCATCTGTGAAAAAAAGATAGTTTGATGTCCTCTTTTCCTCTTTGGATGCTTTTTATTTCTTTCTCTTGCCTGATTGCACTGGCTAGAACTTCTAGTCCTATATTGAATAGGAGTGCTGAGACAGAGCATCCTTGCCTTGTCTTAGTTCTCAAGGGCAATGCTTCTAGCTTTCACCCATTCAGTATGGGTTTATCGTAAATGGCTCTTATTATGTTGCAGTATATTCCTGCAATACCTAGTTTATTGAGAATTTTTACTGTGAAGGGATGTTGAATTTTATCAAAGGCCTTTTCTGCATCTATTGAGATGATCATGTGGTTTTTATTTTTTAATTCTGTTTATGTGGTGAATTCCATTTATTGATTTGTGTATGTTGAACCAACCTTGCATCCAGGAATAAAGCCTATATGATTCTGGTAAATTAACTTCTTGATGCTGCTGGATTTTTGTTTGCTAGTTTTTGGTTGAGGGTTTTTACAACTATTTTCATCAGGGGTATTGGCCTGAAGTTTTCTTGTTTCATTGTGTCCCTGCCAGGTTTTGTATCATAATGATGCTAGCTTCATAGAATGAATTAGGGAAGAGTCCCTCCTCCTTATTTAAAAATAATTTCAGTAGGATTTGTACTGGCTCTTTGTACGTGAAGACCATTTTAGACATAATATTGATTCTAGGGCTAGAGTGTCAGGATAAAAAGACATGGATGACTAGTGGATGAGCAACCTGGGATTATTTTTAATTGTTTCACTCATAAAGTGTGAGATTGATACGTAACAATAAGACAGCAATTATGTCATTTATTTGTAGAACAAACATAAATTGTGCAACTTTTTAGAGTGCTCTTTTTGGTCTGGCATAACATGTATTTCATATGGTTTGCCAAAAGGTTCAGTGACTTTCACATCCTGATTTTATCCTGTGATTTTGTAAACTCTTCTTAGGGGTTCATGTGGGATGTGGCTGAGGAACTGAAAGCCATGTTGGTGTTTGCTGAACATCGATACTATGGAGAGTCTCTCCCCTTTGGTGACAACTCATTCAAGGTAAAGATACTTTTTACTGTTAAGTTACAAGTTTTTTCTTTTCATTTTAGAATAGTTTCTAAATTACATGCCCCACTGTGAGATAACTTTAATTTGAAATGCCTAAAAGCTCAATAGTTTATATTTAGTAGTTTCTTTTTAGATACAATTTGAACAGATTGAGGTTTTTTTTAAAGCCATTTTGTTATAATTCTTAATGTTAATCAGTTTTTGACTTGGTGTGCCTCAGGTAGTTAAATTTTACTCTGTGGTGCGGAGACAGTACAGGGAGCTTTTTACTATTTCAAAAATATCAGTAAACAATTCCGCTTTATAAATTGTACACTTAAATTATTGAGCCTGCCACTGGAAAAAATATAATGAGCATAACAAATTTATCTGATGTTTTTAATAAAATAAAATCAATAAAATAAGGTCAAATAAGCTGTATGATGCATTAAGGCCAACTGGCCCCTTGGATTCCCTTTGAACGTTTCCTGTTCTCACAGGAGCTTTGGCCTTTGTCATAGACTCTGTATCTAATAAACCAGGAGACTTTTTCGGGGACTTTTTCTTCAACGGAGTCATTCCTGTACTTCTACCCTTGTGACTTTGGCTACATTAATTTGCCACATGTACTATTATTTACTTAATATTTTTCTTTAATCAACTCACTTTTTAAACTTAGCATTATCTTAACCAAGGGCTCTATGTACTGGTTATTCTTTTCAAATTTCACTAAAATGAAGCAATAAATGTTCCATTAAAAATGTTTGTGTGCTTCCTAAGACCACCAGTATATACATATGCTTTTGGGAACTCTCAGCTATAAGGACTTGGGGCCAGTCCTTTACTAGGCTGCCTGTTTTGAAAGGAGTTTTTTATTTTTAAAAGGGAGGTTTTACTATCTCATATTATAAATAAATACATGAGTAAAAATAAGTAAAAGTGTTGTGTTATAAATAGAAAGTGGGATAATTTGCTGATATTTGTTGGGCTGTATGGGAAATTCATTCTTTAGCTTGATATTTTGCATATCTGATTAAGGGACTTGACAGGTCCTGAAAGCTTGGGAAGCAGTTAGCTTGTTATAGATAGAAACATAACTTCTTCTCCTAGGTTTCTGTGATTGATACTGTGTTAGCAAAATGGAGCCAGGGGCTCTTTTTGATATACTTCTTTCCCTTTGTGTGCTCACAGAATATGTCAGTAACATGAGGGATATTACAGATATTATGCAAGGATTAGAAAAAAAATGCACTCAACTGTACAGAGTGCTATAAAAACTAGAAGTAAAGGATAGTGACAGACAGGGAGAGAGGAGGTAAGAAGGCATATATCTTGGAAGAGGGGGAAAGCTAAAGGAGCAGGAGGCATATACAGGAGATAGGAAAGATGGGATCTGTGTGATTCAGTAATATGCCAGATGATGGAAGGAATCAGAATGGTGAGACCAAAGCATGAAAGTCAAACAGGGTAGCCTAATAGAGGTATGTAGCTGTATTAGTTATCTATTGCTATGTAAAGATGTACCTCAAACCTTATGGCTTAAAACAGCAATAAACATCTATTACTTTATAGTTTCCATGGGTGAAGAATTAGGAGTAGTTTAGCTAGGTGTTTCTGCTTCAGGGGGTCTCATGAGGTTAGGATATCAGCTGATGCTGCAGTCATCTGAAGGCTTGACTGGGGCTGGAGAGCCTTTCTACTCATATGGTGGATCACTCACATAAGAGATAAAACTGGTACTGGATGTTGACAAGAGGCTGCAGTTAAGGGCCTACTTGAATTCATTACAAGGCAGCTAATTTCCCTCAAAGTTGGCAGTGCAGGAGAGCAAGGTGGAAGCTGCAGTGTTTTTTTTAATGACCTAACCTTCGTAGTCACGTATCATTACGTCTGCCCCATTCTGTTAATTAGAAGCAAGTCATTAAATCCCATCCAAGTTCAAAGGGAGTGGAATTAAGCTTCACCTTTTAAAGGAAGGAGTGTCAAAAATTTGCAGACATATTTTAAAAGACCTTCTTAGCCTTCTCAGCTCAGCAGGACACTAAGCTTCACCTTCTGCAGTAGGGAAATTGTCTTCATGTAGAGAGCAGGACGATTATCAAACTTAACATTATGAGTTTTCCTTTTCTCAAAGATCAATGTCTTGTGTTGCCTGTTTTCCAATACCTGAAAATAGTTTTTTTCTTTCCAATTTTATAGTTGTTTAAAATAGGTAGGCTACTTTGTTTCAGTTGTTGATATCGCCTAGGTCATACATAATCTTTCCGATAAAGAAGGGTGAGTTTTATTTTTACTGGTGATTCTTACCTCAATTGTCCACTAGATTTAGTTTATATTTGCCTATGTGGTAGACATTTTAAATGTGCCAAGATTTAAAACAAAAGTTATAATAGTTATCTATTAAGCTTAGTTTATATTCTATCATATTTGCTATTATTTAAATTTTACCTACAATTTGTTTCTATTGTTTCTACAACCTTAAACAAAGTCTTTGGTAAATAGCATTTAATAGAAATTACACTTGCATGCAAAGTACATTATGTTCTTCCACAAACTTAAAATCATTTTCCTGAGTTTAAATCCACACAGCTATTGCTTTGACTAGGCGTGTTAGTACAATTGCCTAGAAATTCTATTTGGAGAAAAGCTTATCTGACACTGGCTCTCTTCTGGATCCATGCTATTCCTAAGCTGCTATTATGTGCACATTTATACCCATGTTCTTTGGTATTTTTCTTTAGGATTCCAGACACTTGAATTTTCTGACATCAGAACAAGCTCTGGCTGATTTTGCAGAGTTAATCAAACACTTGAAAAGAACAATCCCAGGAGCTGAAAATCAACCTGTCATTGCCGTAGGAGGCTCCTATGGCGGCATGCTTGCAGCCTGGTTTAGGATGAAATATCCTCATATGGCAGCTGGGTAAGTGCATTTATACTGAACAAGAGTGTTTCTTAATGATTATCAAGGCAAACGTAGAGATTCATTTTGGGTAAAACATGTTTCATTCTATTACACTGAGATTTCTGGCTTCTGTCTCATTAACAGCTGTGTTATTTTTCTCACTATTTTTATTATAAGTTTCAACTTTAAAACTTGATTTAGATGACATATATATATATATATAATTTTTTTTTCTTTTCTTTTCTTTTTTCCTTCTTTGATTTTCTTGTCATTTAGAGCTCTTGCAGCTTCTGCCCCTATCTGGCAGTTTGAGGATTTAGTACCTTGTGGTGTATTTATGAAGATTGTAACTACAGATTTTAGGAAAAGTGGTCCACATTGTTCAGAGAGCATCCGCAGGTCCTGGGATGCCATTAATCGACTCTCAAATACTGGTAAGCTTTAATTAAGAGAATGGAATTGTGTGTTTATTTAGCCTTTCATTTGTTAAATTCAGTAGTTGTCACTTTTTAAGTAAACATTTTATTAAAGTATAATGTACATACAGAAAATTATACAAATCAAAATGCATAGCTTGATGAATTTTCACAAAACAAGGACACAGTGTAATTAGCATTTAAATCAATAAAGGGCATTGCCAGCATCTCAGAAATCTCCTTATGCCTTTTCAGTCACGACCTCCATACCTACCCAGCAAAAACATCCTCACTTCTAGAACCATAGGTTAATTTTTACTTGTTCTTAAATATTTTAGTAATTGGAATTACATAGCATGTCTTTTTTTGTGTCTACTGTCTTTTGCTCAGCGCTGTTTGATAGATATATTCATTTGTTTTACTTAGTTGTAGTTTATATATTCTTGTTCTATGGTGTTCCTATTTTTTCATTTTAGTAGTATCTTAAAAAGGGAGAATAATTCTGCATACTAATTCTGGTAAACTCTATGAGGATAGGCAACTTGTCTGTCATGGGATTCTCCAGTTGCTCTAAAAATATCCTGGGAGAAGGGGAATAAAAGATTGAGTTTTCTAAAATACTATGTGAAGAATAAATTATCTGTAAAGCCATCTGTTGACCAGTACTTTTTAGATTCCAACAATGTGATTCTATTCCCAGGCAGTGGTTTGCAGTGGCTTACTGGAGCCCTTCACTTATGCAGCCCATTAACGTCTCAGGACATCCAACATTTGAAAGACTGGATCTCTGAAACCTGGGTGAATCTGGCAATGGTGGACTATCCTTATGCATCTAACTTTTTACAGCCTTTGCCTGCTTGGCCTATCAAGGTAATAGGAAAATGTCCTCTCATAATTTTTAATAACATACTTCTCTTTTTTTTTTAATGTGCATACTCTGACTTTCTGCATCAGAGAAAGTCCCAGTGACAAACGGGCTCTGGCGTTGGTCAAACTTGAGCTGGAATCCTGGGTTCTGCTACTTTCTGATTATGTGGGCTTGGACATGTTACCTAGCTTTTTTGATCCTCGGTTTCCTCATTTGAAAAATGAGGAAAATTCATTGATTATAGAGTTGTATGAATTAGAAATAATACCAAAAGTTGCTATTAATGGAATAATTAATATGTGCCAAATCCTGGGCTGTGTGCTTTGCGTGTACAATGTATTTAATCTTTGTGATATGTGTGTAACTTCCATCTATGTAATACATGGTTGACGCTTAATAAATGGCAGTCATTATGATAGTACTATGATCTAGTCAGCTGCGAACGCATTGTAAGTGCTGCCCACAGTGTGAAGAGTGACCCCCATGCATCACAGTAGAGTGGAAAGAACATCAAATTAGACTCTGAAAGTGAGGTTTTGGTCCAGAACTGCCGCTTCACTTACCAACTGTGTGATCTTGGGCAAGGTGCTTTTCTTTCCTCATCCTCTGTCTTCCTCTGTGGAATGGAATAACAGCACTTAGATACCAAATAGGGTTGTGCTGAGAATCAAATAAAATGTTGGATGTGAAACACTTTGGAAATATAAGGACACATTACAATATAAATTTTAAGGTTATTTTCATAGCAAAATTCTTTATTGTGTATGTTCATTTTAAGCATTTCTTTGTAAAGAACATTCCTCTTAGTTTTAAAAACAAAGGCTGGCCAACTTGATGGTTAATTTTAGAGAATATAACTGACTCTTCAGCTACAATGAGTGTTGGAAGTGAAAATAGAGTTGGTGATATAGATCCGGGTTTCAAATGCACTTTTAATTTAACCACCCCTTTGAATTATTACATGTATACCTTGCTTAAAATTTTGTAACTAAAACAAGTTCATTTGCTATTATTTTTCTTAATTTAAAAAGTAGAATGACCAGTGAGTGTCTTGCATATAGTAGGCCGGAGGTAAATATATGTTCAATTAGATTGAATTTTGATAATACATAGTTGTTGAAAAGAGCAGATCATGTTTTATGTTAGAAAACCTAAATCAAATCCAGCACTTTGGGAGGCGGAGGTGGGAGGATTACTTGAGGCTAGACGTTTGAGACCCACCTGGGCAACATAGTGAGACCTCATCTCTACTACAAATCAAAAAGATTAGCAGGGCATAGTGGTGCCTGCCTGTAGTTCCAGCTACTTGGAAGGCTCAGGCAGGATGATTGCTTGGGGCTGCAGTGAGCTGTGATCATGCCACTGTACTCCAGCCCGGGTGACAGAGCTGGATCCTGCCTCAAAAAAAAAGAAAAGTGAAGAAAAGAAAACCTGGACCAAAATGACAAGGAAAAACTAAATCTAAACTAGTTCATCTCCATAAACATCTATGTGCTAATAATACCTTACCTGTCCATATTATTTACTATCTACAAAGCACTTTCATGTATGCTGTCTCAATTCTTATAAAAGTACTATATAGAAAAAGAGGTATAATCCAAGATTTTTGGAGAGGAAATTAAAGCTCAACTAAGAGGTGTTGGAAGTAGGATTTGAACTTGGGTCTTCACTGTTCCGAGCTTATGCTCATCTACTGCATTGCACTGGATTAGGAGGAAACTTGCCTGAGGGTTGAGGGGGCCATTGCTCACAGTGAGACATCTATCAGATTTAACTCGGTATCTATCTGTGTATAAGGTGAGAATTACATTTGCATCTTTGTTCTCACTTGAAGAATGAATGAGTTTTCAGATGATAAAAACATATGGGAAATTCTCTCGTTATTAAGAACAGAGGTTGATAAACTTTCTCCATTTAAAGGGCTGTATTTTTAGGCTTTGCGAGTCATATGGTTTCTGTCACAATTGCTCAACTCTGCTGCTGTAGCATGAAAGTAGCCATAGATAATAAATAAGCAAATGAGGATGGCTGTCTCCAATAATAACTTATTTATAAAAATAGGCAGTGGGCTGGATTTGGCCTGGGGGTTGTACTTTCCCAACCGCTTATCTAGAAAAAGGCTGGAGAAATATAGCTGTTTAATGTTAGTTGGTGTAGCACAATTTGGAATAGTGAGAAGTCTAACTGGTTTTCTCCCTACCTCTTTAATGTTCATTCTGGGATATTTTGCTGTTCAGTCTTAACATGTGAATAAATATTTTATCCTTTGTTCTTCTAAATAATTACTCAAAACCAGCAGAGTATACCTCAAATATTTTGTCATCTATTTTTGATTTACTGCAATCCTTTTATCCTTTATATATATGCATTATAAAAGTTTATTTTTAAGGTAAGATATCTTTAGGTATTTCCCTCACAATCACCCTTTACTTCTTTTATCCAGGATTAATTCTTGTCATTCTCTTCAGTTATTTCTTACTGACATTATCCTTTCTTTTGACAGATCAAGGAATTCTTTATTGCTTGTATTTATGATTCTGTTTCCAGCCTGCACTCCCACCAGAGGTAATCTTATCTCTTGCCCCTTGCTGGAGAAATTCCATTGCCTCTGTTTCCAATTTCATCCTATAGTTAGTTACCCATCTGATTTTCAGAATTTTTCCACTATGTCTCCCTCCCAAACTTGTAGCTTCAGATCACTTTCTTTCACTGTTCATTCTATTTCTCCTTTTTTGACCCCCTCTGTGTTCTCCCAACCCACTAATCCCTGGAACACAACCCAGTTGGGGACCGCTCTTTCACTTGGATAGTTCCATTTAACCAGAACTCCTCCTCCCTCTGATACACTTCCTCCTTTTTAAAGGGCTGACAAACAGGCGTCCTTTTCTGAGTCTGTAACTCAGGCTTAGGATGGTGAGATAATATGTAACAGTTGGGTTATGAAAAAAAGCAGGTGGTTTCCAATTCTGTCTGGGACCTTGTACAGTTCTGAAGGATCCATGGGCAGCGACTAAATGCCATTTTCCGTGTCAATTCAAGTATCGTTCCTTTTAATTTGTCTTTGGGCTTTGCACACTCAGACTCCATTTGCTTTTGTTTACTGTTAACAGAAGCTGCAACATTCATGCAGAAATAATCATGGACTTGGCTGGTAGAACACAAGGAAGAAGAGAAAAGAGAAACAGAAAACCCCTCTGTCATTTGACTGTTCTGTCAGCATGGAAACTACTAGGTCTCTTCTTAGCTTAAAGAGCAATTTTAAAGGATGCTGTAATTTGTTAATTTTGGAATCACATTTCAGCTGATAGCTTCTCAAATATTTCAGCATAGGCTTCTGTGAATGTAGATAGATATAGTGAAATAATGACATAAGATGGAAAAATCTCTTCCGTTTGTCTTGGTGTTTGGTAATGTATGCGACCTCTCTGGGTGGTTTAAGCGGTTTAGGTGCATTCTATGAAAAGGGAGCTTTTAATGACAAAACTAATGTGATTATCTGAGTGAGTGTGAGGGGGTATTGAAGCCTTAGAGAAAGAAAATCTGTTAGAAAAGCTGAATGTATCTGCTTAATCCTTTCTCTAATGTGGATGGACCATGCTCTGAGAGGAGATTGGTCTTTTTTTTTTTCACCCAACTTATCTTCTTTCCTTCCTCTGTTAAAAAATTTTCTTTGACCCTCTTTTCCTTCTCTTATTTAAATGTGTACTCTCATAGGTAGGAACACTTAAAACTTTTAAACAAATCATTGTCTTTACTTTGTCTGGTGTATGTGGGATTAAAGGGCAGAACTGAAATAGTTGGTTCCAGATATGATTAGTTTGGTACTAAGGTTGCATGAATGTTCTATTTTCTTAACTATTTCTATACACTTTAAAACTGGAATGAGTAAAATGGACTTTCTAATGCTCTTTCTATTTCCTGAATGTTCATCTTTATTCTAGGAAATGCCTCATATCACTCTACTATTTTACAGGTTTTTTTTTTTTACTATTACATACTTTTAAGGTTTTATGATTTCATATTGCCACAAAATTCATTCTAAGTTTTTGCCAAAACAAATAAACCTAGAAAAATATAAAGATGATCTAAGAATTAGAAAAATTGTTTTAAAAAGTTACGCATGAGACAGCAGGTATATTTAAGCATTGTATGTGTTATTTTTCTTTTAGCTTTTAGTTGAATATGTGTAATATAGTTACAGTGGTTGGAAGCTCCAGAGAGTCTGCATTTGTGTTTTTTTCTTTTCTTTCTTTTCTTTTCTTTTATTTTATTCTATTTTATTATTTTATTTTTTGAGAAGGAGTCTCACTCTGTCTCCCAGGCTGTAGTGCAATGGCACGATCTTGGCTCACTGCAACCTTTGCCTCCCAGTTCAAGTGATTCTCCTGCCTTAGCTCCCGTGTAGCTGCCCACCACTGTGCCCAATTTTTGTATTTTTAGTAGATACGGTGTTTCACTCTGTTGGCCAGGCTGGTTTCGAACTCCTGATCTCAGGTCATCCACCTGCCTCGGCCTCCCAAAGTTCTGGGATTACAGGTGTGAGTCACCGCATCCAGTCTCTTTCTCTCTTTTATTTATTTTTTTAGGAGAGAAGGTCTCATTCTGTCACCAAGGCTGGAGTGCAATGGCAAGGTTATAGCTCACTGCAGCCTCGAACTCCTGGGCTCAAGGGATCCTCCCGCTTAAGCCTCCTCAGTAACTGGGATTACTGTATTTGAATCCCAGTTCTGCCACTTCCTTGCTGTGTGGTTTTGGGCAAGTTTCTTAACCTCTCTGTGCTGTAGTTTCCTCATTTACAAAATGTGTTTAATAACAATTGTAATACTTATTAGGGTTGTTATAAGTATTTCATGGCATCTGGTGTAAAGTAAAAGCACTAAATTGATGCTAGTTATAAGTAATAACAATATCTATTTTTATTATGTAATATTGGGAAACCAGATGATTATACCAGCACTTTGTGGTCAACATCTTGATTGAGACCTATATTCATAGTACTTTTTTTTTCCCCCACATCAGATAGGTAATGTGCCGACAGCATAACCAGGTTTGAGGGCAGTCCATTTCACATGTGAGCATGAAAACCCAAACATACGCTTTCTACATTCATAGTTTTTAAATTGTGTATCTGTAGCCAGACCTCTGAGCTTGGTTTTTCTTCTGTGAATGGGAATGATCATTATATGGTGCTCTCTGGGTTACTGTGAAGAAAGAACCTGCCCTCAAAGAATATGAGTTGTACGAGCAACCTCAGTCCCAGCTGTTCACATTTCAGTGCATTTACAGTATGTGTAGGAATGACACGCCTTATGTAAAAATTGTTTAGAAGAAGCTGTTTGCTAGGGCTCACAA
The DNA here is from genome assembly GCF_000951035.1 of Colobus angolensis palliatus. NCBI lineage: Eukaryota > Metazoa > Chordata > Mammalia > Primates > Cercopithecidae > Colobus > Colobus angolensis. The sequence goes on from NW_012114921.1 coordinate 461,446, forward strand.
AATAAATAGGAAGTATAGTTCAGGGGTACCTGGGTGTTGAGTATTTTGGACAGAGATGGTTGGCCAAGACTCTTTCCTTGTTGTCTGATTATATCACAGCCTCTATGTAAACAATCAACAGGCCAAGTGCTTGCTTTTATCACATGGGTAATATCTGCAAATTATCAGGGTTAAGCTAAAGTGTTATATGAGGTTGAGACAAAATTGTTGATATTTGACTGTTTTTGATTTATACATGTGAGAATTTTATATGGTTCAATTTAATATTTATGTACTTTGTGCATCCTCCAGTTCTTTGATAAAAGTATGTGAATGTCTCCTTTTAAAGTACTCGTCTTTTTTTTTTTTTTTTTAAGAGATGGAGTCTTGCTCTGTCACCCAAGCTAGAGTGCAGTGGTGTGATCATAGCACTGGCGCCTAGAACTACTGACTGAAGCAATTCTCCCACCTCAGCTTCCTGAGTAGCTGGGACTACAGGCATGTGCCATCATGCCTGGCTAATTTTTTGATGTTTTGTAAAGATGAGGTCTTGATATATTGCCCAGGCTGGTCTTGCACTCCTGGCCTCAAGCGATCCTACTCCCTGGGCCTCCCAAAGTGGTGGGATTACAGGCATGAACCACTGTACCTGGCCTTGAGTTACTATAGTCTTTAAATAAGCATGAGAATAGTGCCGAGGTCTTGCTAATATGACTTCAGTATTTTTTGGAAACTTCATTCACTGTGCTACCAAAATTGTTAAGGAAGTGCAAAGAGATATTAGAGATTCTGTTTTTTAATGCTAGAGGATGATGCTTGGACTCACAAAATCTTTGAGTTAGAAAGGAACTTCAGAGTTACCTAAAATAAAATTTCCATAGTAATTTCGCAAATATTTTGCAAAAAAATTTTAAGTGACATTTTTCAGGCTTTCTATCTAGCATACTAGTAGAATTAAAAATCAGCACATCCTTTCTATAAGACAGTTTGACATGATGTACCAAGGGCCTTAAAAATGTTGATCTCTTTTGAGCCAGTAATTTAAGAATTTATCTCGAGAAAACAATTAAGAATATATGTAAAGATTTAGCCCCAAGGATATTTATTGTAGCCCTATTTGTAATGACGAAAGGTTGGGAATGACCCAGTTTTAGGGTTGCTTCAGCTGTTTTTCAGCTCCCCATCCCGATTGCTCTCTTCTAGATTTTCTAATGTTGATTGGTGCCCTTCATAACTTGTATACAAAGCTGGATCCAGTACTCCAAGGGTGAGCTGACCTCACAGAACACAGTGCCTGGGGAGTGCCCTTAATCTGGACTTGGAATCCCATCATACAGAGGCCAAGTCTCTGACCATGATGTTCTCTCTGTGTAACTGGGGCTGCTGAAACCCAAGTATTGTCAGCCAGTGCCGGTCTCCAGCCATGCTTGTGTCTTTTAAGAAGTGACAGTAACTGCTATTTGTGGAGATGGCTATTCATAGGGACTCCTTTTCTTTGCCTGACAGAGGCCCAGTGTTCTAAGCTCTAAGAGAGGCTCTGATGCCAGCATGTGAGTCACACTCACTTGCTACTGTTCTTTTCCAGAGTTTTGGGCCACTTGTTGCTCCACATCACTACCTCCTCTCCCCCTGCCCAGCTTGCATGGTCGCCCTGCCCTATCTACCATGCTGTGCTTGTACATAAGGTGCTTCTCTGCATTCCGTGTGTCTACTTTGTACTTTTGTGCTGCATTTTGAAAGAGCTGAATCGGCTGTTGGTGTCCAGGTTCAGGAAAGAAAGCTGGTCAACTTTTGGCAATAGATGCTTTAATATATCTTATGATTGTTTCTTGATTTCCATATTGTCTTGAGTTATAGCCTATTGGCATATTTCCTAGGAATGTTTTCTGAGAAAAGTGCCATGCAAATGTTAGGTATTTTTTGACTTACCATGAAAAATCAAGAGTTGTCAAAATAATAAAACACTGTTTTGACTTTTAATTTTTCGTCAGTTTGCATTTCCTTATTGCTTTAGTCTTCACAGGTTTGTGAAGCTCTCAGTTTAGCTCAATTCTGTCTCTTCATGTACATCCGAAATCCTGGTATTCCTTATTCTTATGACCTCACAGTTACTTTGTAAAGGTGTATGCAATTATTTGAACATCTTCATTTTTGACTTTTCTCACATTCAACAGTTCTAAAAACTTTTGGCAATGATGCACACTCCATCTTCCTTTGGAAAGTCGTATTGCATTTGAGCATGTTAAAGATTCTGAGAAATCCTCTGAAAGTATATAATAATAATAGCCAGTCAGGAAAACTGTTCACGTTTGCTAATATACAGTTTCTCAAAACTATTTGACTAGGAAACATTTTTCCACAAAGTACCAATTAACATTCCATGGAAATATTGTTGTGCAGAATATATCTGGGGAAAGGCATTGAATTTTCCTGAAAATTCATTTTCTCGTTTACAATTTTCCTTTTTTTTTTTTTTTTCCACTGGCTGTTGGTGCCAGGCAGAATTGTGATAAAGGGCTGGGTTTGGTTGCATCCTTTCTCAATACCCTCCTTTCCTGACTGGGAGCGTGCCCCCAGCCCAGGCCTTGTTACGCCTGCTGCCCAGAATCTCTCTCCCTGAGGTGGGGTAACTGGGCTCCTTTCCGGGCTTCTTCTCTGGACTAGTCTCTTTTTTGTCAGGACTGGTCTATTATATATATAATCTTTTCCATATTAAATGGGAAAGGACCAGGTTACTGAATTCATGTCAGAGTCAATAGAGATTCAAACTTACTGGGTTTTCCTTGCCACTGGGGCTATTTGTGGTTTTTCAGGTGGACACTTCCTAAGCTGTGTGACATAATGGATAAGATGAATATTTCATAACCAGAGACAGCTGGGGACAAATCTAGGCCCTATTATTTACTAACTGAGTGACCCTGAAGATGACTTAACCTAAGAATCAGGTTTTTTTTTATGTAAAATAATGGACAATCATCTATCTGATAGGATTACATGGTGTATTGGTTGGAAACCCAGGGCTTAAAAATTACTAGCTGTTGTTGTTGTTAGTATTATTCAGCTATGATTCCACTGCCGGTTATTTTTCTCCAACATTTTATTATGAAAAATTTTAAACATATGGAAAGTTAAAATAATTGGATAGTGAACACTCATAAACCTAACATCTAAATTCAATAAATAATATTTTATTATATTTGATTTGTCACATATATATTCACCTATCCATCACTTCATCTACCCTTTAATTTATCTTATTTTAAAATGAATTTTAAAGTAAATTGCAGACATCTTCCTCTTAAATACTTCAGCTTTATTATCATTAATGAGAGTTCAATATTTGTGTATGGTTCTTTTGGTGGTGGAGGGATGAAATCTAGATACCATGAAATGCACAAATTATATCATTTTTCATGTAACCCTATTAAGGTATAGAATATTTCTGTACCCAAGAAAGTTTGCACTGGCTCTGTTTAGTCAGTCCTCACCTTTACTCCTAACCCTGAATATTGTCTGATTTTTATAGCTAGGATTCCAGGCATGTTTTGTAGGATAGCGATAGGAATATTTGGGAGCTGGGGAGTTGCAGCATATGCTTTTTATCACACCATGGATGCTGGAACTTGGTATAGTTTTTCCATATGAGATTTTATAAATTTGGATTTTTATAAAAGTATAGTAATTCATTCAGCAAACATTTACTTACCAGATACCTTGCTAAGTACTGAGGGAGACATTCTGGAATCAAGTGAATGAAGTAGAGCACTACAGAGGCTCTAATAGAAATAGGTACAGGGTATAATGGAGGCACCAAGAAGGGAGAGGTTTAGTTCTTCTCAACTTGGAAACATAGGCAAGGATGGCCTTGAAGAGAAGGTGATATTTGAGCTGAGTGTTGTAAAAGATGAGTTGGTGTTTGAAGGCATTAGTGGAGTGGGAGAGGAGTTGGAAAATGGTGTTTCAGGGTGAGCAAGGGCAAAGGGGAGGAAGGAGCCTGGTGTGGTGGGGAATGGTTTTCCTAGGCTGGAGCAAAGGCAGCAAAGAGGAAGCTAAGATGGTAGGTGGAGAGGACTTTGCATACCATGCAAATGACTTTGATTTATTTTTATAGCCTAGGGAGTAATTGAAGAGATTTATTCATTTATGGAGGGGATTAAACTCAAGAGAGAAATTGTTAAACAATGCTGTTAGTAGCTTAAGAATATTTTATAATCAGATCAAAATCATATTTCTTCTTTGTGTTATTAAACTGTAATTTTATTCATATTCTGACTCTTTCCCCATTTATCTTTCTAAAATGACAGGTAGTATGCCAGTATTTGAAAAATCCCAATGTATCTGATTCACTACTGCTGCAGAATATTTTCCAAGCTCTGAATGTATATTACAATTATTCGGGGCAGGTGAAATGCCTGAATATTTCAGAGACAGCAACTAGCAGTCTGGGAACACTGGGTTGGAGCTATCAGGTAAATATGTATAATTTCCCCAAGTGGAACTTACTTTTAATCAGGGTACACAAGATTTTGTCATCTAACCTGGATCCAGTTTTGGCTTCTGTTACTTTATGCTGTGATACTATGGACAAGTTCTCTTGTTCATTCATTTGTTCATTTAATAATCACCAAATATATGTTGAGTTCTTACCATGCGTCAGGCACTCCTCTAGGTTTCAAAGATACAAACATAAATAGTACATGATCAAATATAGTGTAGTGAAAAAGTAAGTAATTAGTATTTCAATAGATCTTGATAAGTCCTACAAAGGAAGCATTTTATAGACATATAAGAGAAAGGGAGTCTAATTTGTCCTTCATCTGCACAATGAGACAGTAATAATAATAATACTTTCCTTCCAGAGTTGTTTTGAGGGTTAAATATGATAATAAATGTGAAATCAAGCAGTTTGCAGTGAAGGGATATAATCCTGACTTCCGTGGCTTCTTGACCAAGTCTTTTTAAGAATAATGAGAGATTATATGGCACGGAAGTAAAGAATGGGGCTTTGAAGCTGCCTTGCCTGAGTTCAAACCCTGCCTTCACTACTTACCAGCATTATGACTTTGTATTATTTATTTAACCTCTTTTTGCCTCATTTTTCTAATTGGATTCTCTCTTGGTTGGCTTTTTAGGCCTGCACAGAAGTAGTCATGCCCTTTTGTACTAATGGTGTCGATGACATGTTTGAACCTCACTCATGGAACTTAAAGGAACTTTCTGATGAGTGTTTTGAACAGTGGGGTGTGAGACCAAGGCCCTCCTGGATCACTACTATGTATGGAGGCAAAAACATCAGTTCACACACAAACATTGTTTTCAGGTGAGTTTTTACTGTCCAAAGATAAACTTCAGTTGGTGGAACATTTGTAGAATATCTGAAAAAATAGAACCAGGAAAATGCTGGACAATAGAATAATATAGAATACAACAGTGATACCCGTCACGTTTTCCTATGCCTTGAAAGATAGGATGCTGAGAAGAGATAGAATTTTTTGCTCTATTACCAGTGTGCTCTATTAAAGTCTTAAAAATCAACAGCAACAAAATTTTTAAAATATTAAAAAAAACTCTCCAGCACAAAATAAAGCATCATCCGCTGTTCTCAATTTGTCTTATTATTGTTATGTTGTTGTTGATGATAATAAAAAATTTCAGTATTCAAAACTTTTGAAGTGCCCACTTCATTCTGTTCCAAGTACTAAATGAGGCACTTTAAATAAATTACCTGGTTAAATCCTCACAACAACCCTGTGAAGCAGTTCTTCTAGGCCCTTTTTTACTGTGAAGGAAACTGAAAGTTACTGTGTTCAATCACTTGCCAAAGCTCATCCAGCTTTGTTTTAGTTACTAAGTGATAAAGCCAGCTTTCTATCATGGCCTGACTACAAATCCCATGTTTGTTTTTCTTTTTTTTTTTTTGAGACGGAGTCTCGCTCTGTCGCCCAGGCTGGAGTGCAGTGGCCGGATCTCAGCTCACTGCAAGCTCCGCCTCCCGGGTTTACGCCATTCTCCTGCCTCAGCCTCCCGAGTAGCTGGGACTACAGACGCCCGCCACCTCGCCCGGCTAGCTTTTGTATTTTTTTTTTTAGTAGAGACGGGGTTTCACCGTGTTAGCCAGGATGGTCTCGATTTCCTGACCTCGTGATCCGCCCGTCTCGGCCTCCCAAAGTGCTGGGATTACAGGCTTGAGCCACCGCGCCCGGCCCCATGTTTGTTTTTCTACATTACACTGCTCCTTAAGAAGTCACATAGTTGCCATTAGAGTTCACATTAGAGTTAATTGAGCAGACTCTATGTGTATCTGACTGGGACTTCAAAATTTCCATGTTTTGAGTTGAACATTAGGTTGTCAGCTGTTAAAATAGCAACGAGTTATTCAAGAATTTCCCCAAGTCTATATAGAAATAGGAGATACGACTACATATCTGTTAACCAGAGCTATTTTTTAAATTGTAAATGTCATTCTTTTACAAGTTCTTTTATTTGTTTTAATTTTTATTCTTTGAAAAAAAATCCGTTAAAACTTTATCTTGCATTTTACAGAAGTCTATGAATGATTTTTAAAAGGTACCTCCTTACCCCATATCACATTTCTCTGACAGTTGTTAAAGTAGGCAATGAGTATATCACCAGCTTGAGCATCGGCATCTTGCAAGGATTTCAGACCAACCAACCACTCACCAAAGAACTTGGCAGCTTTTTAATCTTGTTTTTAATACAATGGTAGGTCCACTCTGATGGCATACTTATCCAGCCAAATCTCTACAACACACTTTGCAAAATCAGTGATTAGCAAATTGGTTAGCTTTGGCATGCAGCTGTGCTTATTTGCCCGTGACAGCCTGGTGTTGATACTGGCAACAGAACATTGAGAAGGACAACTTTCGCACTATAAGAAATAGAGTCGGGTACCCTTCTGCAGGATTGTGTCTGGTGATCAGCATGTGTGACATCACCTTAACAATTCCTTGATGTATCAAGGGCTAGTTTCCTCGAGCCCTTTTATGAGGCACTACTCTGTTCATAAGGGTGGAGCCCCATAACTTAAATGACATATTTCTTGATTTATCTCCTCAAGACATTTTCTGTTTCTGTTGGAATCTCCCTTTGATTACAAGTTGGTTATTACCATCTATAGAACCACTTGTACCCAATTCAACCAACAAAAATGCAAGGAGGCTGGGTGCAGTGACTCACTCCTGTAATCCCAGCACTTTGGGAGGCCAAGGCAAATGGCTTGCTTGAACCCAGGAGTTCAAGACCAGTCTGGGCAATATGGTGAAACCCCATCTCTAGAAAATATATAAAAATTAGTTGGCATGGTGGCATGTGCCTGCAGTCTCAGCTACTTGGGAGGCTGAGGTGGGAGGATGGCTTGAGCCCAGGGGGTGGAGGTTATAGTGAGCTGAGGTTGCACCACTACACTCTAGCCTGGGCAACAGAGCCAGATATTGTCTCAAAAAACAAAAACAAAACAAAAAACACCAAGAAACATAAAAACAAAACAAAATAAATGAAAAAAATGCAAGGAAATGTTTGGGCTGATTATGTAACAGTTTACAGATATCCATAAAGTTGACGAAAGGAGTTTTCTTCGTTCCTACTTGGATGACCTGTGGAGGTTTCATGGTGAATTTCCTTTTCTTTCAAGCAACTGTATCTGGATTCTTTCCCCTTATGATGTTGAACACATGATCCAGCAGCTCTTCATATGTGCAGTCTCTTTCTGAGCCTACCTCGCAGGGCCTATCTGATTACTGAATGAGACAGCATCATCTTTTTGCTGTCTTCATCTTCTAGAGCTGTATCTTTTTTTTTTTTTTGAGACAGTCTTGCTCTGTCACTCAGGCTGGAGTACAGTGGCGCCATCTTGGCTCACTACAATCTCCGCCTCCCAGGTTCACACCATTCTCCTGCCTCAGCCTCCCAAATTACTCCCAAGTAATTTTTTGTATGTTTAGTAGAGACAGGGTTTCAACCATGTTAGCCAGGATGGTCTTGATCTCCTGACCTCGTGAGCCATGTGACTCGGCCTCCCAAAGTGCTGGGATTACAAATGAGCCACAACTCCCAGCTAGAGCTGTGTCTTTAGATTCCATCCTCATCTGGGAACTTGACATTCTTCTTTTTATTGCCAAGCATCATGTCAAGGTCCTCCTCTGGTTTATCTGGTTCTTGAACATCACTTTCAATCTTAAGATCCTTTACAACTTCTTCAGCTTTATCAATATCAAATATCTTTTTTTCCCTCCTTTTTCTTCTGAATAAAGAAGTTCAGGTCATCTAGAATATCAGAAACGTCTTTTTCCTACTGTCATCTTCATCGGCTTCTACATCTTTGTCTTCAGCTGGCTCCAGTTCCTCTTCTTGGGCTGGTTTTTCTCTGTTTGTGTATCCCCTTCCTCATCTAACATAAAGGGGTTTTTCTTTTTCTTCTTGCTCATAGTAGGATCAAAAACTGTCTCATCCCCAGACATGGCTGTGGCTCAAGTGGGCTCAGCACATGGGAACTCGGACAGCTCAGCCCCAGGCCCCTGGTAGCATTGCTGCTCCTGCCAGTACCTCTCCGACCACTGTACTCTACAAATTCTTTTAAATAAGAGTCAAATTTGGCCTTTGGTATATAGTCAAAAGTTTTTAGGGATCAGGAGAGCTGTTTGCCTGTACGTTGACTCTGAGTTTAGGCTGGTAGCACTGCCCACTTTGCAAAAAAAGGTCTCTGACTCATTAGACTCATTCTATTTTCTCTTTTAATTTTTAATTTTTATTTTTATTTTAAGTTCTGGGTGGGGTACATGTGCAGGATGTGCAGGTTTGTTACCTAGGTAAACGTGTGCCATGGTAGTTTGCTGCACCTATCAACCTATCACCTAGATATTAAATCCAGCATGCATTAGCTATTTTTCTTTTTCTTCTGAGATGGAGTTTTGCTCTTTTTGTGCAGGCTGGAGTGCCATGGCACAATTTTGGCTCACTGCAACCTCCGCCTCCTGGGTTCAAGCTATTCTTGCCTCAGCTTCCCAAGTAGCTGGGACTACAGCTCACCTGGCTGTAGAGAAGGGGGCATATTTTGTGAGAAAAGTCAGTGGGTAGGAATTAGAGCTCCATGTAAGAAACTTTTAGCTCAGTGTAAGAAAGGACTTTCAGGAAGAGCTGTTCAAAGGTAGAGTGAGCTGTCTTGAGTAAAATTTCGTAAGCTTTTTTGATTCTCAGTTTTATCCTTTGTGAAGTGAGAATAATAATACCACTCACCCCATAAAGTTGTGGTGCATCAAAAGAGCTCATCAAAGTACTTGGCCCAGATCTGGCAAATATCTACGCTCAAAAAATATTTGTTGAATGAATAAATGAAAGTACACTCTTCACCTTGTCCTTTATGTTCTAGCCACAGGGAACTGTATACTTATCCCTGAATGTCCTTTCTCATCCTCTTTTTCCTTTTTCCTGAAGTTTCATACCTTCTCCAAGAAATATTCCATAAGGGAGGATAGGTTTCTACCTCCCCCTTACTTCTAGTAGCACCTGTAAGTACCGCTTATCACTCCATGTGGTAGTTATCTGTTTGTGTTTCTATCTGCCCCATGAGATTGTGAATTTATCACTGGCAGGGACTTCATCTTAACCATCTCTGTATCTTTAGCATTTGCTTACAGTGACTGGCACATAATGAATGCCTAGTAAATATGCCTGTTGTTGATAAGGATGATGAATGAAATACACAGCTCAGGAAGGCTTCAGAAGCATGTGAAAGTTTAAAGGCAAGACGGTGTAAAGATGCTGGTTTATCTTTTTGCAGTGGCAAGTCTACTTTTACAAAGAAATCTTTTTCTATAGTTTGCTAGATACGAGAAATGCAATGCAAAAATTTTTAAGTTATCAAAAAATTCAAAATTCTCCTACTTTTCTGAAGAAAGAGCACTCCCAAAGTAAAGGAACAGCCACAGGTGTGTCTGTTCTGTGTACTTCATGGCCACTAGCTATAAAATGTTTCTGGTTGCTGAGTAAGAAGGTGTCCAAGCATAGGCATGGGCAAAGACTTCATGACTAAAACACCAAAAACAATGGCAACAAAAGCCAAAATTGACAAATGGGGTCTAATTAAACTAAAGACTTCTGCACAGCAAAAGAAATTATCATCAGAGTGAACAGGCAACCTACAGAATAGGAGAAAATTTTTGCAATCTGTCCATCTGACAAAGGGCTAATATCTAGAATCTACAAGGAACTTAAACAAATTTGCAAGAAAAAAACAAACAACCCCATCAGGAAGTGGGCAAAGGATATGAACAGACAGTTCTCAAAAGAAGACATTTATGTGACCAACAAACATGAAAAAAACTCATCATCACCGATGATTAGAGAAATGCAACTCAAAACCACAGTGAGATACCATCTCATGCCAGTTAGAATGGCAATTATTAAAAAGTCGGGAAACAACTGATACTGGAGAGGGTGTGGAGAAACAGGAACGATTTTACACTGTTGGTGGGAGTGTAAATTAGTTCAACCATTGTGGAAGACAATGTGGCAATTCCTCAAGGATCTAGAGCCAGAAATACCATTTAACCCAGCAATCCCATTCCTGGGTATATACTCAAAGGATTATAAATCGTTCTACTATAAAGACACATGCACACATACGTTTATTGCAGCACTATTCACAATAGCAAAGACTTGGAACCAACCCAAATGCCCATCAATGATCGACTGGATAAGGAAAATGTGGCACATATACACCATGGAATACTATGAGCCATAAAAAAGGATGAGTTCATGTCCTTTGCAGGGCCATGGATGAAACTGGAAACCATCATTCTCAGCAAACTAACACAGGAACAGAAAATCAAACACTGCATGTTCTCACTCATAAGTGTGAGTTGAACAATGAGAACACATGGACTCAGGGAGGGAAACATCACTCACTGGGATCTGTCGGCGGGGCAGGGGTTGGGGAGGGAGAGCATTAGGAGAAAATACCTAATGTGGATGACGGGTTGATAGGTGCAGCAAACCACCGTGACACGTGTATACCTATGTAAAAAACTTGCACATTCTGCACATGTATCCCAGAACTTAAAGTATAATTAAAAAAAAAGAAAGAAAAAAAAAGAAAAAGTGTCCAAAGAGCCCTGTGGAAAGTATCTTAATCTTCATTTCCAGGTTTCTCTCCTTAGTCTGCCTCACACAAATCCAGGTGTGATTGCTTTTCTGGTTGGGAAGTTTAATCTTTAATTGTTGGATTGGAGATTTTTCAGTTAAGGCTTTGAAGTCAGGTAGACCTTGATGCCATTTTTCTTCCCTAAATTAGCTGCATGACCTTGGGCAAATTGCCAATTCATATTACTTAGGAATAATAATGAGTACCTAACAGGGTTATTTCAAGGAACAAATTATTGTGGAAATAAGCAACAGAGATTTTGTCTGTTTTGTTCACTGTGGAGTCCCCTGCCCAGTCGGTGCCTGATATATAGTAGGCACTCAGTAAACATTTGTTTACCTGTTAATAGTCTCATTACAGCAATTCTTTTTTTATTCCACAATTGTTTTTTGGGGGGAGATTTATTTTCTTTCCCAACTTGTAGACATTATTTTACCAATAGTCATTCTCAGTCATTTTAGTATAAATCCAAAAGGGAGTCCCTGAGGAGCTGGTTAGTTTAACATCATTTCTCAGGCAAATTAATTGTTGCCAGTGACTAAGTGAAGCTCCCTGTTGGGGAAATTTTACCCAGGCATCTAGATCCTCTCAATGATGCCAGTTTTTTTTTTTTTTTTTTGTAGATTTCCCAATGACTGGTTTAGTTTTCACACATCTAGGACCAAGAAATTCAAGTCCATGTGCATCTTAGGTCTCTCAGCAACTCCAAACACTGTTGCTAAGCCACTAGGCTATTTCAGATGACCTTTTAAATCAAATGCAGTTTGCTTATTATGTGGCTGTTGGGATAGCTTTTTTGTTTTGCAAATAATGGAGAGTTTTCTATCTGGGTTGGGCTTGTCAATTTGGAATAACGATAAAGGCGATTTATTAATTTAAGAGAATCCAACTCCTTATGTAGTTTACTTTAAAAGTTTACCTGGTAGTTGAAAACTGAGGCTTCTGTTTTACATGAGTTTTTCTTTTTGTTTTTAATAAAACCAAAAAAGCACGCTTCTAGAGTGTAGTTTGTTTTTTTTTTTCCAAGAATGATGTTAAGTTGCAATTGAACAGAGGACAATTTTTATTTTATTTTATTTTTTTGAAACAGAGTCTTGCTCTGTTATCCAGGCTGGATTGCAGTGGCATGATCTCGGCTCACTGCAGCCTCTACCTCCCGGGTTCAAGCCATTCTTCTGCCTCAGCCTCCCAAATAATTGGGACTACATGCATGTGCCACCACGCCTGGCTAATTTTTGTATTTTTAGTAGAGGCAGGGTTTCACCACGTTAGGCAGGCTGATCTCGAACTCCTGACCTCAAGTGATCCATCCACCTTGGCCTCCCAAAGTGCTGGGATTACAGGTGTGAGCCACCGTGCCTGGCCAGGACAGGCAATTTTAAATTGTATTTCAAACACACATATACTTAAAGTACCTAATTTTTTTCTCATATAATTTGTACATTTACATTTTCATGATTTATTTGCCTCTTGGTGGTGGTAATACTTATTATGCTTACAGAATATGGTAATAACTATAATGACATCACACGTTTGTGTAGTAGTTTATTTATTTTCACATATATTATTTGACTTGGGCCGCACAATAGTTCTATCTGAGAAGGGTATTATCTTTCTTAAAAAACATTTTATTTTCTATAATCCATGTGAGAATTGAGGTTCACAGGGGTCAGTAACTTACCCAAAGTCATGCAGCTAGTAAAAATGTACAACTTAGATCTGCTGTGAATGAATTCATTGTTCTTTCCACTATTAACACACAGCTGAAGGTCAGTCTCTTTATATTTATATTAATTGTTTATATGAACTTTTCTTTCCCATGTAAAAAGTACCAAAGTGATTTACAGCATGTTTATGAACTTGCATATGTGTATTTATAGATGTCTATGATGGGCATCCAGTATGAGGCCACAGCCAACTAGACACTTTTTAAGTTCATTCAGTAAATTTTTTGGGCCTCCTATTGTGAGCCAGGTCTGCTTCTAGGAACTTGGAGATGTAGAAATAAACAATAGGACAAAAATCTCTGCTGTCATGGAGTTCTAGTTTGAGAGATAGGAAATGAAACAAGATAGAACTTATAAATATGTTAGAAGGATATAAGTGACAAGGAGAAAAAAGTAAACTGGGGAAGGGGACTGTAAAATGTCATAGGGAAGGAAAACAGTTGAAATATTTTGTTAGAGTGACCAGGGAAGACTTCATCAAGGGGTGACTTTAAAAAAATGATATAGAGGAAGTAAAGGAGCTAGCCATGAAGTTGGTGGAGTAAGAGGATTAACTGAAGGCAAAGGCCTTGAAAGAGAAGTGTCCCCAGCCTATTCTTCAGGTGGAGTAAGGTCAGTGTGGCTGGAGTGGGTTAGTAAGTGAGAGAGTAACAGGAGGTGAAATCAGGGAGGGAGCAGAGGGCCTGAATTATGTAGAAACTTGTTGGTTCTAGTAAGGACTTAGGTTTTTACTGTGAATGAGATGGGAAAACTTGGAGCTTTTTGAGAAAAGGAATGACATTGTCTGGTTCAGGTTTTAACAGGATCAAGTTGGCAGCTCTATTGATAATAAATTGCAGGGAGACAAAGGTAGAGGCAGGAAGGTCAGTTAAAAGGCTATTGTAGTAACTCAGGCTAGAGATAATGGTGACTTAGATTAGGGTTGTGCAGTGGAGGTAATGCAAAATGGTCAGATTATGGATATATTTGAAGATATAGATGACAGGATTTGTTGACAGATTGTGTGTTAAACAATGAGAAAATTAAAGAGTGAAACCAAAAAGATTAAAGAGTGACATCAAACTTTTTGACCTGAACAATGAAAAGGATAGACTTCCCATTGACAGAGATTGGGGAAGATGGCAGGAGGAGCTGGCTGGCATTTGGGGAGCATCAGGAACTGCCAAGTGTCTAATTTGACTTCCATGTAAAAATGTGAAGTACACAGTTGAACTTTGGTTCTGAAGTTTAGGGGAACAATCCTGGCTAGATACATTATTTGGTAGTCATCTGCATATAGGTTATGCTTATAGTTGAGAAGTTTTTTGATGATTATGCAAATTATGGGAATAATTTCATGTATTTGATAATGTGAGCTTGAAGATTTTTTATTTCAGGCTTTGTAAACAATACCAGCAAAATGGAGTTTGCATTAAACAAATATCAGGACACACATAAAAATGTCCTGTAAGTGATTTCAAGTAGTATGTAGGTAAAGATATGCCAAGGGGTACCATTCGAGGGGAAAGTGATCTAATACATGCCATGGGCAGAATACTCAGATTCAGGTATTTCAGTGACAGTTTTTTTCCTGAGGAATCTGTTTCCATGAGATTAGGTAGATGAAAGGCAGACCTGGGACTAGAAGCAAAGTATGTCTGATCCCAAAGCTCATGCTCTTCTTACTTTGCATCACACAAGAGAGCGTGAGCTGTCGACTTCCAACAGCAGTTATGGTTCCACTGAATTGCAGCGTAGTATAAAATTAAGCATTGGACTAGGGTTTTTGGAACTGTGTTTGAATCTCAGATTTGCTAAGTCAAATGATTTTGGCAAGCCTTTTAAATTCTCTGGGCATTAGTTTTCTCTTTTATAAAATAATTGTAATTAAACCTACTTCATAGGGTTGTTACAATGAACAAATGTGAAAGGCTTTGTAAACACGAATGCAATCTATGCATAATATGTTATACTAGGGAAAAATTTGATTTAAATAGTATCAACAATAAAATGCTTTGGAATAAATTTAACAAAAGAAGTGCAAGATGTATACATTGGAAACAAAGAAATTAAAAATTGCTTCCTTTAAATGGAAAGACCTCTCATGTTTATGTATTAGAAGAATTAATACTATTAGGGTGACTATACTCCTCAAGTTGATCCATACATTCAATGTGATCTCTATCAAATTTCCAGCTGGCCTTTTTTTAAAAAAAAAAAAAATTAGAAATTGACAAGCTGATCCTGAAATTCATATAGGAATATATGGGACCCAGAATAGCCAAAACAATCTTGAAAAGGAAGAACGAACTTGAAGAACTCACACTTCCTGATTTCCAACTTACTACAAAGCTACAGTCAATACAGTGTGATACTGGCATAAGGATAGACATATAGACAAGTGGAAGAGAATCAGGTGTCCAGAAGTCAAACCTTACATGTATGGCTTATTGATTTTCAACAAAAGTAGCAAGACAATTCATTGAGAAAAGAATAGTTTTTTCAACAAATGATGATGGGAAAACTGGAGATCCTCATGCAGAAGAATGAGGTTGGCTCCCTATTTCATACCATAACATAACAAATCGACTCAGAATAGATCAAAGGCTTAAATGTAAGGGCTAAAATGATAAATCTCATAAAGGAAAACATAGGAATAAATCTTCATGACCGTGGATTAGACAGCAGTTTCTTGGTTACCATACCAAAAACACAAACAATGAAAAAAGGTAGATAAATCGACTTCATGAAAATGAAAAACTTGTGCTGCAAATGATACTATCAAGAAAGTTAGAAGATAGTCTACAGAATGGGAGGAAATATTTGCAAGTCATATATTTGATAAGGGACTTGTATCTAGAATAGGTAAGGCTTTGTAAACAATACCAGCAAAACGGAGTTTGCATTAAACAAATATCAGAACACACATAAAAGATTTCTGTAAGTTATTTGAAGTGGTATGTGGATAAAGATATGCCAAGAGGTGCCATACAAGGGGAAAGTGATCTAATGTTTGCAATGGGCTGAGTACTTTGATCCAGGTATTTCAGTGCCAGTTTTTTCCCTAAGGAATCTGTTTCCATGAGATTAGGTAGATGAGAGGCAGACCTGAGACTGGAACCAAAGTGTGTCTGATCCCAAAGCTCATGCTTTTCTTACTCTGCAACACACAAGTTAAGAGAGTATGAGCTCTCAGTCAAAAATAAAAAGATATATAACTCTAGTTAAAAAATGAGCAAAGATATGACTGGGCATTTTCCCAAAGAAGATATAAAAATGGCCAGTCAGCACATAAGATGTTTAAACACCATCAGTCTCTTGGGAAATGCAAATTAAAATCATAGTGAAATAACGTTTAATACTTACTAGCCTAGGGTGTCTAAAATAGACAGATAATAATAAGTGTTGAAGATGTAGGGAAAGTGGAACCCTCAAATGTTGCTACTGGGAATATAAAATGGTGTAGCCCGTTTGGAAAGTAGTCTGGCAGCTAATCAATAGGCTGTTACCATATGTCCTAGAAATTCCTAAAATTCCTAAGTATATGCCTAAGAGAAGTGAAATCATACATCCACACAAAAACTTGTATGTGAATGTTCAAAGGAGCAATACTCATTAACTAAAAAGTGGAAACAATACAAATGTGCATCAAATGATGAAGAGATAAATAAAATATGATGTATCCATACAATGAATTATTATTTGGCAATAAAAAGGAACATGTACTCATTCATGCTGCAACATGGGTGAAACTTGAAAACATTATGCCGGGTGAAAGAGACCTGTTCCAAAAGACCACCTACTATTTAATTCCATTTGTATGAAATGTCCAGAATAGGCAAATCTATAGATTCAGAAAATAGACTCATGGTTTCCTGGGGCTGAGAGCAAGGCAGGAAGGTGGGGAATGACTGCTAATGAGTATCGGTTTCTATTTGGGGTGATGAAAATGTTCTAAAATGGATTGTGGTGCTGGTTGCACAACTCTGAGTATACTAAAAACCATTGAATTGTGTATTTTAAATGGACAAATTCTGTGGTAGATGAATTATATCTCAACAAAACTATTCAGAAATATTATTAGGGATGCTATCTGTGGTTGTATTGGATTTTTTACTCAGTTAAACTAAATACTCAGTTTTAGTGACTGATTATCTTTACATTATTCCGAATTGTGTTGTGTGAACCAGTCGAGACTAATAACCTAGTAGCATTTCCTTAACTTTAAAGCTGATGTAAAATGAAGATTTTTGTGTAATGCCCAAATTTTCAGATTCCAGATCCCGGTGACATTTTTCAGATCTACTATCCTGTTTCCCAAAGTACTGTACTGTATTGGATAAAAAATGCAGACTCCTCCCTTCCTCCCTTCCTTAAGAAAATGGGGTTTCACCATGTTTCCCAGGCTAGCTGGGCTCCAGTGATTCACCATCTTGGCCTCCCAAAGAGCAAAGATTACAGGCATGAGCCACTGTGCCCGGCCTGTTATCTCCATTTTACAGATGAGGAAACTGAGTCAGGTAACTTGCATTATATAACTTTTGAATGATGAAATCAGGATTGAAATTAAGGTTTCTAAATTTCATATCCCAGTGTAATCTAGGTTGATTTATGGGAACACCTCCTTCAATCATCTCTGGTTCCTTTTTTTTTGCACCTGGTTACAGGAATATTGCAAAACTCCAGTACGAATCATCTCTCCATATGATAAGTTAGGTCCTCAGATCAAATCCCCCAGGTTACAAGTTTATAATTTTAGGTGTTAAACATGTAATAGGTTTCTCCTAGCTTATCTGAGTGTTGATATGAAAAACTAACACCTTTATTTTTTCTTCTGTTTTTCACTTGCAGCAATGGTGAACTAGACCCCTGGTCAGGAGGTGGAGTAACTAAGGATATCACAGACACTCTGGTTGCGGTCACCATCTCAGAGGGGGCCCATCACTTAGATCTGCGCGCCAAGAATGCCTTAGATCCCACGTCTGTGCTGTTAGCCCGCGCCTTGGAAGTCAGACATATGAAGAATTGGATCAGAGATTTCTATGACCGTGCAGGAAAGCAGCACTGAGAAACTTTTGATTGTTTTCAGTTTCTTCTTTTATGTTCTCACCACCACATTCCCATTCACTTTGGCTTTCTACATGTAATTACCTTCTCTTGTTTATCATTAGATTTCATGGGGCCAAGGTTGAGATAGAATAGAGGGTGATGACGGTAAGAGCAACCTGTCCCATGAATGTGATTTCCTGAGTTCTCACTGTCTTTGCACCACGTCTAGGAAGAATCTTCTTGATAACTCTCCCACACCATCAGTGGCCTTCATAACTGGAGCAGAGTTCCTGATTGCTTTTCATAAGAGGGAGAGTTACTTTCTTTGTATCTCTGCAAGCAGAGATTTCTCTTTGGCTTTCAGGTTGAAGTCTCTTTAGCCCATTTGTAAGTCCCCATCCCTACCCTACACAAAGTAAAAGCAGAAGATAGATAAAAAATGATGTAATTGCAGCTGGTAGGATGTCTGGTGCCAATCCAGGAAGTGAGAGCCATTTCTTTTGTACTGGATTTAATGACTTTGAACTGTGCTGTAAATAAAGAATACAGCTGGACCTTATACCTGTGTGTTGCTTCTGAAGCTCACTCCGGCTCCGGCTGTTGGGAATGCTGTGTGCACTGGGCTTAGCTGGTTTTGGAAAGTCCTTTAATTTTTTCTCTTCCACTTGGCAGCTTTTCTTAGTTCTGGGATGTTGGCCACTATGGTACTGCCAGTAAGAAATCTGGCCTTTTTCTGCTCCATTTCTCTTTGTTTCTAAGGTCAGTTTTGTGGTAATTTGGTTGAATTCTGCCAGTTTAGGAAAATGACTCTGTTTTGTCTTTTTAAATCTGAGCAAGCTTTATGCTGTAGTCACTAATCATATTTCAGTAAGAAGCCTTTAAAAATTGATGAATCAGCTATTCCCAAAGTAGAATATAGTAATATTCAGCTTTTAAATTTTTAAAATTTTATTTTCTGATATTGTTACTGCTGTCATTAAAACCAGAAGTGTTAGACACTAACAGGCAGGTGCACGAGAACTTTTCTGTATGACTTCCAAAAGACAAGCTGACTAATTCATGCAGGCAGCATATTTGACATTAATAAATGGCCAAGCCATTCCTATTTCCAAGGGGTTGGCTTCTTTCAAGCAGTTCTTACACTGAGACCTTTCTTCAGAAGGGCTTTTCTAGGATAACAAATAGGGTTGGATCAAAACCTTTCAGGGACACAGAGAGACAGAGAGAGAGAGAGAGACTAACAGTTTCTACTCTGTTGAAAGATTTCTTCCTCCTTGTTTCTTTTCATTTTCTCTCAATAATTTTTTTTTCTTCACACTGCCTTGGGAACATTTTCTGCTTTTAAAAAACTGTACCTTGAGCTTGATCATTTTTAAGGCACTTTTTTTTTTTTTTTTTAAGTGCAGATATAGAGTTCGTTCTTGGGATGGAAGGCTGAAATATTTCCTTTACTTTCCCTGGCATCTGGGAGATACAGGAAAATCTTTGTCTTATTTCGGAAGGCTTTAGTTCTCATTGTAATGAGTTGTCTATCAAAGCATTTGGTTACTATTTTTGTTTCAGCATCAGAGAACACTCTCTTTGGGTGGGAATTTAAGGGCCAGAACAATACTGGTTTTTATTCTTTGTCAACTAAGAAATCATATAATGTAGGGTTTATGGGCTTAATAGAGGATATTCTTACAATTTATTTTACAATTTTAGGGTTTTTTTCCTTGTGTAGAATCTTTAAAATACTTTGCCATTTTATTTAATATTGATTGTTTGGATGAGTTACATTATTCTGAAGAATCAAACTGCAAAAAATAGAATTTTTTGGCAAGCATAATTGTATCCTATTACTGTACTCATTTTAGGGATATAGATAACAGCCTTAATTGAAGTGAGTACAATTATAATATGCTAAAGTTTAATTTTGAAATGAAAAAGAATTGGAGTGTCAGATAAGCCTTATTATTTAAAGCATCCCTCTAATAAAACTGCACTTTTTACCGACAGGAAAAGGGAGACATGGAGACTTGAGTGCTTTCTATTTTTATTTTTTTCAGCTCCCAAGAGCTTAGAAAGAATTTCTCCTAAAGAAATTTAGGAAAACCTTCTTAGGGAATCTGTAGCGCCAAGAGGTTATCCAGAGGAGGCAGTGTCTAAGCCAGCATAGTAGAGGGCAAAGGCCCGTGAGATATCCAGTTCAACTGCATCATTTTGAAAGGGATAGAATTGTAGCCTAGAGAGAAGGAACTTGTCTAAGGCCTCACAACTCCTTTTTGGCAAAATTGCGGCAGAATTGGGGCTCCTTTTTGGCAGATTTTGTTTGTTTGCTTTATTTTACTGGTACAGTTTTATTTTTGTTTGGATTCACGCAACAAAAGCCCACAAAACCAGCTTAAGGAAAAGAAATTTTTTGAAACTGCAAGATCAGCTCCAGGGCTTGGGTTACTAGGAATCACGGGGAACTAGAAGTAGGATCTGGAAAGTCGTTAAAAATCAGTACTGCTGTGTTCTGTTTCACTTTCAACAGAGGTGACCTGTTGTCAGGCTGGTTTGGATTTGTTCCTCAGATGTCTACAGTTTGGTAGGCAGTCTAAAGCGTGCATCAGAATTACCCAAAAGGGCTTGTAAAAATGCTGATTCCTGAGCCCTGTCCCAGAGTTTCTAAAATGTCTTGGGATGGATCTTGGGAAGTTGCATTTCTAACAAGTTCCCAGGTGATGCTGGAGCATCACACTTTGAGAGCCCCTAGTTGAAAGAATCTGGAATTTGAATTTGAATTCAGTTCATCTTACTTTTGTCATCCTGCCTGACTCATTTGAGTGTGGGAGCCCTGCCTAGTGCATCTCTTTCCATGACTGCTTTATTCTCCCCCTACAGAACAGCTTCCTTTTCTGTACTCACACAAGGCCCATAAGGACTTCTTAGAATGGTGTCCTCAACCCCCTGAGGGAGCAATGCCTCACAAATGCACAACTCTCAGGTGGTTAGGGAAGGACAGGGCCATGAAAACACAGTTACAAAGGTATACTTCTTGGGACTGGGGAAGCAGTTCAGGCAACTCAATCACACGACATCTATCACACAGTGTTTCTCATGACATAGGTATCCAACAAAATGCCAGTAACTTGTGTAGTAGAAAGACCTATACCCGTAGTTGAACAAGTATGGAAAATAATGAGACAAATGAAGTTAAATAGTTTCTTTGTTTATCTATAAATAGTATGTGACTCTCCGAAATGGTGATGAGAATACAACTCTTTTCTTTTCTTTTTTTTTGGAGATGGAGTCTTGCTCTGTTGCCCAGGCTGGAGTGCAGTGGTGCGATCTCTGCTCACTGCAAGCTCCGCCTCCCGGGTTCACACCATTCTCCTGCCTCAGCCCCCAGAGTAGCTGGGACTACAGGCGCCCGCCACCACTCCTGGCAAATTTTTTTTTTTTTTGGTACAGATGTGGTTTCACCATGTTAGCAAGGATGGTCTTGATCTCCTGACCTCATGATCCGCCTGCCTCGGCCTCCCAAAGTGTTGGGATTATAGGCGTGAGCCACTGTGCCTGGCCAACTTTTTCTGTTTGTAACAGAGCATCTCCTAGGCATAAGACGTTGGTCTAAAACCTGAAAAATGCAATGGCAAAAAAGCAAACACAGCACCTAATTTAATAAGGTTTATGTTCTGGTGGGAGAAAGACACGAAATGTCAATTATACAGTGAATTGGTACAACTATAAATGTTACGAAGAGTTGAGGCTATTAGGACATTAATTGCAATTTAATAGGGAAATAGAGATTAATTGCTAAATGTTCTAATCCAATGGTCTCAACTCGTCATAACATAAATGTTAAATGTTTAGCATTTAGACAATGTGAGGTAGTCTGGGGGAATAGCAGTGTCTTTTTGATATGCTACATTTTAGCTGTGATCTAAATGATGAATGGGAGCTATACTAGAAAGAGGAGTGCAGAAAATGACATGTGCAAAAGCCCTGAGTGTAGCATATTGAAGGAACTTGAAGAAAGCCACTGCGATGGGAAGGCAAACAACCACAGAGAATGTAACGTAAGATGAATATGAAGACATGGGAAGGGGGAATGCTCATTCAAGTAGAATTATACGGATGAAAAACCTTAGATGGGCTTTAATCAGGGGAGTGACATGAACAGATTTTCATTTAAAAGGACTACTCTGGCTATAGAGTAGAGTATGCATTGTAGGGTACAAGCAAGTAAGGTAGGAGACCCCAGTCACAGTTGTCAAGTTAAGAGAAGAAGGTAGGTTTGACTAGAGTGGTAGAGACGGAGACGAGGAGAAGTGGAAAAATTGGAGAAAGATTTAGTAAGTCAATGGAATTTGTCTCAGTCTGTGCTGGAGAGTCATGGTGAGTAGATGGCAATCAAAGTATGGGCTCAAGGAGCTGGTGTTTGAGAAACATACTTCAGGAGCTCATAGTGTAGTGTCCTTACCCTGATACTTTTTAAAGAAATACCCAAACATCCTAATTCCTCTACGTATGACTCCACTGATCCAAGACACCACTTGAGCCCCACTACAGCCTTTCCTTAAATTAATTCTCTGGACTTATTTCCCATTTTTACTGCCACCCTTCACTTTCCTAATAACCCTGCACTTTGGCTATATCAAACTTCTCATCGTTCTGAAATACTGCTCTTCTGTTTAAAATTCCTTTCTCAGCACCAACCTCCAATATGTTTTTTACTGGTAAACTGCTGTGCATCATTTAAAGCCCAGAACAATTTGATTACCTTCCCTCTGAAGTCTTTCCCAGCTTTCCTAAAGGAAGTAATTCCTTGTCTGTGCCCTCACAGAACCAGGTTTACACTTAGTGTGTGAGCCAGAATGTAAACTCCACCAAGGTGGGGATTGTCTGTCTTCTTTTCTAGCACTGTAAACAGTACCTGACCACCTCTAATTTGGTATACATATCCTAAGTTATAATATTTTGCTTAGTGTTCTCACCCTGTTTTTAGGAAAGCCAAGCTCTCTGAAGACAAGGAATATGTCTTATTCCTTCTAATAATCAGCATCTAGCACAGGTCCTGGCAGCCAGGACTCAGTAGGCCCTCCATACATTTATATTTAATGAATACATTTTAGGGCAGAAAGGTCAAGATTTCTGTTGATCTCTTTGTATAGCCATGTACCTTTCAGAGCTCTGATGTGCCCATGTGACCTCGTGCCCTTGGCTTCGCTGGATTTTGGAAAGGGGATGTCCAGTACTCAGTACCTCTGGAACTTGGACTTTCTGATTTACCCTCAGTTGAGCGTGTGCCCGGCTCCCTCTTCCACTCTATCAAGCAGGAACTCTCTGTCAAGGCAGTTGAATGTAATTTTGCCTTGATGTTAGGTGGAAACAGAACATTGAACACAGCCATTCAAGGAGTCAAAGAACGGGCTGGGGCTGGGCATGGTAGCTTACACCTATAACCCTAGCACTTCGGAAGGCTGAGGCGGGAGGATCATTTGAGCCCAGGAGTTCCAGACCAGCCTGGGCAATATCATGTATTGCCTTGCAAAAAATTTCTTTAAAACATTTAGTTGAGCATGGTGGTGCATGCTTGTAGTCCCAGCTACCCAAGAGGCTGAAGTGGAAGGATCACTTGAGTCTGGGAGGTCAAGGCTGCTGTGGGCCATGATCATGCCACTGCACTCCAGCCTGGGTGACAGAGAGAGACCCTGTCTCAAAAAAAAAAAAAAAAAAAGGATGGGGGGGATTGGTGCCAATAAACTTTGCTACCTTTAATAATGGGAATGGAAAGATAGAATCTTCTTCCAACAGCAGACCTGGAAAGCAATCTTGGGATCATTTAGCTCTATGTGTTTGTTTAATGTGGCTAACATCTTTAACAAGAAACTCAAATGTGAAAGTTACTTGCCCAAGGTTGAGGTATTGCTTCTCACAAGAGGGCATTAGCTGCAGGGGTCTGCCCAAGACCTGGCCTGAACAACAGATGAATGAAAAGTACATTGACACACAGACATTCTGTTTTGCCAGTCCTGCTGAGTGTCTGACCGCCTGCACACCAAAGAGAGGTTTGTCACTGTGGCCGGCCTGAGCAGTTTGCACTCCAGGCATTTATTTAGTATACAATTAGCAACAGAAGCTTTGAGTCCACACACTTGTGGATAATTAACATGGTTAAGAGAGTAGTTCTACGAATGATTAAAGCTCAGGTACTGCGGTTTAAATACCATTGGGGGCAATATCCCTGGTCAACCTTCCCCCAAGAGAGCCATCAAACTCAAAAGTTAGTTAAGGGAGGTAGTGTAAACAGACTTAACTGGGGAAGTCTCCATTGTCCGTAGTATTTACCCTATGACCTAATGCTCTAAGGTAAGAACCGGCTGCCTTCAGCCTGTTCAACTATTAGAAACTATGTAACCTTTCGGTCTTCCAAAAAGGTTTGTGACTATTCCCTATAACTTTCCCTAATATTTCCCTTTAATATTTCTGCCACCATCCTGAGTGAATCCCAACACAAGGTCATACAGCTCAACATGTTTAATCATTTATTTTTGTCACACCTTGTTCTGAAAGGATTTCAGGTGATCTAAAGATATACATTGAGGCTGGGCATGGTGGCTCACACCTATAATCCCAGCACTTTGGGAGGCTGAGGCGGGAGGTTTGTGAGGTCAGGAGATCAAGACCATTCTGGCTCACATGGTGAAGCCCCGTCTCTACTAAAAATACAAAAAATTAACCAGGCATGGTGGCATGTGCCTGTAGTCCTAGCTACTTGGGAGGCTGAGGCAGGAGAATTGCTTCAACCTTGGAGGCGGAGGTCGCAGTGAGCCGAGATCGCACCACTGTACTCCAGCCTGGGTGACAGAGCGAGACTCCATCTAAAATATATATATATATAAAAAATAAATATATATATATATAAAACATATATATATATATATACACACACATTGAACACAGCACAAGTGGGACATAAGAGATTTAAAAGGGTTACAGATGTAAAATGGATCTAGGAATGGAAACCATAAAGCAGGATTTAGCAATTGGATTCCACAGAATGCTATTAAGGCCAGATGTTAGCAAGTGTTACATAAAAAAGGGATACCATGAGCAAAAGTATTTGAACATGGAACATGATTGAAACAAGTTTAAACAGATTATCTTTATTACCAAATCTCTCAAACCTTTAATACACTGTAAACATTGTGAATCAATAAAAAACTTTCCAAAACCAAGGTTTTTTTTTCCAAAACTTATTTGATCCCTTTTTCATGTAACATTTCATGCATTGTGAATCAACAAGAATGTGACATTTCTCAAATTTATTTGATCTGAAACTCCTTTCTAAATGCAACATCTGAGAAACTAGTACTCTGTTGAACACGTGTTGGGAAATACTGCCATAGAAGTTCTATATATTTTCTGAAGATAAGGGCTAAGAAAATCTGGCTCTAAGCTTTCTAGCAGAAAACAAAAATGAAAGCAGTTTGCTCTATGCAGCAGATAAAAA
Organism: Colobus angolensis palliatus; assembly: GCF_000951035.1. Classification (NCBI taxonomy): domain Eukaryota; kingdom Metazoa; phylum Chordata; class Mammalia; order Primates; family Cercopithecidae; genus Colobus; species Colobus angolensis. The sequence continues at coordinate 486,821 of NW_012114921.1, forward strand.
CAGACCAGTTAATCTGCAGAAGCCCATGCAGGAACTTACTGGAAGGACCTCAGAAATGGGAAAAGTGTGAGTGAGTGATCTAATCTCTCTTCATATATTTATAGATTTCTTTGTCTTCATACTTGTACAACCTTTCAGTATAGATGAAAGTCATAACACCAGAGTATAACAATTATTTTACAGTGAACAAAGGAACTATATTACAGGTATACACATTTTTGCTAATCTGATTTAATTTAGAAATAGATTATAGTATTTGGAGAAACATTCGCAGCCAAAATTTTGCTGAATAAATGCTTCTTGGCCAGCTTAAATGTCTTAGTAGATAGTTGAACAGGGGAAAGAATAATGTGTGGTAACACAAATGAAGTCGATTTGAAAATGAGCTCAGACACCAAATATACTCTCATCCTACTTGGCTCAGAGGTGAACTAGGCTCTTCAGCTTTGGGAGGCAGAGTCAAGACAAGCAACCAGGAGCTTCTTCCAATACAGAGAGGTTGGCATCTGTTACTAAATTTCCTCTGTTCATTTGGGGAAGTGGTGTTAACTGTTTTCTGTGTTTTGTAACTCCTAAAATGTAGAGGTACAAAGGAAGGTTAATAAAAACCATCCATCAATAACTCCAATAACTAAACTCTAAATGAAGCTGTGTGCTAAGGAGATATAGGATAATAGAAGCGAGCTGGCCAAATAGGAACAGCTCCAGTCTCCAGCTCCCAGCGCCAGCGACACAGAAGACGGGTGATTTCTGCATTTTCAACCGAGGTACCGAGTTCGTCTCACTAGGGAGTGCCAGACAATCAGTGCTGGTCAGCTGCTGCAGCCCGACCAGCGAGAGCTGAAGCAGAGCGAGGCATTGCCTCACCTGGGAAGTGCAAGGGGGAAGAGAATCCCTTTTCCAGC
>NW_012114921.1:494055-527591 GCF_000951035.1 Colobus angolensis palliatus
GGGGAGGGATGGCATTGGGAGTTATACCTGATGTAAAGGACGAGTTGATGGGTGCTGACGAGTTGATGGGTACAGCACACCAATATGGCACAAGTATACATATGTAACAAACTTGAACGTTGTACACATGTACCCTAGAACTTAAAGTATAATAATAATAAAAAAATTAAAAAAAAATAAAGGAGACATTTCTTCCAATAAAAAAAAAAGAAAGAAAGAAAGAAAGTTCCATGACACTGAGAATGTACAGTAAGTGTCCTTGAATAAGTTTACGGAAGTGGAAGAAGGCAGATGATTTGATAAATGGCCCCTCATCATCAAGTAACTATCAGATTATTCCTAGTTCAGAAGTCTCCTTTACAGTTAACAGAAGACATTTCATATGTTACCATATGATGTCAGTTCATTTGGTCAGTTGACCTCCCTTCAAAATGGAAGGTAAAATATAAATCAGTAAAACATCCATCTGCTTTACCTTTAAGGAGTTTACATTCAGATCTACCATCTCTTTTGTCTCCTTTTCTGATGCTACAGAGCATTCACCTGCAGGAATTTGTTCTTTAGGTCTAAAACAGTGGTTCTCAACTTGTAGCAATTTTGCCTCCTAGAGGACAGTTGGCAATGCTAGAGATGGTTTTAGTTGTCGCAGCTGGGTGGGGGTGTGCCAGCGACATCCCTGATACAGACCAGGGATGATGCTGAACATCTTGCAATACACAGGACAGCTCCCCCATAACAAAGAATTAACTGGCCCCAAACGACAATAGTGTTGATATTAACTGAGTCCAACCTAAATTTTTCCCATCATAAGTTTTACCCTGCATACGAAATGAAAAACTGATTATTAACTCAATAACCTTACACTTTACCCTCTAAACAGCACAATAGCACAATGTCTAGTGTAGACATTAATTACAAATCTAATAAACTTTATTTTGGGGACTGATTCCAGAGATACTTCCTCTTTTCTGGACCAAATAACCCCAATTCTTTGGATTGTTTGTTTACTTACCATTGATTCACTCAAACATTTATTCAACGGCAACTTTGTGCAGGTATAGTGTGAAGGAGTTCAACTATTTAAAGGTAAAGCTCAGTGTTCTCAAGGAGCTCAAGGCTCATGGGGAAAGAGTCACAGTGTCAGATGATTACATACATTGGGCTAAGAATCTGTGTTGCATTTAGGATACTGTGGGAGTATGAATGCAGATGTGATGAACTCATCCTAAAGTTCTGAGGAAGGCTTTAAAAGAGAAGTAACATTCAAATTGCGATTAGAGGGATGAGAGTTTGCAGCATGGTTGGGGACTTGAGGGAAAGACAGTAAAAGCACTATTCATTGAGAAAAAGTTGTTAAGCACTCATTATATGCCAGTGGTTAGGCACCACATGTTACTGTGAAAAAACAAAACAAACCCCAAAATACGTAGCTTCTATCATGGGGCCTATTTAAAAAAGAAATAAATAAAATCTCCTCTTTAATGCTTGAATCATACTTTATAGACCTCAGAACTCTTCTGCTTCCCTTTTCTCATTTTAGTCCCACAAATACCCCGAGTGGGAGGAGAAATACATATTGTCTCAATTTTATAAATGAGGACCATGAGGCAAGATAAATGAAGCGACTCCCTTCTCTCCCCAACCATCACCACAGATCTAGTAAGTGGTAGTTGCCTGATTCCAAGTCCTGTGCTTTTCTACTGTTTTTCAGTTCCAAATACAATTTCCTGTGGCAGAGAGGCAAGCACACTCTTTTCTACCCCCTCCTTGCCCTTGCTGTCTTCATCTCTTTCTAAGCTGTTTTCTGCCAGCCTCAATGCTGAAGTCGTTTTCCAGTCTTCCCAGTTCTGATTGCAGAGGGACTATCCAGGGAAGGAAGGAGTGAGGGTTGCTGTGCAGCCACTGACCACCTGCAAAATCATTTCTACCTTCATTTCCCAATTTTTTGGAGGAAAAAGGAAAACTGAGATGTGGGACAGAAAATCCCTTTTGTTTGTCTTGGTGTTTGGTAATGTATGCAACCTCTCTGGGTGGTTTAAGCGGTTTAGGTACTTTCTATAAAGGGATCTTTTAATGACAAAACTAATGTGATTATCTGAGTGAGTGTGAGAGGCGTATTCAAGGCTTAAAGAAAATCTGTTAGAATAGCTGAATGTATCTGCTTAATCCTTTCTCTAATGTGGCTGAACAATGCTCTGGGAGGACATTGGTCCGTTCTTTCTTCCAGTAAATGCCTGCCTCCAGAGGTAGGGACTGTTTGCAGCTTTTGATACCCATACGCTTCACCTTCTCAGCTGCACAAAAGCACAGGAAAAGCTGAAGGAGTTTGAAGCACAGACAGAAAGCAATGTCCCCTCTGAATGCTGAGGGCTAAACGTATAGCACATGGCATGCTATCTCCAGGCATGCTTCCTGAGAAGCAACGACTGTGGTCACCATTGGGTATGGCATCTCAGAGAAGGGTCCCCTTCCCAGCACCTACTTTCATTAGGTGCTGGGTGTCAGATCACTTATTGATGTTTAAAATAAAATCTTACACCTGAGTTTTAAGAGTGACCAGCCTGATCAACATGGTGAAACTCCGTCTCTACTAAAAAATACAAAAATTAGCTGGGCATGGTGGTACATGCCTATAATCCCAGCTACTTGGGAGGCTGAGGCAGGAGAATTGCTTGAACCTGGGAGGCAGAGGTTGCAGTGAGCCGAGATCGCGCCATTGCACTTCAGCCTGTGCCACAAGAGCGAAACTCCATCTCAAAAAAAAAAAAAAAAAAAAAAAAAAAAAAAAAAAAAAAAGAGTGGCTTAGCTATTTTTCTTTGGGGGAAGGTGGGCAAGAGAAACACATAAGAGGGGATAAAAGTGATACAGGTTTGAGTTCTGCAACCTCCTCTATAACTTTGGGCCAACATTAAATTCTTCTGGTCCTCTGTTCTCTCATTTGTGAACTACTGATAATAATGCTTACCATATTAATTCATGTGAGAATCGAAATGAAAATGGGAATATGAACATAAAAGTGTCCCACCAATCTGGAATATTATCACATAACATGTTGCACACTTGTAATTTTTTATTTTAAAGTTTTAAATCTTGTTCTTTGAAGAATACTCTTCTAGATGTATAATTTAATTTAGCTCCATAAAGCATTTATTGACTACTTACGTGCTGGGCGTTATGCACAGTTCTGGAGATATAGAGAGGAGTAAGTAAGTCTCTGACTTTTAAGAAGGTCACAATGTTGTAGGGAGGCAGACATGTAAAGTGCAGCTAAAAAATTTGTATTAGAAATGGTTAATTCTAACTTGGGAAAATTAATAATAGCTAAGCCTCATGTAGTGCATATTACTTGCTTGGAGGTGAGCCAAATCCTTTGCTTGAGTGACCTCATTCAATCCCAACAGCCCCAGAAGGTAAGAACTACTATCATCCCATTCACAGATGAGGAAACTGAGGCTCAGTCCGATCAAATAAGTCACATTCCCATAGTATCACAGCTGGCACGTGGTGGGCCAAATTAGAGTCCTGGGTCTGCTTGACTTCCCATTCCGAACTCTTCCCCATTGTCTGGTGCTCTGTCCCAAGTTAAAAGAGACTTCCTGGAAGATGTGGCCATAGGTGGGTTTCAACACAGAATTGGAAGTTTGCTAGGTACACAGAGGAGTAAGGGCATTCTGAGCAGAGGGAACGGCACAGGTAAAAGCACCTTGGCCAGGAAAGCATTTGTGCAGATAAGAACTGGAAGCAGTTAGTAGTGGAGTGGAAACAGGTTAGAGGAATAAGCAGGGGCACAACTATGATCTCCCTTATGGCCCTTTGGTGAAAAAATAAAAAGTATTTATATTTTAATTAATTATTTTGCTTATATATCCCATTTGTCAAAAAGATTTTGCAGCAAAGTGGGATCTGTTGTTACCTTTATGGTACAGGGTTACAAAACATACTTCAAATTTTAGAATCAGAAAACTTTAAGGATGGAATGCACTTAAAAGATCAGATTCATTCTATGCAAGAGGAAATCAAAACTGAATGCATGTAAATGTCTCAATCAAGGTTACAAAGGAGTTTAACCAGCCAAACCAGAATATTTGCATTTTTTAGATTAATTATGGTGTTAAAGTAAACATTAAGTGAGAATTACAGAATTATCTTCAGATGCATTTATAGAAATAGGTGAGTTGAAAAGAGGGAGAGATGCAGTTGATAATTCCAGAAAGTGAGAAGGAAGTTCTGCTGAAGCTGTAGGTTTCCCATTGAGAACGCTTGTGACAACTCTTTGGAGAATGCTGCTGGGTGTCTAAGTGGGTGCCTTGGCTGGGTAAAAGCTGGGAATCAGGTCTGCCTGGAAGGTAGAATTTATTGTTATCTTCTATGTCTATTTATTAATTTTCACTGGCTACTTAAATGGCGGCCTGATACAGATGTGGCCTGGTTCTTGTTCTCACCAAGCCCATGATCTGAAAGATATAACAGACAAGAAAACAGGTAATTGCAACAAACTGGGATTAGTCACATAATATGGAATAGGATGCTTTGGGAGCCCACAGGAGTGAGCAACCAAACGGGTTAGGAAAAGCTTCCTGGGGAGAGTAATGTCTAAAGAAAGACTTGAAAGGTGAGTGAAAGTGGGGTAAAAGGGAGAACAAATAGTGCTCTAGGCAGAGGAAACAGTTTGTGCAAATGCCCCAAGAAGAGCACAGCATTTGGGAAAATTAGCTTGAATGCACTTTCCCATTTGATAGTCCTGGCATGGAGTGTGTAAGTTGGGAGTGACATGAGAGTTTTTTCTCTACCTTTTCCTTCTCCAATACGCATATGTGTGTGTGTGTGTGTGTGTGTGTGTGTGTATGCAGTTTATTAGAGAATGTCACAACTGTGATAAAAAAGATTGAAATGCATTTGGGAATGACACAGAAAGCAGGTGCTGACATGCTGGGACACACTAAATGATTGCACAAAACAAAAGCTCCAATATTCCTCTTTCCCATGTCACTACAGCCATCCCACTGACCTGAGAACCAGTCTCCCCAAAGTGACTACTTCTCACCCTAAGAGGGAAAACAAAAAGGCATGAAATCCATGCTCTGAATGTAAACTAGAGAGAGTACAGCAGGAGGGGAGAGCAATAAAGTGAGCAGGCCTGAGTGATGGTGGTAGCCAGCTGGATTCTCAGGTCACAGAGTAATTTACTGACTGGTCCTAGGCCACTGGCTAATTATCCAGACAGCCTCGATCCTGGTGCGAAGCCTCCTGCTGCTCAGGTTATTAATACCAGCAGCAACCAGCGGGCGTTGGTGGGAGCAGAGGAGCAGACCGAGTTGTCAGACTGCTGAGCGAATGCAGGGGCACCTGCCTGGTGCCTCTGAATTGGACCTCACCAGGAAAACTGACCCAGCGACAGCATTCAGCTCTTGGCTCAGCCACTGCATGGGCCCCCAGGGAGACCCTCCCCAAGGATGGCTGAGAGCTTGGGCAGAGGAAGAAGTCACCCAACTCCTGGAGTTTGACCAGCTTATGTCAAAGAACCTCTGCCTGTTTCCCCCTTGGAGTTGACTGGAAAGTAATTTTGAAGCCTCTCCAGAATAACTTAATACCCATAGAGTAATGTCAAACACTACTCTTTGACACGGCGTGGGAATTAGGCTTCACTGCACTCAGATGGGGCCAGGGAAGGTTATAGTGTTTGTTTTAGGGTTTAATAATTTGGGAGATTGACCTTAGGTTACCCTGAAGGGATTTCAGGGGCCAGTTGGGATGGAGGTGGAGTTGTCTTGTCTCACCTACCCCACTTTAAATTATGATAACATACGTAAAGTGACTGGCGCATAGTAGACATTTTCAATCAATGTAAGTGCACTGCTCTCTTTCCCCTATAACTTTATGCAGTAAATGCCCTCCATCTGACTGATCTTTCATCTTTTCCCTCTAGGACAGTGGTTCTCAACCAGGAGTAATTTCGCTTCATAGGTGACATTGCAATGCTGGGAGACTATTTTGGTTGTCACAACTGGGGGCAGTGGGACGTTCCTGGCATTTGGTGGAAGAAGCCAGGGATGCTGCTAAAAATCCTGCAATGCACAGAACAACCATCCACAACAAAGAATTATCAAGTCCAAACATCAATAGTGCTGAGGTTGAGAAATCCTACTCTAGGAGATTCTGTACACTGTAGCCTGAGTAATCCCTGTAAATACAAATCTTGTCATTTGCTTGCTTAAAAAAACCAGATGGTCTAGTTATCATAAATAATGCATTCCAAATTATTAACTCAATACAGAGCACCTGTCCTGTGGCAGGCACTGTGTTATGGTGTGAGATTGCACAAGTACATCTATATAGACCCTGACCTTGAAGAGATGGTTACAAAACACTGACTTCCCATCATCTCCAGAGTAAAGTCCAATACACTGAGGGTAGAGATGGGGTGTAGAAGAATGAAAAATAAGAAATTTGTTTTAGGACATGAGGAGCTAGTTTGGTGGTGGGCCATCCAGGTAGAATGGGCAGAAAGGACAAGAACCAGTACATTAGATGTGGAAGAACTTTCTACACCAAAAAGAGGGGGAATCTGTGTGTTTCTAATTTCAGTAAATAGAACTCCCAGCTTTGCAGGTTCCAAGCCAGGAACCCATGCTTTCTTCTTGACCCTTTTCTCTTTCTTAGGCTCTCTATTCTGAATACCATGAAGGAATTATGCCCCAATGGTGTCAAGTATCCATTGTGTAAAAGTATCCAATGGTGTGAAGTATCCATTATTTTAGACCATTGTGTGTGTAATGGATTAATATCTCACCATTGCATTTAGAAATGGTATTAGCTATATACCATTGTTAGGATAATTTTTTAAAAAGTTATTCATGATATTTTTTGTAGAATTTAATTTTCTCAAGAGACCCTTACTGAGACAGACTGCCAAACATCGTGTCTCTATGGCTCGTGTTTTAATTGAACTCTTAACATTGTTATCTTTAAAATATCTCTTTTCTTTTCTTTTTAAAAATAACAATCTTTCATGATTACCATTTGTTTTGAGACAAGGCCTGTCTCTGTAGCCCAGGCTGAGTGCAGTGGCGCCATTACAGCTCACTGTAAAGCTTCATTAAAAAAGTCTGAAACACCTGCAAACTTCCAAAAGCGTTACATACACAGATTTTTAAAACTTAAACACTTGACAGTAAGCTGCTGACATAATGTCCCGTTGCCTCCAAATGCTTTAGTGCACAGTTCCGACAATTCTCCATAACAACAATATATCATCAAAATCAGGAAATTAATATTGGCATATTATTAACATTCAATCCTCAGATTCCATTAGTTACCCTAATTGCTCCAATAATATGCTTTATAGCCAGAAGTTATAGTTCAGAATCAAGCCTCGAATTTAGTTATTATCACTCCTTCAATGTGGACCAGTTTCTCAGACTTTCCTAAATTTTCATGACCTTGAAACTTTTGACAATTACTGGCCGGCTATTTTGTAGAATGTCTTTCTGTTTGGGTCTGCATAAAATTTCCTCATGGTTAGATTCAGGTTATGCATCTCTAGCAGGAATGATGCTGTGTTTTCACAGCATCTTACTAGATAATGCATGATTTCAGTTTGTCCTGCTACCGATGATGTTTACTTTAATCATTTGATTATCTCTGCCAGGATTGTCCAGTTAAATTTACTCATTTTTAACTTTGTAATAAATAAGTATTTTATAGGTAGGGAATTTGAAACTATGTAAATAATGTGTTTCCCTTTGAACTTCTCATTTATTCATTTATTTATTTTATTCAATGGGTTATACTTTGTTACTATTTTATTTTGCTGCTCAAATTTTCTTTGATTTGGTCAGTAGGAACCCCTTTAAGCTGAATTCTCTGTCCTTTTGACCTGGTTCCATCATTCTCCAAGCCCTCCTGTGTTTTTTAGCACAAGATATTCTAGGCTTATCTTGCAATTTCTGTACCCCAGCCCTGAAATGAGCCCTTTATCCAAGGAGCCCTGGTTTCTTTCACTAGAGAGTGGTATTTTAGAAACCATACATTGGTATGAATTGTACTCATAGCTAGTGAAGTGTTGCTGATCTCAGACCTTCTCAGGGGACAGAGTTAGGAACGATATGTATCTTTCCATAGTGACTATCTATCTATGTATTTCTACATCTATCACTATATATTGAAAACCATAATGCTTCCAATTTCAGTCCAGTATCACAGGGTTCCTGCTAGTTTTATTCCTTTCCATAATTGTAATTCTCTTTTCTAACAATGAGAAACCAGCTCTCAATATCCTTAATATATTTACTTATTTGATCAGTCTTCCCATATGTAACCAATCTTCCATCAATGACACCATCCTTTCTTAGCATGTATTACTTCTCACTCTACTTGGGTGGAAGCCTCCTGTATTAATCTGTTTGGGCTGCTATAACAAAATGCATAGACTGGGTAGCTAATAAACAACAAAAATTTATTTCTCAGTACTCTGACTGAAAAATCCAGCGACTGGTCAGGGTCCAGCCTTCTTATTAATAAATGGTGCCTTTTAGCTGTATCCTCACATGGTACAAGAAAAGAGCTAACAGCCGGGCGTGGTGGCTCACGACTGTAATCCCAGCACTTTGGTAGGCTGAGGCGGGTGGGTCACGAGGTCAGGAGATCGAGACCATCCTGGCTAACACGATGAAACCCTGTCTCTACTAAAAATACAAAAAATTTTCTGGGCGTGGTGGTGGGTGCCTGTAGTCCCAGCTGCTTGGGAGGCTGAGGCAGGAGAATAGCGTGAACCCAGGAGGTGGAGTTTGCAGTGAGCCAAGATCACGCCACTGTACTCCAGCCTGGGGTACAGAGCAAGACTCCGTCTCAAAAACAAAAACAAACAAACAAAAAAAAAGATAGAAAGAAAGAAAAGAGCTAGCTCTCTGGGGCCTCTTTTATAAGGGCACTAATCTCAATTATGAATGCTCTGCGCTTATGGCCTGATTACCTCCCAAAGACCCCACCTTTCAATATCATCACCTTAGGGGTTAGGATTTCAACATATGAATTTTGAGGGAGACACAAATATTCAGACCATAGCTCTCCTTCCCCTAATGGACCCTCTTCTCACCCTGCTAGGGCTCATATGGGGTTGACCTCCACCCAGCACCAGATGGATACCCTTCTCACTCTGATCAGGCTCCAGGACCTCGTGCCAGCTTTCGTGGATGGCCTCCTCTTCCTAGTCCTCAAACCTCTGCAACAAGCAGCCCTCCTATGCAGCCAGACCCCTTCTTACCCTACTTGAGCTCTGATACTCAGCATGGTGCTCACCCTGATGTAGAAGCCCTTCTCATCCTGTTTAGACACCATCCATCTGAAACTCTTTTTGTTTCCAAATTAAAAAAAAAAAAAATTATTTCTTATTTTTTTGAGACAGATTCTCACTGTGTTGCCCAGGCTGGAGTGCAGTGGTGACATTGTTATCTATGGCAGGTATCCGATTTACCGGCAGCGAATCCATATGGATCTGCAGCAGCCTCAAGTCTTGCCTCCTCAGAATAAAGAATTCGATTGAGGGGCATAAGGCAGAAGACAAGACTAAGGCAAGTTTCAGAGCAGGACTGAAAGTTTATTAAAAAGCTTGAGAGCAGGTATGAAAAAAAAGTGAATGAAGTACAGTTAAAAGAGGGCAAAGCGGGCATCTTAAAGGACAAGTGCGGGGTTTGACCATTTGACTTGGAGTTTTATATGTTGGCACGCTTCCAGGGTCTTTCATCCCTTCTGCTCTGATTCTTTCCTTGAGGTGGGCTGTCCGCATGTGCAGGGGCCTGCCAGCATTTGGGAGGGACCACATAGGCAGTGTGTTTATTGGAGTTATGCGCATGCTCACTTCAGACATTCTTCCCTGACCAGCCGAATGTTCCTAGAAGGTCATATACCAGTTAAAGTCTGCCATTTTGCCTCTTAGTGCGCATGTGTGAGCCCACTTACCCAACTCCTGAAATCTTATCAGCAAGCTACACCAGTTCCAGGTTTTTCCTATCTATAGGGAGCCTGCCTTTCCCTAGTGCTGGTTGAGACCAGTTATTGTTTTAAAGAGACAGTTAACAACCTCCTGACCATCACCTGATGTTCGTCTAATTTTCCTGGAGTGGGGGGGACTCTCTCCTGCCCTGTTAATGTCTAACTAGCTACCTGTTGTAACCATATCAAGGCTCACTGCAGCCTGGACCTCCTGGGCTCAAGCAATCCTCCCACCATAGCCTCCCAAAGTGCTGGATTACAGGCGTGAGCCACCATGGCTAGACCATATGACACTGTATACAAGGCCTCTCCTCTGTAGGGATGACCTCCTCACCCTCTTCTTACTCGGATACCCACACCAGGCTGCTACCACATGTGAATGTCCTCCTCATCCCCTGTGGGCTCAGATTTCCAGTGATGGACCGCCCTGCTGTACAGACACCCTCTTCACCCTGCCTGGGTTCCCTCCCACTCTGTGTCACTCTGGGTCCCCTCTCTGACTGCAGACCTGGCTTGGTGCCACCTAATGTCTTGGCACTGAATTGTAAGGGAAGGGAAGGGAAGGAGAAAATGAAGAGAGTTATAGTAACTTTTAATATTTTTAAAGCAAGTTCTCTTACTATTTTTACTTATAAAAATTTTTTAGTTGTTTTTACTTTTTTTGATTGCTTTAAAATCATTTTTGGAGACAAAAATCCATTGAAATTCTAGTTGCAATTGCATTGGAAAGGACTGAAATTGTTATGTTGTGAATGAAATCTTATACTGAAACTTGGTAAGCTTCTCTGCTTAGCTTTGTTTTATATTTTTCTATGAGATTTTATGGTTTTCCATTATACAGATTTTATACTTTTCTTGTTAAATTTATTCTTAGGTGTTTTATGAGTACAAGTGGAAATTTTCTCCTATTTTCCTTTCTAATGGATTATTGTCACAAGGAGACAAGCTATTGATTTTTGTATGTATGCCTCCTTCTTTGCTGAAAATCTCCTGATCATCTTGACCTTTGAATACTGATATGTGGCAGGACTCAGTCCTATACTTCTCTTTTCAGTCTATACTTACTCTCTATATGATCCATCATTCTCCTGGCCTTAATATCATATGTATACATACATATAAAAATATATATGTATGTGTATATGTATGTATATGTATACTGTATGTGTGTATATACACATGTGTGTGTATATACACATGTATATACACACACACATACAGTATACATAATGTAAAAATATATGTATGTATATATACTGTATGTGTATATATACATTTTACATTATATATGTATATATACACATACAGTATATATAATGTAAAAATATATACTGTATGTGTATATATACATATATGTATATATACATTTTACATTATATATGTATATATACACATACAGTATATATAATGTAAAAATATATGCATTATATATATACTGATTCTTATGTCTAGACGGGATTCCAGACACATATTTCAAACTGTCTACCCAATCGCTCCATTTGAATGGCTAATAGATATCTCACACTCAGGGTCCCCAAACTGGACTCCTGAATCTGTTTCTCCAAACCTGCTCCCCATGTTGTGTTCCCATGTCAATAAATGACAGTTTTGTTCTTCCAGATTCCTAGGCCAGAAGTCTTAGAATAATTCTTGAATTCTTTCTTTTGCATTCTGCATCCAATCTGACAGAATCCTGGCAGCTCCACCTTAAAATATATCTCACTGCCTTCTCTGCTATCACCTTTCCCTGTACATATTTTTCCTTCAATGCCTTATCAACTAATAATCAATATATTTTACTTATTTATTTTGTTTACTCTTTGTTTCCCATCAGCAGTACAGTGAAAACTCTATAGGGTCAGGGATGTATTTCTGTTTTGTTCATGTCTGTATCCTCAGCTCCTAAAACAATTTCTGGAACACAGTATGTACTTATTAAATATTTATTGAATAAGTTTGGTATCTTGTATTCTACTATTTTGACAAATGCTAATAATATGTTTTAAAGAGTCCTTTGGATTTTCTAAGTGTCATTATGACACAATGATAGCATTGTCTCTCCTTTTTAAACATTATACAGATTATATATTTCTCTCATCTCCTTGTATTAGCCTAAAGCCTTCCAAAAACAATGCTCGGTGATAGTGGTGATAGCAGTCAACATTTTTGGTTCTTGATTACAATGAAAATGTCTTCAGTATTTATCTGTTTAATGGGATATATGGTTTTGTTTTTGGTTACTTTATCAAATTTAAGCAGTTAATTTTTCGAGTTAAAAAGATGCCAATGCTTGCTGAATTAACAAATACCTTTCCAGCATTCTGAGAATACCTGTGTGTATATGGTGGGGATGGATGGCTGTTTTCTTCTTTGCCTACTATCACACAGACCTTATGGTTGCTTTCCTTCCTTCTTGCCTATATCATCCTAGGTGTGCCACATATTTATTTTTCCCTTTAATTTCCCTCAAAGCATCATTAAGAGAAGTTATGTCTGTCATACTTTCAATAAAGGTTTGTGTAACAAAAGGGGTTATAGCATGTGCATGTAACAACTGACAGCTATCACTGATGTAAATATCAACAGACTATTTCTTGCCCTATGGATTTCTGGCTAGAAATATTTTCCAGCTCACTGTCATGCTTTCTGGCATCATTGCTCTTCTACTCTCCCCCTAACCTCCTAGCTTTTAGCCTCCTTCTTGTACATTCCTGCTACTTATACACAGTTACTCAATTTTCTCTGTATTTTTACTTTCTCTTTTCTGCCATGACTTGCATTTAAATGTATAATTGTTGAAGTTTATTCAGCATCTAGAAATTTCTTAAAGTACGTAGTCTATCATGCTGTAAGTAATTTATGTCTCTGTTTTTCTCTGTTTTTGTCTCTTAAGTTCTTACAATATTTCTTTATTGAGTAATCATTACAGTCAGTAAAATGCACAATCTGAAGGGAATAGATCAGTACTTTTTTTAATATAGATATAAACTTATGTGACCATCATCCAGAAAAAGATTAGAACATTTTCATGACTCCAGAAAGTTTCCTTATATCTCTTTCTGGGTGATGCCACCCCCTTCCAGAGATAACCACTATATTGATTTCCATTACCATAGATCTGTTTTGCTTGTTATTGAACTTCACATAAATGGAATTATACAGAATGCACTTTTGTTTCTAGTTTATTTTGCTCAACATAACAGTTTTGAGATCCCTCGTTGTTTTCACATGTTAGTAGTTTATATTATTGAGTAGGTATAATTCAATACTAAACAAAATACTAGCACATTGTATCCAACAGCAGATCAAAAAGATAATGCACTATGGTCAAGTGGGTTTTATTCCAGGGATGCAAGGTTGGTTCAACATACATAAATCAACAAATGTGATTCACCACATAAACAGAATTAAAAACAAAAACCATATGATCACATTGATACATGCAGAAAAAGCATTAAAAAAATCCAGCATCCTTTCATGACAAAAACAGTTACCAAACTAGCATAGAAGAAATATACATCAAAATAATAAAGGCCACATATGAAAAACCCATAAGCAACATCCTACTGAACAGAGAAAAGTTGAGAGCTTTCTCCCTAAGAACTGGAACAAGACAAAGATGCCTACTTTCACCACTTGTATTCAACCTAGTACTAGAAATCCCAGCTAGAGCAATCAAGCAAGAGAAAGAAATGAAAAGCATCCGAATTGGAAAAGAGGAAGTCAAATTATCTCTGTTACCTGATGATGTAATCTTACACCTATAAAATCTTATATACCCCTCCAAAAGATTCCTAGATTTTATAAGTAACTTCGCTGAAGTTTCAGGATACAAAAATAAAACTACAAAAATTAATAGCATTTCTATACATCAACGATGATAAAGCTAAGAACCAAATCAAGAATGTAATCTCATTTACAGTAGCTATGAAAAATATGTAGGAATACATTTAACCAAGGAGTTGAAAGATCTGTACAAGGAGAACTACAAAACACTGATAAAAGAAATCATATATGACAAAAACAAATGGAAAAACATCCCATGCTCATGGACGATCTCCTCCAAACTATATTTTTCTGATTTCTCTTCTTCCTTTTTGACCAAATACATAGGGGAGAAACCTTCCTATTTTGAGTATCTCCATTCTTCCCCTGTTGGCCTTTACAAATTTTGACCTATTTAACAATATTGATTGGATGAATCAAATCTTGATTGGAAGAATAAAAAATCTTCCAACAACAACAACAAAAGCCCAAGACCAGAGAGGTTCAGAGTTGAATCCTTTTTTTTCCCACATACTTTGTGTACACCTCTTACAGGCTTTGTAACATCACAATGTGATTACGTGTTTTTTATGTTTGTTGTTCTCACTGGGCAGGGATACTGACCCCCTCTGCCTTTCTAAACTATCATTTATTGATTATCTTCTATGTCCCAGGTACTGCCTAAGAATTTAACCTAAGGAATCTCATTTCATCGCTTCTTCAGCAACATCTGGAAATAGGTATTATGATCTCCACTTTAGAGGTGAGGATACAGAGAGCACAGATTTGAAGTGACTTGTTAAGTTGCGAGTTGAGTGTTTACCTCTTTATATTCTGCATCAGCCAGCCTCGGGACCAGGCATGTGGCAGATGTTCAATGCTGAGTTACAACTAATATTATGAAGGTAAACCTCAGTGCAGACACCATCTATTCTAGGAATCCTCCGTAGCCTATTTCTGCGGATATTGCCTCCTCTTTGTTGCACATGAGCCTGGAACAGTCCTCTATTATCACACTTCTCACACTGACCTTGATCAAGTCAGTTTTCTAAGTGTGTGGAGTGGACTATATGGATTTTGTATATATGTATCTTCTGGCAGGAGTGGGAGGTTGGACTGCCGAACTGGCTCTGGAGAAATGCTCCCAGAGTACCCAGGACTGAGGCAGTTAATTTGCCCCAGTGGTGAGGAGGAAATTTCTTGTAAAAGCTAGCTCCCCTCAGAACAAAGTGGCCTTTTATTTTTTAGCTTTGGAATGGAGCCTAGCTGTCCATGGAAACAAAGAGAGGAGAGAATCACTGAACCAGTCTTGCACATAAAAAACTGACCATGCCTGTCTTTGAAGTCTCCTTTATGTCATTTAGAAAACTTTGGATTATAGGGGTGTTTTTTCCTCCTTTTCTTCCTCAGTTCCTCACCCACCCCAATTTTTTTTTCAGAGAAAAGAGAGAACTGGGTATAAGAGAACCTTTCTTTGAAACAGGGCAGAAGTCATTAATTAAGGTTCCCATTCATTCCTGCTGACACTTGCTCATCAATCAGATTTCCTCTTAGCATTCTGATGACCTTGCTGACCTGGGTCCTCCATACTGTCTGCCAGACAGAAATGAGACTCAGACCACACACCAGAACTGAGGGAGTGGGCTCTGACTCTCGGCTTCCTGAGATAGAGGAGAAAGGGTCTGGGGACAAAGCTGGCTGGTCGTGAGCTCTTCTGACTGAGGTGAAGGTGAATAAAGAAGACATTTTCTTTGCGGAAGCAAGTGTTGCTTACTTCACACAAGCAGTGATCTATAGCTGCCCTTCTCTTTTTCCCCAGAACCCAGAGCCAGCCATGGAGCTTGGAGCCCAGCCAGCTGAACCCAGGAAACGAGGCTAGCAATTTCTCTCTGCCAACTCAGCACTGCTGAAAGAAGTTAACAGTTCTAGTCTTCTCTCAGAAAAGTACAGGAAACTGTTCTGGAGATGGGGGTGGCATCTGGGACTAGTCAGCCTAAGGTGTGGGACTTTTACTTCATTACTTTTTCATTTATTCATTCATTAAATACACATTTACCTGGCAGCCACTATGTACTAGGCAAATTTTACGTTATGTATAGTTTATCACAATTTAAAAAAAAGAATTAAAAAATTATGTGTGTAGATAAACTTGGAAACACAAAAAAACACTTGCTATGTTATTGGGGGTAGTAATG
Organism: Colobus angolensis palliatus; assembly: GCF_000951035.1. Taxonomy (NCBI): domain Eukaryota; kingdom Metazoa; phylum Chordata; class Mammalia; order Primates; family Cercopithecidae; genus Colobus; species Colobus angolensis. Next base: position 510,007 of record NW_012114921.1, read on the forward strand.
TTGTTGGTGAATTTCTTCTACATGTCTGGTGCTAGAAAGTATTTGCAAAGCATAAAAACCTTAAAGAAAAAATGGGCAAAAAAATTAAATAGATTTTTCTAGAAAAAATATATATACACAAATTGTTAACAAATGCATGAAAATATACTCAATGTCATTAGTCATTAGGAAAATGAAAATGAAAATCACAACACACTACTTCAAACACACAAGATGGCTATGATAAAAGAAACAACAAAAAGTGGAAAATAGCATATTCTAGCAAAGGTGGGAGAAAAATCAAAACTCTCATGCATGACTGGTGGGAATATATTAATAAAATGGTGCAACTGCTTCGGAAATACAGAAAAGGAGAAGAGATTTTCTGGAATGATGCCTTTTTAACTAAGGGAGTGGGGATGGCATCTCATGTACCAGTGGACAAGTTGGCCTGAGGTAGGAGTAAAGACAATCCATTCACAGTAACGAGAAGGAAGGAGGCAAATGTGGGCACAGACAAATGCATTAGGTCAAATGTAGTGATGCAACTTCTGAAAGTTCTATATGACTGTTTCTACTTCCTCAGTGAAGAAAGTGGAAGAGTGAATGGATCTGGAAGATGATTCCTGAGCAGTTACAAGGGCCTGCTTGAGCTTAAAGTCATGGACTTAAAGTCAGACCAGTCAGCATGGTTGTGTGTTGAGCTTCAGCCAGGTTCAGCTGCTCAGGTGCAGGCTGGAAATGAACAGGTGAATCTCACTGAGGTTGGAGCTTTTCAACAAAAGTATAATAAAGCAAGAAAGGGAAAATACAGTTGAAGAGACAAATTATGATGATGAGAATACACTCTAAGCCAGATTTGGAGGGGAGGGGAGTGAAGCCTCCACAGGTACTGATAGTGGGCGGGGGTGGTGAAAAGGAGTGGTATCTGTAGATTGGAGGTCTCTGTGGGGTCAAAAACTTGCTGGAATTGGGACACTCAAACTGGAAAGATAAGAGGGGGGATAATCAGAGAGTGGGATGCTTGAATCTCGAATTAAGTAAAATTTGCAAGTATTGGTAATAATAAGGTGCAGGACATGACCACGGGAATGAACGACCAGGCGAGGGTGTGAGACAATGGAGGAGATGAGGTCAATGAATACATAAGCCAGGATACAGGGAGGAAGAACTGCATGATTATTTAAATTATGTCTCAGTGAAATTATTGATTTAAACTAAATGAGAGCAAAAGTGAGATATAATCTTCAAGAAACAAAGAAGCATGACTCAGAGGCCAGTAGATGACAGCAATGAAGTAGGAATAGGGGACTGTATAGCCTGGTGATGTGATTAAAAGCAGAGCGTTAGGGCAGAGGGGTGAAGTGGTCCACAGGCATCAAGATGGGCAAGGAAAACTTTTACGACCACCAGGGCTCTGTGTGTCACGAGTTTGGAGATAAAACAGCAACATCAACTTGAGAGGATTTCTGGAGAAGCAGTGTCCTCCTGGGAGAGTCAGATTTCTGTTAGAACAAGAAGACCAAGGGAGAATACAAGATTGAAGATGTGTGAGATTTGCTGATGATTGGCTCTGATTTCCAGGAGGATATAGCAGAAGAGTTTCCTCAGACATCTCCCCAGGTAGATGGCATCAGAAAAGTGGATGTAGCAAGCCAAATGTGGATGAGAGCCCAGAGGACAAGGAAGCTCCACACTCCTTTTGGTGTCTGACTTAAGCAAATGGAAAGGGCATATGAGATTAACCCTGATGGTCTCGAGGCAGGTAGTGGTGTAGGCTGTGAGTGCTGGAGGGACAGGAAGGAGAGAGTGAGGGTCCTGTCAGGAGTACAGATCTCAAGAGAGGGGTGGTCTTTTCTGGATCAACCCAAACTCTGAGGCACTCTTCTCACTTATATGGCACAAGGTGTTCTGAGGCTTTCTCTTGACTCGATTGGTGGATGTTTCTGGTGAAACTGGGCTGTAGTTACTTGTTTAAAACCATCTATTTACATTTATTCCAGACCTGCTTTGGCTCCCCTTATGAACTGGGATGTTGGAAAGTAGCCTTGCAGGCTCACTCCTAAATTTGGCCTTTAAAATTGTGAATAACTCAGTGTGGCTGAAGATAATCACGGGATTACCAATAGATCATTCGTGGCAGATGTAAGTCAGTCAGGATATCCTTGATTCTGGGATGTCTGGCAAAGCACTGGGAGTAAGAGGTCATTGCATCTTAGTGTGCTCTTTGGGCCAGGTCTGATAGTGGTGTACACTATACACTTTTCTAAAAGTGTACTGGGCATCATACTTACTGGACTATTCAGATTATTTTTTAATATATTATAAATCTTGCTGCTTTGCAGCTCTTCACTCAATGACTCAATGTCGTCATCTGCCACTGCAAGGGTAGATACCACTATAAGCAAAATGTCCATTACTCAGAATTCAGCTTCACCCCTGAATTCTTTCATGAATTTCTAGTTAAACAACGGTTTTGGGATCAGGCATTTTTGACAGAAAAGATTGATTTTTTTTTCCTTTTTTCTATTTTTTTGAGATGGCGTTATTGCTCTGTTGCCAATGCTGATCTCAAAGTCCCATATTCAAGCAGTCTTCCTGCCTCAGCCTACCAACTGCAACAGGGACGCACCATTCTGCCCGGCAAAGATTGATTTTTTTAAGTCTTAAGCTATCCTTGCATACCAAAAGCATTGTTTGAACTTCTATTTATTTAGTTTTGAATTTTTCAACATGTTTATTTAAATGTAGCTAGTGATTTTCAGTTTTTGTTTTGTTTTGAGACAGGATCTAGCTCTGTCACCCAGGCTGGAGTGCAGTGATGCAATCACAGCTCTCTGCAGCCTTGACCTCCTGGGCTCAAGAGATCCTCCTACTTCAGCCTCCTGAGTAGTTGGGACTACAGGCATGTGCTATCACACACAGCTAATTTTTTGTTTTTTGTGGAGACAGGTTCTCACTATGTTGTCCTGGCTGGTCTGGAACTCCTGGGCTCAAGCAATCCTCCTGATTGGCTTCCCAAAGTGGTGGGATTACAGGCATGAGTCACTGCACTGGCCTGGACTTTTTGATTACAATCTATGGTAACAAATATATTTTTTGTTATCACTCAACACACACACACACACCCACACAGACACACATACACACATTCATGTAAAATAGTAATAAAAATTTCAGGAAATAGCATTGCCCTTATTCAGGAATGCCCTCTGATTGATACTTTTTATTGTGTTTTAGATTTTGCTTCTAAAAATCTGGTTTTGACCCGCTAAATTGATTTTATGACACATTAGTAACATATAATTTTAAAAATTACTAAAAACTATAATACAAGGAATGTTCAGGGTACGTAGGAAAAGGCTCTGACTCATGAGAAATGCCTTGAGAAATCCCACCTCTTCTGGCATTGTTAATCTTGGAAGGAGAAGAGAGACCATGGTAGGGTAAGACAGACAAAACACCAGCATCCTCATTTCCCCCTCTTTTTGGGGTCTAACTTTGAGGTATGTGTGCATGTTTGTGTGAGGGATGTGTGTGTGTGTGTGTGTGTGTGTTTATGTATGTGCACCGTGGAAGTCTTCAGAGAGGCATAAGACAACTGAAGGCATTAGAAATATCAGCCTGGGTCCAGGGCTTAGGGACACAGCAAGCCTCTAGAAGAAGTTGTGCATTCTGGTTAGCACTGAGCCTAAGCTGAGGCAGAAGCTGTACAGGGCAGCAGTGGCTGAGAAGTGGCCTAGATAGTGTACGATAGTACGGCTGATTCCCCTGGTCTGTGCAGGACACACGGGGAATTCAAAAGTTCCTGCTTGGTTTGGTGATGGGGCTCAGATATGTCAAGGAGATTAGTGGACTAGCTGAGCTGGGCTTGAGATAAAGAAAAGATCACATAGAGGCCAGGTGCAGTGGCTCACACCTGTAACCTCAGCACTTTGGGAGGCAGAGGCAAGTGGATCACTTGAGGCTAGGAGTTCAAGACCAGCCCGGCCAACAAGGCAAAACCCTGTCTCTACTAAAAATACAAAAATTAGCTGGGCATGGTGGCACACGCCTGTAATCCCAGCTACTTGGGTGGCTGAGGCAGGAGTACCACTTGAACCTGGGAGGCAGAGGCTGCAGTGAGCTGAGACTGTGCCACTGTACTCTAGCCTGGGTGACAGAGCAAGATGCTGTCTCAAAAAAAAAAAAAGAAGGAAATAAAGATCACAAAGATCACATAGGAGTTTTGCAACCCAGCTAAATGACTAGTACTAAGAATTTCAAAAGCAGTAGATACAGTATGATAGCCTTAAAAGACACGATGGAATCAGCAACACCTCATCGTGTAGCAGCCTAGAGGCCAAATGAGAGTACAACATAAGGAACTTTCTGGAGAAATGTGAGGACCCTCCTCTTCAACTGCCGCAAGTCCAGGTAAGCTCCTCCTCATTGAGCCAAATGCCATTTCTAGGTGGATCAGAGGAAGGGAGAGAAAGTCAAAAGAGCACTGACCCCAAAGACACCAACATACACAAAAGAGACTGTTAGACATGAAGAGAAAGAGACACCATGAATTGAAAAATTTGTCTTCTGTCTTCTGTAACTTTTGAGGAGAATTGGAGCAATTAAAGAAAATATGAAATAGTAGTTCGTTAAATTGTACCCTCATTACAGGAGTACTAATTTCAAGATATTTTGTCTTAGTGACCTGGACAAGCATGATTATGCTCATCTTTATGTACCAACTGGGAAGTTTAGACAGCTTACCGATCACCCCAGCTCAGAAAGTATGTGCCATTAGCCTGATATCACCGATGAGGGTGCACAAACAAAAACATAAAGTAATGTGCCCAAGGCTGCATAGCTGGTAATTGCTTATCTGCCTTCAGGCCTATGTTATTTCCTCTGCACCTTGCAGTCTTCTTCGGTGATCTAATCAGGCCGTTGTCCCAGGCAGCATGGCAATTGGCAGTCACTGATTCCTTCGCTTTGTCCTAGGTCATAGATAGGACAAAGCAGAAACAGGCAGATGATGATTTGATAAATATACTCAGAACCAGACTCTAGAGAGCCTTTAGATGCTCTTAATACTCACTTATGTTTAGTGCTTCATAGTTCACAAAACTTGTCACATTTCTTAGTTGATATTTATGAAAATGTCAAAGCAGATGTTCCTATTATTCTTTCTCCACAGAGGAAGGAGCCAGGTCTTAGGAGGCCCATGTAAGTTTCTGAAAGGCACAGTGAAGGAGTGGAACATAGACTCTCAGCCAGATCCTTTTACTCCTAGAGAAACGCACATCCACAAACTCTGCTGCCCTATTTAGGTCAAGGACAGGAAGATACTGGCAAAATGTTCTGTTATGTTCCTGTCTTCTTCTCTGCAAGTGGGCTACAGGCCCCTTGGCTCTCCCTCACGTCCCCTTTCTTGTCCTCTGACTGGTGCTTGTCTTTGTGTGTCTGGCTGTGCTGTTCAGGACAAGTGGAGTCTGAATTTTTGACAGGTGATAAATGGCTATGGTTTCATTTTCCTCCCTCCAGTCTGAGGGTTGGCAAGCACTGCAGCTGGGAAGCAGCTGCCCAGAGCTGGGGTGTGGTGGGAAAGGGGCCTCTGGAGGATGGCTGGCTACAGGCTGATGCGGTTACACAGGCTCCTGCCTCCACAGCCTTTGAAAAGAAGGTCCTGCATGAACTCAGACCTGTCTTACCATCTGGTTAGGTATCTTTTCCTCTCTGGTTTTGAGGAGTCAAGAGGTAGTTAAGGGATAAAGGACAAATGTTTCCCTGGTGACTAGAGACCTATCTTGGAGGCCTGAATAAACTGGCTTCCACAAAAATGAAGAAAACAAAGAGCTCTAAATGAATTGTAAACAGAAGAACTGATGTGTCTCTTATCAGTCTGCTGCCTGTAGACTTTGGCTGAGAGATAATCACCATGGTTAGTGAGGATCCTGGAAGCCAGTTGTTATTCATTCCTAACTGTATTCTCCCACCATTGTTTTGGCATAATAAAACCCTAAAGAATATAAAATCCCCAGTGCTCTGCAGCATCGTGGCTTCTCTTTATGAACCAAAACTTCCTCATCCTTTTCCCAGCTCTCCCCATCTGCTTGCACCCCCACCCCCACCAAGTGCACAGGACAAGGAGGGGGCTGAGCAGGTGGCATTCTGGACCTCACACCTTCACTTCCATCAGAAGAGCTCTGCTCTCATCTGCTTTACGAAATGACCTACTGGGCACCAGTTACTCATAAGGTTTCCTCTGTGGAAAGGTGAAAACTGCCTGCTGTCAGGTGTTCACTGTCTTTAGCTACAAGACAGGGTTGGGGAAGAGGCTGAGGTGGGTGGATTCAGGCTTCCTGCTCTCCACTTACTGTATAAGTAGGCATAAATAATTGTTAGTGCTTGCCGTCTGTTTTTCCCTCCAACTGTGACATAAGAAGGAAGGCGAGGAAGCCCTGGCACATCCTGTGTGTTCAGGTGTCTGAAACCTAACTAGTTGCCTTTTCTTGATCAGTCTAGTGTCTCACGTCCTCCTGCCTCGGCCTTCTGAGTAGATGAGACTACAGACTTGTGCCACTACACCTGGCTAGCATTTTATTATTTGCAGAGACAGAGTCTTGCTATGTTGCTCAGGCTGGTCTTGAACTCCTGGTCTCAAGTGATCCTCTTGCCTCTGCCCCACAAAATGGTGGGATTACAGGCATGAGCCACCATGCCTGGCCCTTTGCTAGATCTTGATGGATACATTCTAGGAAGTTTCCTGCCTGAATTCTTACTAGGAGGAGATAAACAGGAATGTGAACACTTAAGGAAAGCCCAGAGGAAACAGTAAAATCTCTATCAGGATTGAGAGATTGGGCTATGCATAGAATTATTAGCAGGCACTGGGCCAAGTGCTGGAACCCAGAGGTGATCAAGACCCAGTCTTTGCCTTCATGGTGCTCACAGGCCAGGTGCCCTTCACGGAAGACAAGGCAACTTCCAAAGCAAATAGTTCCAATACAGTTTGCTCCGTGTTGTAATAGACTGCATATCAAAATCCATAGGAAGGAAAGAGTAGTTGCTGAATGGTAAGCTTCATGAAGGTAAACATCCTGTCTATCTTATTCACTACTATTACCTAGGACCTCGCAGGGTGCTGGGATGTAATAGCTATTTATATATATTTGTTAAATAGAATTGATTCATTTACTCCAGGTATATCAAATGGTTTGACTCATTGATGTGATTATTCATTCATTTATTTATCCACTCCTTAAATAGTGTTAGCTATTCATAGGTAGTAAGCAACTTATTATCATTTAATTTGAATATAAAGTTATACTCAAATAATAGTAGGGGGAATTTTGATTAAATACAAGTAAAAAAGTAATGGCCTTGGACAAACCTTAGGGAATAGCTGACAAGTAATGAGAACACCTACCCTTTAATGCACAATCGTAGTGTGCCAGGTTTCTCAGAAGGTGAATAGTATTCTGTTTCTTATGCAGACTGAAAAAGTTTACAGAGCTGACATAACTTACCCAGCTCATATAATGAGACTTAAACCGAGGTCACTGCCCGACTCCAAGTCATTCTCCTGGAGTCAGGCGGGATCATTCCCTACTCTACTGTGCCTCTGCCACAGGGTATGAAACTTTAAAGTCAGGCCCTGGAGAAGTGACTGGAGCTGGGCACAGGGAGGGCCCATGTTGGAGGAATGAAGCTCTCTGTAGGGGAGACCTGACCTCTGACCTCTCGGGGGTATAGCCAAGAATTTGATTTAATCCAGACGGGTATCAGGTGGCCAGCAGTTTTATCTGGGAACCAGAACCACTCATGATACAGCAGCAAGGGTTCTTGGCAGTGATGATACTTAGACAATAGGGAATTGGGGTAAGGCAGGGACAGGATTTGAAGTAGGATTAGAGCTACCATCAGATTGGGAGGTGATGGTGAGAGAACTGGGATGAGGCAGAGACTCCTCAGCAAAGGTTGGGAGGGCTTTAGGACCCAGATGAAGCAGGCTGGGTTCAAAGAACTAAAGTAAACCAGGAAATTGCTGAACTAAATTAAAAGTTGCTTTTTAGGGCACAGCTCTCATTTTATCCTTTCACCGATGTATTAACAACATAGCCGCTGTGTGGCACAGCATAAAGAATTTTGGACTTTGAGCACCTTCACCCATAGTTGCTGGCTCTGAAGGTTTCATCAGGTGACCTAATCTCCCTGGATTTCATTTTCCTTATCTTAAGTGAGAGGACTTTGACACTTGCTTCGCTCTGTGGTTCTGAGGATCATATGAGAGAGTTTGTGAAGTAGCACACTGTTAGGATGCTGAGGCTTTGTAACCACTGAAGTCGTATTCTTATGTTCTATGTCTCTCATAAACCAGGGCTTGAAACTATGTGAGTGGATGCTGGTTTTGAAGGCAGAGCTGGTGGAATGGTACATGTCAGTGATTGTAGGGCAATGGGGGCATCGATTAAAAATGGACCTTTTTAAGGCAGGGGGTGGTGGGGCTTTATTGAAAGTAACAAGAAATGCTCATAAAACAGCTCTTTATGCAGAGAGGAGCCAGTTTTTGCCTTGTTGCTAAGGTCCCGATTGTTTCCTGGCTGTGTTTTGTGTGTCTGTGTCAGGCCATTCTGTGGGCTCCTTTCAGGAAGTTGGTGATATTGGCCTGCAGATAATTAGATCAGTGTCATCACTTTCACTGTCCCCCTTTTTATTCTGCTGGGACAATTTGCATGAAAATAGAAGTGGGTGATATTCCTTTCCCATTAATAAGGGGGCTCTTACTTGGGGGCTATCCACATATAGGGGATTTGGAAAAAAGAATCCCAAATCTCTATATAAGTGATCCTTTTTTTAAAAAGGCCTTAAAGACCCAAATGTTCGGCCCAACCATCCCCTTCCCAAACTGTCCTTTAAAAAAGGTTTCCTCATAATATAGGTCTTCATGTGGGATGCAGCTTTTTCAAGAGAAATGTTTAGGAGGCCTGTATTCTGCAGTGAAATTTACTCTGATGTTAATAAATATATATTAGTTTTTACAGGTCGTCCCTCAGCTTACAGCTTATCAAAGAGCCAGACCCATTAGAAATCTTACTTTGCAACAGTGAAGTTTGGGAGGAAGATTCACGTATTTGTCGTTAATTTGCTATAAAGCAGTGGAGATGCAGTAGAAAGGATAGGTTTAGGCATCAATCAGAACTAGATTTAAATATTTGCTCCACCATCTACTGGTGGTATGACCTCAATAACCCTGTTTTCTCATCCACAAAATGGTGACAACAAACTTACCTTGCTATTTTCATTTTCATATACAAACATGCGAATGATATATAAAAGGCCTAACAATGTAAGAGGCATGTATTAATTGCTCATTGGATTTATTTTTACTTCTTTTTTTTTTTTTTGAGACGAAGTCTTGCTCTGTCACCCAGGCTGGAGTGCAGTGGCGAGATCTCGGCTCACTGCAAACTCCACTTCCTGAGTTCATGCCATTCTCCTGCCTCAGCCTCCCGAGTAGTTGGGACTACAGGCACCCACTACCACACCTGGCTAATTTTTTGTATTTTTAGTAGAGATGGGGTTTCACCTTGTTGGCTGGGCTGGTCTCGAACTCCTGACCTCGTGATTCTCCTGCTTTGGCCTCCCAAAGTGCTGGGATTATAGGTGTGAGCCACCGCGCCTGGCCTATTTTTGCTTCTTGTTCCTTTGTAATCTTCCCTCTCTCATATTTCTTAGTAATTAACGGAGAGATGATATAATTCGGGCACAAGACTTCCTGGATCAATGGATTTTACATTAACTGCTTCTAGCACATGTGAAATCATTGACATGGGGTAGTTTGTTTTTGATGCAGATCAAAAGGCAGACGTTAGCTTTGTTTTTTGTCTATTAAATGTAAGACATTTTCCTCCAGAAAGTGCTCCCATGCAGAAAATTCTCTCATCTAGAAAATGTTATGGGCAATTTTTTTTTCAAAAGGAGTATGAGAGAAGTGTGGAGAGGGTAGAGGAGGAGGGGAAAGAGAGTTTTTATTTTTTATGATTACTTTTCCAGTGCTAAGAAAGTTATTTAGGAAGCTATGTTATTTTTATGAGTTATTTAAGTTATGAGTTATTTAAGAGGCTATGTTCATTTTTAGGCCAGGATAGATATTTGAGACGTTAATTTACATTATTTCTCTCTACATCTTCCCGACTTTCTTCCCCGCTTTGAGCAGGTAGCTAGTCTTTACGCTCCTTTGCCCCAGGATTTGTGGTAAGATAGAGAGTGGGGGCTACCCACATCTTCCTTTCCTAACTTTTCTCCACCAAAAGTCCAAGCCTGCTGAAGAAATCTTGCTGAATGTCCTGAGGGGTAGAAGTGAGGGATAGTGCCCCTTGAGAAGCATCAAGCAAGAGACTGGGTAGGGGATAAAGATTTTTGAGTCCCTTGAGTGATGACTCTTTCTCTGCTCTTTAGAGGTACCACCCAGGAGATGCAGAACTTTAGTGGCATCACTAACTCTGCCCAAGGTTCCCATGCTATAATTAATTTTAGAAAGTAGTTAACGTTTACACCTGCTATAATTCATTTATTTCTCACATAAACTCTATGGGTTAAGTATTATCATTCTCCTCATTTTATAGATTAGAAAACTGAGGTTCAGCTAGGCAGAGACAGAATTTAAACCTGAGGGATTTGGAATTGGTCCCTGAGCCTATTTTTCTAACCATATTTTTCTGTAATTCTGTACCTCTGGGCCAGAACTGACCTGCAGATTATGCAAGACTGCGTATCAGCAAGAATGACCTATGATCAAGCATGTCCCAAAGTCTTGATGCCATGTAAGACCCCAGAATTTGTAATACCTGGGGAAGGGGTAACCCTGAGAGTGGTTAAGAAATAACTTCCTGGCTATAGAGTTGGATGGAAACCTTAGTGTTGAAGTGAAAATGATTAAAAATAAATTTTAGGCCGGGCGCGGTGGCTCAAGCCTGTAATCCCAGCACTTTGGGAGGCCGAGATGGGCGGATCACGAGGTCAGGAGATCGAGACCATCCTGGCTAACACGGTGAAACCCCGTCTCTACTAAAAAATACAAAAAACTAGCCGGGCGAGGTGGCGGGCGCCTATAGTCCCAGCTACTCTGGAGGCTGAGGCAGGAGAATGGCGTAAACCCGGGAGGCGGAGCTTGCAGTGAGCTGAGATCCGGCCACTGCACTCCAGCCTGGGCGACAGAGCGAGACTCTGTCTCAAAAAAAAATAAATAAATAAATAAATAAATTTTAAAATGTGTATGTTGTTTTCTTTGTTGTTTATACATTGATATTCTCATCTGCTAAAAACTTTGATAGTGTAAAAAAGTATTTATATAATCTCATCTAAAATATTAACATTAATAACTTGCATTTACTGAGTGCTTACATATGCCATGAGACATAATATATTTTTTTAAAAAGTATATAGATTTTGGAGATACAAGTGCAGTTTTGTTTCATGGATATATTGCATAGTGGTGAAGTCTGGGCTCTTAGTGTAGCCATTACCTGAATAGTGCACACTGTACCCCTCAAATAATTTCTCTTCCCTCACCCCCCTCCCACTCTTCTCAGTCTCCAGTGTCTATTATTCCATGTGTATGAATTATTTCACTCCCACTTACAACTCCAGTGTCTACACCCACATGTATGAATTATTTCACTTCCCACTTATAACTCCAGTGTCTACACCCACATGTATGAATTATTTCACTTCCACTTATAACTAAGAACATACAGTGTCTCATTTTCTGTTTCTGAGTTATTTCACATAAGATAATTGCCTCCAGTTCCATCCATGTTGCTGCAAAAGACATGATTTTGTTCTTCTTATGGTTGAGTAGTATTCAATTGCATATGTGTGTGTGTGTGTGTGTATATATATATATATATATACACACCACATTTAAAAAATCCAGTCATCCACTGATGGATACTTGAGTTGATTCCATATCTTTGCTATTGTGAATAGTACTGAGATAAACATACATATGCAGGCATCTTTTTAATATAATGATTTCTTTTCCCTTGTGTAGATACCCAGTAGTGGTGTCACTGGATCAAATGGTAGTTCTATTTTTAGTTCTCTTAGAAATCTCCATATTGTTTTCCATAGAGGTTGTACTAATTTATTTAATCCTGTGGCCTTATGTGGACAGGATTAAGGTCCTAGGGAAATTAAATAACTAGTCCAAGCACAGACCATCACTAAGTTGTGGCATTAGGATTCAGATCCAGGATAATGTGATTTGAAAGCCATTGCTCTTTTCCAGTACGAGGCATCTAATGCTTCCACACTACCACCACTAGGTAGAAACATCCTCAATGAAATAATACAGGTTTAATTTATGATCATATTAAAAATACATCGGCCAGGCACGCGGGAGGCCGAGGCGGGCGGATCACGAGGTCAGGAGATCAAGAGCATCCTGGCTAACACGGTGAAAGCCCGTCTTTACTACAAATACAAAAAATTAGCCCGGGGAGGTGGCGGTGGCTGTAGTCCCAGCTACTCGGGAGGCTGAGGCAGGAGAATGGCGTGAACCCAGGAGGCAGAGCTTGCAGTGAGCTGAGATCTGGCCACTGCACTCCAGCCTGGGTGACAGAGTGAGACTCCGTCTCAAAAAAAAAAAAAAAAAAAACCCAAAAAACTCAATTGCTTTTCTATCTAATGGCAATGAGCAATTGACATTTTAAATTAAAAACACAACTTCTTTTACATTATCACTAAAAATGACATAGTTATAAACTTAACACAATATGTATAATACTTATATGAGGAAAACTATACAACTGTTAAAAAAATCAAAGAAGACATAAATGAAAAGATATTCCATGTTCATGGACAGCAAGAAAATATTATTAAAATGTCAGTTCTTCCCATATAGATTTAACATAATCCCAATCAAAATCGCAGTAACTTATTTTGTGGACATTGGTAAACAGATTCTGAAATTTATATAGAAAGGAAAAAGAACCAGAATATCCAACATAATACGGAAAAAAAAATGTTGGCATTCTATGGCTTCAAGACTTACTATTGAGCCATAGTGATGAAAACATTGACAAAATAATAGACAAATAGATCAGTGGAACATAATGGAGAGCCCAGAAATAGACCCATGCAAATATAGTTCAACTGGACTTTGACAAAGGAGCAAAGGCAATTCAATGGAGAAAAGGCTTTTCAATAAATGGTGCTGGAACAACTGGACATCCCCATGCCAGAAAACAAAACAAACAAAACAAAACTTAGACACAGATTTTATACCTGTCACAAAAATGAACTCAAAATGAATCATAGACCTAAACATGATACAAAAAACTATACAACTTCCAGAAGACAACATGGGAGAAAATCTAGGTGAACTTGGGTTTGATGATGACTTTTTAGATATAGTACCAAAAGTATGATCCATGAAAGAAGAAGTTGATAATTTAGACTTCATTAAAATTAAGGACTTCTCTGTGGAAGATAATATGAAGAAAATTTAAAGAAAAGCCACAGACTGGGAGAAGACATTTGCAGAACACATATCTGAGAAAGGACTTACACCCAAAATATACAAAACACTCTTAAAACTTAACAATATATAACCAACCCAATTGTGTTAAAACAACCCAATTACAAAGTGAGCAAAAGATATGAACTGAAGCACCTCCAAAGAGAATATACAGTTTGCAAATAAGCATATGAACAAATGCCCAACATCATATGTTATTATGTAATTGTAAATTAAGACACCAATGAGATACCAATACACACCTATTAGAATGGCTAAAATCCAAAACACTGACAACACGAAGTGGTGAAAATATGTAACAACAGGAATCCTCATTCATTGCTGGTGGAAATGCAAAATAGTAGAGCTATTTTGGAAGATAGTCTATCAGTTTTTAACAAAGTGAAACATAGGCTTACCATATGATTCAACAATTTCACTTCTTGGTATTTACCCACATGAGTGGAAAATTTATCCACACAGAAATTTGCACATGAATGCTTATAGCAGTTTTATTCTTGATTGTCAAAAATTGGAAGCGACTAAGATATTCTTCAATGGGTGAATGGATAAACGTACTGTGTACAATGAAATATAATTCAGTGATAAAAGAAATGAACTATAAAACTGTAAAAAGAGATGGAGGAAACGTATATATATATTGCTAAGTGAAAGAAACCAATCTGAAAACCTACATACTGTATGATTCCAACTATCTGACATTCTGGCAAAGACAAAATTACAGAGATAGTAAAAGGAACAATAGTTATGTTACCAGTTGAAGGTACTTGTTCAGGTTCTTGGTATTTTGAACAAAGAATTGGACAAAATGTGCAAACAAAGCAAGGTGGCAAAAGCAGAGATTCATTTTAAAAGAAAGTTCACTCCACAGGGTGGGGGTGGGCTCAAGTAAGTGGCTCAAGAGTGTCACTTACAGATTTTTCTGGGGTTTAAATACCCTGTAGAGGTTTCCCATTGGTTCACTCTAAGCCGATGAAATAGTGGCCTGTGACCAGTTTGATTGGTTGCAGGAGGGGACCAATCAGAGTGAAGAGTAGGCCCACGACCAGTCTGATTGGTTATGGGAGGGGACCATTCAGCGGTATTGTCATCTTTCACCTGCCACCCAGCAAAAGCAGGGGTTGAAAAGAAAGTAGCCTCTGATATCCAGTCAGCATGAATCGGCCTTAAGTTCCCTGCCTCCAGACCTTATTCTCCTGCCTCAGTTGGTAGAGGTTTGGAGAAAAGGGACAAATAATTGTAACATAGGGCATTTTTAGGTCAGTGAGACTATCTTGTGTGATACATGGCATTAAACATTTGTCAAAATTAATAGAACTATACAACCCAAAAAATGAACCCTATGGTAAACTATAAACCTTAGTTAATAATAATGAATCAATATTGGCTTATCAATTGTAACAAATAGCACAAATGCAAGATAATCGTAAGAGAAACTATGTGTGTACGGGGGAGGGTTTTCATGGGAAATCTCAGTTTCTGTACAATTTTTCTGTAAGCCTAAAACAGCTCTAAAAAATAAAGTCTATTGAAAATAGTTATTGATAAAATTCAATATCTATTCCTGTTTAAGTGTCTTTGTTTTATCAATGAAAGGATACGTTTTGAATGTGATAAATTATACTTACCGTTAGCCACCAGTCAACAATTACTCTCTCATTTTTTCTGTCCTCTTTTACTATAAAATTTCCTGAAAGTGTTGGCTAAGCTCACTCTCTCCACTTTTGCATCTTCTAGTCTATCCTAATTCTTTACCACCATAGTGAAACCACTCTTGTTTACCGGTAACAATTGCTGTCCTGTGTCAAAACCGAATGGTTGATCTCAGCCAGCATCTTTCTTGACCTCTCAACAGAATGCAACAGTTTTGTCTCCATAACACTACATTCTTCTCATTTTCTCCTACCTCATTTTTTACTTATGACCAGCTTCTTTTGGTGGCTCTTTCTCTTCATTCTGAATTCTAAATGTTGAGGTGCTATTAGACTCTTCCTTCCCTATATGATCTGATTTAGTATAATGGCTTTCTTTACATAACTTTTACATATTGATGGCTCCTGAGTTTTATCTCTGACCCTGACCTCTTCTCTGAGCTCTAAACTCATGAACCCAATAATCTTCACTTTGATTCTAAGAGGCAGGTCCATCACACATAGTTTTGTGTGCACACACACACACACACATATACTTATACACATATACACATATGTATGTCTCAGAATCAATATACATCTCATGAAAAAATATATATAACTTTGGGAGGCCAAGGCAGGAGGATTACTTGAGACCAGCAGTTCAAGACCAGCCTTGGCAACATAGTGAGACTCTGTCTCTACAAAAATTTAAATATATATATATATGTGTGTGTGTGTGTGTATATAAACGTGGATGGCACTCCACTGAATCCCATAGAGTTGTGCAACACATCATTCTTAAATTCAGTATTTTAAAATTAAACATGGCCAAAAATAACATTTTTCTCAAGTTCGTTCTTACTCCAGTCTTTCCCAACTGAGTACAAGGCACCATCTTCACTCCCTGTACTACAGAGGCTAGAAACTATACCTTTTCTGAACTTTCTTGCCATAGGGTTCTAGGTATGATTTAAGTTCTGACTATAAGATGCATTTACTTAAGACTTGGAAGGTCTTAATTATCTATGATGGTGATGGCTAATGTGTTGGCCCTGGCAGACATGGGATTTGCAACCATCAGACTCTATGTTTCCCCATGAGGAACAAGAATGCCATTGTGGTACACCAGTCAGAGTGGGGACTAGGGAGATCAGGTGAGAACTCAAATTTTGGTGGCATGCGCCCATAGTCCCAGCTATTTGGGAGGCTCCTGGGAGAACTGCTTGAGCCCGGGAGGTCGAGGCTGTAGTGAGCCGAGATCATCATGCCACTGCACTCTGGCCTGGGTGACAGAGGAAGACCCAGTCTCAAAACAAAAAACAAAAAACAAAAACAAACAAACAAACAAACAAAAAATCATCAGAGATATTGGCCTCTAGTTTTCCTTTTTTAACGTGTTTTTCATTTTTTACATATTTTTTGAGATGGAGTCTTGCTCTGTTGCCCAGGCTGGAGTATAGTGGCATAATCTGGGCTCACTGCAACCTCCATCTCCCAGGTTCAAGTAACTCTGTTGCCTCAGCTTCCTTAGTAGCGAAGACTACAGGCTCCCACTACTATGACAGCTAATTTTTGTATTTTTAGTAGAGACTGGATTTTGCCATGTTGGTCAGGCTTGTCTTGAACTCCTGACCTCTGGGGATCCACCTCCTTCAGCCTCATCAAATGCTGGGATTACAGGTGTGAGCCACTGCACCTGGCCTTTTAATGTGTTTTTGTCTGGCTTTAATAACAACGTCATATTGGCCTTGCAGAATGAGTTTGGAAGCATTCCCTCTTCCTCTATTTTCAGAATAATTTGACTAGCATTGGTGTTAGTTCTGTAAATGTTGGGTAGAATTCAGCAGTGAAATCATCGGGTCCTGGGCTTTTCTTTACTGGGAGACTTATTACAGCTTTGATGTCATTACTTGTTATTGTTCTGTTCAGGTTTTGGATTTCTTCATGGTTCAATCTTGGTACGTTGTATATGTCTAGGAATTTGCCCATTTTTTCTAGATTTCCCAATGTAATGACATAGTGTTGGTCATAGTAGCCACTAATGATCCTTTGAATTTCTTCAGTATCACTTATAATGTCTCCTTTTTCATCTCTGATTTTATTTATTTCGATCTTCCTTCTTCTTTTCTTAGTCTGGCTAATGCTTTGTCAATTTTGCTTAACTTTTCAAAAAAATCATTTTTGTTTGTTTTTTTGTATTTTTTTTTCATTTCAATTTCATTTATTTCTTCTCTGATCTTTATTATTTCTTTTCTTCTACTAATTTTGTGTTTGGTTTGCTCTTGCTTTTCTAGTTATTTAAGATGTATTGTTAAGCTGTTTATTTGCAGTTTTTCTTCTTTTTTGATGTGGGCACTTACAGCTATAAACATCCCTCTTAGCACTGCTTTTGCTGTATCCCACAGGTTTTGGTCTGTTGTGTTTCCATTATCATTTTTTTTTTTTTTTTT